>NC_055995.1:0-600000 GCF_018446385.1 Zingiber officinale | reverse complement strand
ATGATGCGTTTTTCTTGAAATTTAGGTTCAATCCCCATTTCACTTGCCATTTGTTTAGCTTCATTCATGGAACTAGCAAACCCTTCTTCTCTGAACTCATTAAGAAATTGATCAAACCCTTGTAACAGATTGATCGCAATATCAATATCCATATCTTCAGATTGAATAAACTTACTCACGGTATTTATTGCTCGTAACAAGTTATACCAGATTACTATTCCAAGCAAGAACTCAAAACTCTCAAGATCATATGGGATAAGGTCTCAGCATCACTCTTTGTTTTAGAATCTTCAGCAACTTCTGCCAAGTCAAGTAAAGCATCTCTTATATGTACAATTTGCTCTTTTATGACTTTCACACTTTCAACATGATTTTGTCAATGGGTATCTGACAATGGCTTAACAGTCAAACCAGACACCTTATCTTTAAAAATTTTCCATCTCTTTGTAGAGAAAGAAAACAATGTGTAGATGCGTTGCACCACTCCAAAGAATGACTTGGCTTTAGGACAACATTCCACCATATCAACTAAGGTCAAATTAAGACTATGACAACCACATGGTGTATAAAAAGCTCTAGGATTTATTTCAAGCAATCTTTTTTGTACACCTTTGTATCTTCCACTCATGTTAGATCCATTTTCATACCCCTGTCCTCTTATGTCATCAATGTCAAGCCCAACTCTAGTTAACGTATTCATAAGTTCACTTGATAACCCAAGACCTGATGTGTCATCCACTTTCAAAAACTCAACCCAATATTCTTCTACTTTTGGTGTGCCTGTTGAATCATCTAAGCATCGTAGCATTAGAGACATTTGTTCTTAATGACTTGCATCTGGAGTATAATCAAGTATTTCTGAAAAATATTTTGCATGCTTAACTTTTGCAATGATTGACCTTTTCACTTCATTTGCCAAAGTTTCTATCAATTCATTCTGAATTTTGAGACTAAAATATGTATACTGAGATCCCCTTGCTTCACAACGTCGAACATGCTCTTCCATCACTGGATCAAACTCATCAATCATTTCTATCATTTGCAAAAATAGCCCATTATTCTCAACATAAAGTTTCTCATCATTCCCTCGAAAGGCCAAAATATTTTTAGCAAGTGTTTTCACAATGGAGATTATTCTTGTTAATACTTGCCTCCAATGTTGTCTTTCTTTGTTGATTTGAAGTTGCATATTGTAATCAATTGTTTGATTTTTTTTAAGCCTCTTTTCTGATTCAACCCAAGCAATCATGCAATCCATATGATCTCTACTAGCTTCATGTTGTTTAAGACTTCTATGCATATTCCGCTAGTCTTTGTATCCATCATTACCCAAATTCCCCATTCTACTCATCATTTGTTCAGTCTTGAATTATTTGCAACAGAAGCAAAATATTTTATCCAATGAAATAGAATATACAAGCCATCTTCTATCTATTGTTTGTCCAGTTGTCATTACCCGTGTATAATGCGATGAATCAAAATGTCTATTGTTACTATCCTTAGGAAACAAAAAATCATTCACTCTTTTTGGACCCATTTCTATTAAGTAGTCTCTCAATTTTTGACTGTTGTTATTCCAATTTACAGGATCCTGCAAATTCAGAGTTGAATCTAATTTTTCATGTTGAGAGTCTTCTTCTAAGTTTTCATTCGACTTGATCAAATTGGCAGCCTCAGCTAATTCCTCATTTTCATTGTGACTTTGTTCTTCAATCACCAAATTATCCCTTAATTCCTCTCTTTCTATTCTGCTACTTCTAATAAAAATATTTGTTAATATCACCGGCTTGACTTTGAATTAATGTCTCCTCCCTTTGTTTCATTTTTCTCTTTTGAGCTCCAGACATATATTTAGGAGGCATTTTCAATATTCTTTTATTATACCTGCAAGGTATTAGAATTGAATATTAACTCAATAATTCATGTCTACATTCAAAAGTAACAATATATTATGTTAGATTTTTTTGGATAGTTTTCTGATAAAAAATTGATTAATCTAAACATTTAATAAGAAAAGGTAGCTACAATTAACTTACAAGAATACTATTAGACTAATTTCAAATTTTCAATCAATAAGAAAACACATTATCTTACAATTTACTTATATATTTATATAAGCTAATTACAAGTTCAAAAGATTCGATGACCTAACTGATTTTCTAATAGGTGATAGATACAAACTATAAAGTAAAAGACATAGCATGGAAAATCATCAAAATTGAAAAGGAGTTTAACCTTTTCTAGAAAATCATGAAAGTAAGCAAATTGCAGGTTCAATTATGAATTAACAAGCCTGAAACTAGAACTGATAAAAGATTTTTTTTTTTTGTGAAAATGATAACACAAAAAGTAAAGCACAGATCAAGAACTGATAAAAGAATGCTAGAGAAAAGAAATATCATCCAATGACCTAACTAACCTTTTTCTGTGAACTAATAAGAGAAATATCATCCAATTATCCAATACAAAAGTAAAGCAGAGAAAAAGATTAAAATTTAAACATTTAAACTTAATATTCAGAAAATGATGTAAAAAAAAAAATCTAACCAAATTGTCCAATGTCCAAATCCCAATGCTGATGGATCAAGATTCACAAATGTCAGAAAATTAGAGAAGAAATTGGAAAGAACACTGAACGTCGGAGAAAAATCGTGTGATGTTAGCAGCGTTGGTGCGATGCAACGCTATGCCTATGTGCATAGTCTTAAAATGCATTCTCGCCTCTCTAGGGATGCCCTGCAGAAGGGATTAGCAAATGCAGTAGAGAGATCTAAAAATCAAGTTTTTAGCTTAACTTTTTAGAAGATCATTAGAAAAGTAAGAGAGGAGAGGAAGATTATAGGCGATTGTATTTGAGAAATTAGGACAAAACTCTAATTTTCTTGATGAAATTTAGTCAGCTACAGTTAGGTTAAAAAAAATCAAAACCTTTAGAAATCTTGAGTTCTTGACCAAACAAATCAATGAATCATGAAAAGTTGATCTCGGCAGTCGGCAAAATACTGATCTCAAAAAAAAAAAAAAAACAAAGAAGCGAGAGGAAGAGGAACTTGCTCGATTAGGATGGAAGCTTGAATGATACTAACCTAGAATTTCAGAATTTGTTCGACGGAGAATCTTCTAGAGATATCCTTATAGAGCATCCGACGGATAAAATCTTTGGCTGCCCGCCGCCATTTAGGTCCGTTTTTAAATAAATTAATAAAATTTAACTCAATCTATTTAAATTATTTCACAGTCAACTTGACTAGTGCAATCTAAATTGATAATTTTTTCTCGTAGTTATTTATTTGTGACTCGAAGTAAAAAATTGACTGGTAATGAAAGACAGACTTTCATATCCAAAAATTGATACCTGATGTGACTTACTAAGATATGTATTTGATACCCGCGACACTTATTCTTTGCATATCAAACAGTAGAGCCATAATAATATTGAAAAAATACACCTAAATAGATACTTAGAGAAGTAAGAGAAATCTCATTAACCAATTAAGTAAAGAGAGTGTCTTTAGTATGCATCGTAATAGACTCTAGAGAGTTCAGAATTGCTCTTGAAACATGGTTAAGTTAGTTACTAGGGGATAGATATTGCTATAATAAGGGGTTGAATTTCGACAAAGTCAAGAAAAACATCCTCCCTATAGTGACCAATTATAATTTTCGGATTTACTTCCTTACAGATAAGCGTAAGGCTGACCATATGGAGCAAGTCAAGAGGACAATGACTGAATTCCTTACACTCGGCCAGGTATCAAATCACACTCCATGCTTAGTGACCATTATGGGAGACATGGAACACAACAATAAGTTTTCAAATATTACAAAATATGGACTACTCATGAGAACTACAACATGGTGGTGGATAGTAAATGGGCTAGTTTGGACTCTGAAATCCAAGGGGGCACGACACAATACAGATTCAAACAAAAACTCACTGGTCTAAAGGCAGAATTTAATCAATTCAATAGGCTTCATTCTCAGCACATTGAGAAAAGAGCAAACCTTTGTAAGGGAAGAGCTCCATCGCATGCAACAAATGGCATACGCAGTTGGCATATTTGAAGAAAACTACAAACTAGTTGAGCTGGGCTGAATTCCTCTTCTGTGCGCAAAAGGCAAAGTGTCAATATGTAAAGGAGGTTGATCAGAATAATGCCTACTTTTATGCATTAGTCACAAGAATCAACCGGTGTAGAGAGATAGTAGTATTGGTGCAGGGAGCACCAGACGATCGAATTTAAATTTTGATTATGGTACAGGATTTAAAGTTAAGTTATCTTGTGATCTAACAAGTGTGACTGAGTGTGCAAAAAAGTCCTAGTTAAAGCTAGGCAGGTGGAAAGTTCTAGTTGCGGTTAGGTAACGCAGTCCTGAACCTGGGAACTAGATAAAATCTTTGCTGGTTGAGGACTTTGGGCGAAATTCTAGAGTCGAGGATTCTAGGTAAAAATCCTGTGGGACTCAGATATCAGGTGGAAGACTGAACGGGTCATGGATCGGACGTTCAGCATGAAGTCCTAAAGTCTCAGACGCTGAGCAAAACTGCAGACGGTCTAGAGGACCGATCTGACAAGAGGTAAACTGTCATGAGAGGAGTAGGTGAGGACGCGTTTCTTAAAAAAGGAACAGTAGACGTTGGTCCTACCTAGAGTTTTAGCGAAACTCAAAGTCAGGATCGGACAGTCCAAAGTGTTGGTCCCTTGGCGGCCAGCTAGAAGGGGGCGAATAGCCTGCACAATAAAATCGAATACCTTTCTCAAACTTTACAGTCTAATTAGAATAAACACTTGCATAAAAAAAATTAATAATCTAATTAAAGAAAGAAGAGACACATAATTTACTTGGTTTGTAATAAGATGATTGCTAATCCAAGGTAGTTAAAGCTCTCTATCGTCTTTTTCAGGTGGAGAAGCCTTTTACAGCAGTTAATCTCACAACTACAAAGCTAAACTGAATTAGAATCGATTACAAGTGGTGTTCTGAGCTACTAGGATCATGGTTGTATTTATAACCCTGATCAGGGCGCCTGGAGGGGGATAAAATTTTATCCCCGTCGCAACGGAGCGCACCACATCGCGTTTGGATGAAATTTTATGTCCAGGCACCCGGTACGGGTCTTCTGCTCCGGTTTCATTCGCTTGGGTCCGGGTCTTCCTCTTCGATTTCGCTCGCTTGGGTGATTTTGGCCATCTGGAATAGGGCTCACTCGAACTGTCTTCTCAAGCAACCTTCCGCTTCGACTTCTCGTCCCTTGGAAACGCCGCACGTCTTCTTCTCGTCCGCCAACGTACTCTTCCACAGCGCCTCGTCTCTCGAACGCACCGAGCCTGTTGGCTCTCTCCCGTGCCATCCTTCTTATTAGTTGTGTCTTTCACTCGACTTCCTGTGCTTCTAAGTTCTTGCATATTTAGACACAAGACATCAAAATAATAACATGATCTAACTTGACTTAGTTGATCACATCAAAATCATCACGGAGTACTTACAATCTCCCTCTTTTTGATCACATCAATAACAAGACCTGTGTGTGTCGAATGCCGGACTGGCTAGGGCAAAATTGCCCAAGCCAATGAACCAACGTTTTACCATTTGAATATTTTTGCTTGTTGCTCAAATATAACAAATGCATTAATCGATGATTAATGAAGAATTTGTAACTTCCAACAAGGGTCTAACCTCCTATATAAGGAGGTTGTGACCAAGAGCAAAGTAGAGAGAACTAATAGCAAAGATTTTTCTCCACCTTTGTTCTCCCAAATCTTCTCTCCACTGTGCATTCCGCTTGGTGGTTTACCCGTGATAGTAATCGAGTATTTTCTAACTTTGCCGCGAACAATCAGTGCTTGATTGTGTATGTGGTTATGTCGTTGCATCTTGGGAAATGAACGTCCATCATAACCTCAAAGCATAGCCGGAGGAGGATGAATCTATTTTAAGAAAACTACTTGAAAGCATGCCTTGACATCTTCTTTTCTGCACTCGAGAGTGTCCAGTTGGGAGTCTGCAGTCGAGACTCTTCAATCGGGACTCTCCGAGTCTGTAGTTGGAAGTCAGCACTCGGGACTCTCCACTTGAGACTCTTTAGTCATCGGGAGTCAGCACTCAGGACTCTCCAGTCAAAACTCTCTAGTCGAAAGTTAACACTCGGCAGTTTGCAATCTTCTGTAACTCGGGCTTTGCAGTTTTCTATAATTCGGATTCTCAAGTTGGGAGTCTGGACTTAGACTCTATACTTGAGAGTTTGTACTTGGACTCTGCACTTGGGAGTTCGCACTCGGGTATACAAGGTAACTTAGTTTTCCAACCAACTTAACTATCCCAGCAATTCTTTCTTCTCTACTTGGTAGTTTGAGATTATCTGCTCAGGTCAACTTAACAAATAAATCTGATTTGATTTATAATTTCAATTTGAATCTACTCCTCCATCTCTGACAAAATTGTTCAAGAGATAGTCCACCATTTGATGAGCTATCAAGGAAGAGAAAGATTGCATTTGTTGATTCATATGGAAGTAAAGACAAATTCAGTTATCGACATTAATGTAAAGGAAGTTATTGTCACAATTGATCATTCAACTCCGGTGATTGAAAATAAGTTATTTTACCAACAAAATATAAATGAGAAACTCTATAAAGCTCTAGTGTGCGTTGGTGTTCTAGATAAAAATGCACTTGTTGAGTATTTATTCCTAAGAGAAGGAGCAGATGGTGCTTTTCATAGGATGTCCATAAGAAAAGGGGTTGAATTTTCTAAACATGATATTTTCTTTTAGATTTTGATCGACTATGTCAACATGAACAACCATAATTTTACAAAGCTCTAAAATATAAGTATAAGAATATAAGTATAAGAGAGTGAGCTACATATGTGCAGGGGTGTAGATATATAAGGTTCAAGGGGTGCGGTCGCACCCCCTGGAATTCAAAGAAAATATTAAAATCCTTTCAGCCAAACCCATTTTCCCTTTTTCCTGAATTAATTTTTTTTCTCTGTCCATTTTCTCCTACCTCCTCTAATCCCGAACTTTTATTTTCCCCTTTTCATTTTTATTCTTCCTCTAATTTCTTTCCTATTCTTTTTCCTAACTCTAATTTTACCCACAAGATCTTCCGCGACATGTCACTGCCGTTATAGCAAGTCACTATCGTCGCACACCGATTGCTACCATCGTCGCTATCATTTGTTGCATGTCTGTCGTCTTCACTTGGCTAACGCAATCTCTTCGCCGGAACACCTTTTAATTGAGGTGAAATTTTGTTGATTGATTTCTTTCGCTTAGTCGACGTCGTTGTTTTTCGCCAACATCACCGTCATCAATCGACTCCGTCACTTTACCCCTCCTGAATGAAAATCCTAACTACGCCACTGCACATGTGGTATAGGAAAGTATAAAGTTTGTAGATTAATATTTTGGTTGGCAATATTTTTGTCATGCTTGCACAGTAGGTCAAGAAAGGTTTGTGATTGACAATTTCTTATTTTTATTTTGGTCAACAATTTTGTAATACTTGTAAATTATTTTCAAGTAAACTTTGTCATCGACACTTAGTTGACAATAATTTTATTATATTTATAGACTATTTTCAACTAATGTTTTTATTGACAATTTTTTATTTATATTTTAGTAGAGAGCAATTTTATATTGCTGGTAAATTATTTTAAATTAAAGTTTGTTGTCAATATTTTTTATTTGTAAATTAATGTTGAATTATTATTAGGATGTATTTGGTTGAAGTTATATGTATATATATATATAAATATATAATTTTAATTATGTGATTATAAGATAATCACATAATTAAAATTATGGAGAATTAAATATAACTAAATATTATTTGGTTCAATCTAAGTAATACAATAAAAATTTATTTATTTAAAATTTTCAATAAATAATCTAGTTTAATATTTTACTGTATTATTTTTAATTATAAAACAAATCATTTTTTCTTTTCTTTTCTTTCTTTGTTAGGTTTATTTTTTAAATTTTTTTTATGTTTTTTTATTTCTTTTTTTCTTTTCGTTTTTTAATGTTTTTATGTGTTTTTTTTATTTTTTTTTCTTTCTACGTTTTTTTTTCGTTTTTTAAATTTTTTTACCTTTTTTTTTTAAGTTTACGTCTTTTTTGTTTTAATTTTTTTTCATTACGTTTTTTTTCACATTTTTCTCTTATCGAAAGGTATTTTCAATAAAAACAATTCAATATCGGAGGGTATTTTTAGTAAAAAAAATCGTCAATATTGAAATCAACAAAAATCTTAAAGGTGCGTTTGGTTGGTGCGTTTTTCATTTTCATTTTCTAAAAAACGCGCGTTTTCTAGAAAATAGAAAATGACTTTTTGTCATTCTCTGTTTTTCCAGAAAATGCTCTTTATTTTTTTTTAAAACAAATGTAGGAAATACAAACCAAACATCATTTTTCAAAAAATACGCGTTTTTCAGAAAATGAAAATGCAAAACAGACAAACCAAACACACCTTAATTTTCTGAGGGTTTCGATTCTAGATTGAATGTTTTTTTTTACTGACGTGTTAGACATAAAACATTACTCAGAAATCATTGATTATCTTAATCAAATAGGATTTTCTTGAAAACCTTAGATGGATAACTAACATTATCAAGAATAATCCTTAACCAAACGTATTCTTTTAAGAATTTCAAATTGTAGATTATATTTTAATTAATAATAATTTTTTAATAATTAAGATTAAATAAATATTATTTTAAAATTATATGTCATACTAACATTATAATATAAAATTTACCAATAATATAATATATTCCATTGTAATATTATTCTTATTGAGTTGAATTATATCAGCACATTAATTTCAAGCATAAATAAATTTAATATTATTCTTATTGACTTGAATTATATCAGCACGATTAATTTCAAGCAAAAATAAATAAATTTAATATTAAATTTTAATATTATTCTTATTGAATTGAATTATATCGGCACGATTAATTTCAAGAAATAAATAAATAAATTTAATATTATTCTTATTGAGTTGAATTATATCGGCACAATTAATTTTAATATTATTCTTATTGAGTTGAATTATAACGGCCCGATTAATTCCAAGCAAAAAATAAATAAATAAAGCTATCATTAGCCCATAAATTGAAAAGGATAAATTATTTTAGACAATAAATAATTTAATTTTCTTTTTATTTATTTAAGTAAATAATTTAAGGAATTGATTTTATGGGTCTTACTTGTAAACAAACATAGCAAACTATGAATTTATTTCTCTTCTCATTTTATAAGTTGAGAAGGATAACTATGACAGTTCATGATTTTTTTAATAAACTTTAAAATTATTTTTAATATGAAAAAATTAATATAATTTTATTTTGAGTTTCTTAATTAATTATTAAAGTATTTAGATTCTTAATTTAATTAAATAATAAGACAGACCTAAATAATTAAGAAATTAAAGATTTTTTTTAATGGTTGATTAGAGTATTGATGATTAAAAATATTTTTTAAAGCTCAAGGCGTGGTACAATGATAAAATAATTTAGGGGATCAAACAAAATAGAACAATATTTATTAAAATTTTATTATGGTTAAAGTGCCATTACTTATTTTTTTAACCATAAAATATTTTTATTTTATGATAAAAATATTTATTTTTATTTTCTTAATTATTTCTTCGATTGTCTATAAAAGAATATTGAATATTTTGACAGTAAACTTAAATAAATATCTTTACGGATATAATTAATTTATTTTATAAATTTTGAATCTTACTCTTCACTTTATTATTTTAAAAATAAATTTAAGTTTAAATTTGCTTACATTTGTTAAATATTTTATAAATAAAAAAAATATTTTTATATATTTAAATAAAATTTTTAAATTACATTATTGTTTTAATTATATATATATATTTTTAATAATCATGTTCAAATTTATCTAATATGCCGGGGTTATTGGTTTGAAACTAGAAATGAGGAAGGAAAAATTATATTAAATTTTGTAATAACATATAACTTTCTATTAGTTAATACGTTTTTAAGAAAAGTGAACAACACTTAATCACATTCAAAAGTGGGAATAATAAATTTCAAATTTACTTTATTATGATTATAAAGAAGGATATAAAGATTTATAAAGATTACAAAGTCATCACTAGAAAAATCTTAACTACCTAACATAGATTATAGTGTTGGATAAACGCCTCAAATATAGTATTAATAGAAATAAAATATATACGATTCCTAAAATTAAGTGGTGGAAGTTAAAGGATAAGAAGCAAAATATATTTAAGGAGAAGATAGAAGTACAAGCATTAGGTAAAATATACGATGACTCTAATACGACATGGGATAAGATGGTATTAAAATTAAAAATAGTAGATAAGAGTGTATTCGGTAAGTCAAAGGGACATACACCACTAAGTAAGGAATCTTGGTGGTGGAATGAGAAAGTATAAGAGAGAGTGAAAGAAAAACGAATACCTTATAAGGAATTATATGTTTGTAAGAACGAGGAATTTTTTTTAAAAAAATACAATAGCTAAAAAAGAAGCTAAGAAAGTAGTGAATGAAGTAAATAATGAAACTTTTGAATAATTATATTAAAAGTTTGATACAAAAGAAGGGGAAAGAGATATTTATAATAACTAAAGTGAGAGAAAGGAAGATAAGAGATCTTATCCAAATAAAATGTATTTAAGATGAATGTAATGGGGTACTAGTAAATTATGGAGAAATAAAAGAACGATGAAAGAGACATTTTCATCAACTTTTTTAATGAAGGTTTAGATGACCAACTCAATTTAGGTAATTTAAGTAAGTCAAACGAGCATAGAAATTTAAATTTTTATCGTAGAATTTAAAATTCAGAAGTAGAACAAACTTTAAATGGGATACACAATGGAAAAGCTGTTGGACTAGATGATATTCTAATAGAGGTATGGAAGTGTCGAGGGAAACAAAGTATTAAATTGCGTACAAAATTATTCAACATGATATTGAAAAAAAATTATCTAGATCAATAGAAGATAAGTTCTCTAGTTCCCTTATATAAGAATAAGGGAGACGTACAAAATTGTGCAGACCATAGAAGTATTAAAAAATAAGTCATACTATGAAACTTTAGGGAAAAGTAATAAAAAAAGATTAAAAAAGGATACCATGGTGACTGAAAATTAATTTGGGTTTATACCTAGAAGGTTGAAAATAGAAGCTATACTTCTTCTTAGATAATTAATTGAAAAATATTGAGAGCAAAAATAAGATCTACACATGGTTTTCATTGACTTAGAAAAAGCTTATGATAGAGTTTCAAGATAAATTATATAGAGAATTCTAGAAAAGAAAGGTGTTAGCGTAACATATATTGAACTAATTAAGGATATGTACGAGAATATAACTATTGGTCCCTTGTGGTCGGTAAGAGGGGTGAATTGCCTGTAAGTTAGAATTTAACACTTCTATTGTTTTTCAGCTTAGCAATGAACACGCGTTAGCTAATTTAAAAATAATAATATAAAAGAAGTAAGAGACAAATACAATTTTACTTGGTTTGTAACCAGGGAAGTTGCTAATCCAAGACAATGAAAGATCACTAAAATTCTCCTTTCGTCATAGGTGGAGAAGTCTGTTATAAGCATTGAAAGCACAAAAATTGAAAATAGAATAAAAAATTTGAAGTACAGAAGTGTTGTGTTAAAATTAGGTGAACCAAGGCTCTATTTATAGTGCTTTAGTCAATTCTATCCGTTGCTAATGTGGCGGACTCCGGGCGCCTAGATTAGAGCCGTCAATTTGGGTTAGGCCCGTCGGGTTGGCCCGCCCCGCCAAACAATTTAAGCGGGTTGGGTTGGAATTTTATCAACCCAAGTCCGCCGCGGGCTGGCCCGCCTAGGCTCGCGACCCGTGTGGGTCGGCCCGCGATAGGCTTGGGTTGGCCCGCGGGTTGGGAAACACATGTAAGCAGTTTATATCAGTAGTCAATGCTGCAACTGCGAGAGTACCAAGGGTTAAATTGTAGCATTTCATTATCTTCTTCGTTGAGAGGAATACTAATTAGGAAAAACTCATACTTGTGAAGTTGAGTGTGATAGACAAAAGTTACAGAAATATATATGCACACAAAGTCGATTAATCTTAAAAGTAGATGACCTTCTTATTTGATTCATTTATGGGATAAATCTGAAACATACATTATGCACAATGAAGAGGTTGGTCTGTGTATCCAAACTAGATGGACTTCTTAAAAGTAGATGACCTTCTTATTTGATTCATTTACGCACGCACAGCCAGGGTGCCACTGATCTAAACTGCTAGACGCATAGCCAGGAGTCCTAATTACTATTCATCTTCGTTGCACAATTTTATACCAGTTTATTATCTTCTTTGTTATAATTTAAAAATAAAAATAGTACTTTTGACCCAACATAAGTACTTGTTTATGTCCATTTATATTTAAATTACTTGTTTATGAATACATTTGATTGATAAAATATTTTCGAAGCAAAACATTGAAGATATGAACTATTTTTTTTTAATTTTTAAAAAAAATTTGATAGGCCCGCGGGTTGGCCCGCCAAACCCGCGATCCGCCTTGGATTGGGTTGGGTTGGAAATTTCCCAACCCGCCAAGTTGATGGCCCGCCCCGCCCCGCCCCGCCCCGCCCCATCAAATGGTTGGCCCGCCACGGGCCGACCCGCCCCGCCATGGGTTGACCCGTCTGACAGCTCTAGCCTAGATGGTGATCCAAGCACCTCCAGCGTGGCAAACTCTATCTCCGCGCAACGGCTACATGATTGAGTTTTTTCATGTTCAGGCGCTTAGACCATTGCTGATGTGGACCTGAAGGTGATCCACAACAATGACTCTACGACGATGCCCCTGTTTGGTGCCTTGGTAGTCCGGGCACCTGGATCGGTCAGCCATGTGATAACCGTCCGGAGCTTTCTCGGGTCGCTGGCTTTGTCTCTGATCGCTTGGGTGATCCTATGATTTTCTAGAGTTAAGCTCACCCGAACCCAACTCCGACCTTCATCTCGAGTAGTCTTTCGCTCCGGCTTCTCGTCCCTCGAAAGCGCCGTGCGCGTCCTTCTTGCTCCATCGTGTACTATTCCGCAACTTCTCGTCACTCGGATGCACCAAGCCCGTTGATTCAATTCGCGTGCTATCTTTCTCATTCGCTACGTTTTCCGCTCAACTTTTTATGTTCCTAAGCTCATGCACACTTATACATAAGGATTAAATACACAGGACCTAACTCGACTTGGTTGATCACATCAAAACCAACACGTGATCCTTACAGTAACAACCAGAGTAAAGACTTCAGGCGGAGTAACTAAAGCATTTCTAATAAAAATAGGCTTATATCAAGGATTAGCTCTAAATTTATATTTTTTACACTAATTATGGACAAACTCATTGCACACATTCAAGATACAGTACCGTCGTGCATGTTGATATTGTTTTAATAGATGAAACACGTGAAGGAGTAAATGCCAAATTAGAATCTTGGTGAGAAACATTAAAAGGGAAGACTTTAGGCTTAATAGAATAAAGATGGAATATATGAAATTTAAGTTTAGTAATATTAGACGTAATGAGATAATTATTTAGATAAGAGATGACGAGTTGTCCAGAACCGAGAGCTTTAGATATTTAGAATCGTTTTTGTAAAATAATGGAGGGATTGAGAGAGATGTCTTATATAGATTACAAGCATGATGGTTGAAATAGAGGAGAGCGTCAGATGTTTTATGTGATCGTAACGTACCTCTAAAACTTAAAGGAAAGTTCTACAAAACTACAGTTAGACTTGCTATGATATATGGAGCTGAATGTTGGATTATGATTTGAGCATATGCGCAAAAGATGAGAGTTGCAAAGATGAGGATGTTAAGGCGGATGTGTGTACATACAAAGATGGACAAAATAAGAAATGAGAATATTAGAGAGAAAGTCGGAGTTGCATCTATTGAGGGAAAACTTCGAGAGACACGTTTAAGATGGTACAGGCAAATACCAGTTCAGATCCTCTGGTCCGTAATTCATGATCCCCTCCTGGTCCCCTATACATTTTGATATCGTTTTATTTAGTGAATTCATCTTAAAAAAAAAGGTGAAAATATAAAATATCTCAATTTTTTTGCATAAATTATAATTTTTTTAATTAATTTTTTACTTTATAAATGTATTTAGTGAGATTTTTTTTCTAATTTTGATCTTGAAAAATAAAAATCTCATAAATATATTTATAAGGTAAAAAAATACTAAAAAGTTATAATTTATGTCATTGAGACATTTTAGATTTTTTTTTTTTTTTTTTTTTTTTTTTTTTTATGAATTCACTAAATAAAAATAATAGTGAAATGTGTAGGGGACTAAGAGGGGATCGAAAATTATGGACTAGGGCATCTAAATTGAGCATGTATTTAGATAATCAATAAATACTCTAATTAAATGATGTAAAATTATAATAAATATGTATATCAAATGAGAAAGAAAAAAATTTAAAAAAATTTAATTAATAATAATAAAAGATGATAAAATTTATTTAAGTATAAATGATATAATATGACAAGAGATAGAGTTCGTAAAAAGATTTATATAAGTTGAATCATGAAGTGAGATCAACCTGATGGTTGTTATTGTGTTTAAATTTATCTCTATATAATAGGCAGTTAAATAGTCCGTTTATATATTTATTTTAGAATAATAATTTTAAGATGTGGATTCAATAATAAATAAAAATATCTTTCAATTATTTTTAAAATTTATAAGAGAATAAATAAAAGAATAAATTAAATGCCAACCAAGCCCTAGTTGATCTACTTCTCTTCCAACGTTCTTTCCAGATCTGATCCAAGACAGAAATTTTTAGTCCAATCGCTGCACCCACCGCCCTGAAAGAGGAAAGCTCGCCACTTAGACTGGAGCAACCCTCGTCGAGTCTTCCGTTGCCCTGCCCGTCCTCTGCAACAGAGGAGATCAGAGGAATAAGGAGGTCTGAGATCTCTACTTGAGGTATGTTTTTCCTCTTCTTGCGTTGTTATGTAGTAAGGTGGGCTTTTGCGATGCGGTTGGGTTTCCCTCCCGTAGAGCCTTGGATTTCATCTGGTTTCGAGGGGTCTTGGAGCTTCGCTAGTGCTTTTTTCCCCTTCTTATTCTCGTTTTTGCTCTTATCGAGATCGATATTGTCGGTAAATTTCTTTCTCAGTTTAAAGAATGCATTTTTATTTCATGTTAATGTTCTTCCGATGCATTTTTGTACACTGAAATGATGAAATCTGGAGAGGATTGCCATTGAAGAAGGGAATTAGGATCCTGTTTTGTTTGAAGAGATCAGATGCTTGGTTTGGTCTTAAGATCCCTCTTCTCTACCTGTGCACAGGCACGGCAAGATTGATGGATCTCTCGAGGAGGCTCTCCATGTTGAGGCAGGTGTCCAGCAGGAACCAGAGAGGGAAAGTGGGGCTTAAGATGAAAAATGTCCTTCAGATATGTCTTCTGATTGCCATCTGCATCTGGCTGCTCTATCAGATTAAGCACTCGCATGACAAGAAGGAAACGTTCAAAGAGACGAATGCAAATGGTGGTGGAAGGCTGTTCGATATTAGAGCATTTGGCCAGAAGGATCCGCCTCACATAGCTGAAGTAGAGGGCGTTGGGGAGGATAAGGGCGATGAAGAGGTGAAGAATGGTTCTATGAAGGCAGGACATGGAATTAAGCAGGAAGAAATCGAGGACGGAGGTGGATCCAATGAGGAACTCGAGGATGACGATGATGAGGCAGTTCATAAGGCTCGAGAAATAAGTTTTAAAGAAGACGATGTATCTAGTGAAGTAGCTCATACTGTCCAAGAAGCCTCTCAGGCATCAGGAGAAAGAAGCTTCAAGGCCGACGATGCATCCAGTGAATCAGACGATAAGAAGAAGAAAGATGGAGAGATTAGAGATGTGCCTGAAGGATACCAAAAGGATGAATTTGGAATTGCAATGACGAAGAACCGCAGGGAGCACGGAACCGATGATGTGAAAGAGAAGGTACAAGAGACTCAACATTCTGAATCACATGGAGGAATGAAGAACTTCAACAGGAATGAATCGGATGCCACAAAGGAAGAAAATTCAAGTATTAGTCACCAAGGAAGTTCAACAGCTGGTAATGATACACTTTCAACCAGAGTTGGAACTCCAATCCCAGACATTACCTCTTTCCAAAACAGGACAACAGTTGAATCAAAAAATGAGGATCAACCACTTGATACACAGTCAACAGATGCAGGTGAATTGGTAGCAAATTCGACATATTTTTCCAACCATAAGATCTATTTCCAGAAGAACTCTACTACTGTATCTGTAGAGTTGGTTGCATCTCCAGCTAACCTGACAATGAAGTTGGATCCTACTAATTCTACAGTTTCACAAAATCAAACACCTGTCGTTCATGAAGAAATGAATACAACAAAGATGCAAACTCAAAGGGAGGAAAAGCCAAACCTGAAGAACAAACTGATGGAGCAGAAACCCCTCAAAGGATCTTCAGCTACGAATGGGGATTCACTGACAACCCAAGAGAAAAACAGAGATGTGAATGGTGATCAATCAAAAATTTCAGACATCCAAAACAGAGCAGATAGCAGTAAACAGGAAGCTGTGGAGAAATAGAGATAGAAATAGAAACAGAAGATGGTGAAATGGCTGCAGAATGTAATTATTGTAGTTCCTAGCAGCAGTCATTTCATTGTTCTTCCTTGAGCTGTTGCAAATGGAAAGCTGATGCTATGGCTTGCTTGAAACTTTGTGATGAATCTTATTTGACAACTTGGCATTTTACTTGTTAGTAATCTGCTTGTAGTTAAAGATTGAATTTTGACAATTCAAGGAATGAAATTGTAGGACTTTGATGTGTCATGCATAGTTTAATTTTTTTTTTTTTGGATCTTATCCGAGGTGTGAAGCTGAAAAGCTGGGGAGGTGGTGACTCTGCTGACTAGGTGAAGACCTCGCTCCTCTTTGCAAAACAAATCAAATCAGGGAAGGGGTCTACGTTGACCTTCCGACGCTCAAGTTAGAAACAGAAGAAGAGAAATTGAAAATAATAGGGGCATAGATGAATCTTACTTTCTTCATACTTAGCATATTCTTTTTTACTTTTCTTAATGACCTTCCATCTTCCATATTAATCACCGATAGAAGACATCTTTGCCTTGACTTTTTACATTCATGGAACTAGTATTAATCATCGGTAGAAGACTATTTTTGTCTTGGCTTCGTTGCATTCAATGATGGAATGTTCTTTTTTATTTTCTCTTCTCCTTATTAAGTATTCAGTCTTTTCCTCTTTTATTATTTTATCGATTAGTTATTAATACGTGCAATGATGGCCTGCTCTCCTGCTGATTGGGCTGACCAGACACTGGTTCATCCAGACGGCCAACCGAACATTGGTTCCTCTGATCGGCCGATGTAGCCACTTCCCGCTCGGGTCATGCGGACGAGCCTTGCTTAAGTCCTGGTATTAACTGTCTTAACTTTGATCTACTCTATGGTAATTGACCCATGTCAAGTAGGCTCTTCCTTATCATCGCATCAAGAATGAAAGGAAATTTTTGTTGTATTAAATAACTCAATGAACATTGCATTCTAATATCTCTGAAGCTTACTAATATTTTTAATAGCTATGCGGGAAGAGCAAAAAAGACACTACTACCACTTGATCTCCACTGAGTATGCCATACAGGGAAGGGAGGGCTCCTCCATCCACTGAAGTGAGCTTTCCCCCGTGCCACTGAATGTCTGTGCTATTCCTCATCAGATCCTATCCTCCTCCATTATTGCATTGTAAATATGATAAGTGAATCACGGCAGCTATCCAGTACGACTCAAGAGTTACGTGAATTCACGAAAGCAGTTCTATTCTTTCAGTCTTGCTCGTAATTAGAGAAGAATTGACGGACCATGGCTCGGGTTGGGCTGGCCTATTTAATGTGTCAGCCGTGCTCAGGTCGAGCCGGCCTAATAAGCATGTAGTCTAGCCCATTGACATGTCATCCTCTTGGTCTAGGACAATGTCCAGGCCTATTAAGCATCGTCTGTAGTCTGGCCCATTGACACATGTCATCCTCTTGGTCTAGGACAATGATAAATGATAGAATGAAGACAAAGGTAAAATTAAAAGATATACGATAATGAATGTATCTAAATAAAAATTAAACTTAATGTCTATCAATGAAGTGAAATGATAGAGATATCTAATTCACTACTCAAAAATAACAAAATCTTTTATTTTGATCGGATATAATACAGACTTAATAAAGCAAAGAGCATAGTAACACCAACTTAATCAGTGTGACAACGTTAGGTACGATTTCTCTTCTCCAATTTCAACGAGCGAGAAAAGCATAGAGAGGGGGAGATGGAAAAGGGGAAGAGGGGAAGTTCGAAAAAAAAAATTAATATTTTTATTTTGCATTGTATGGATAAAAAATTTCTAATTCATATTCTTATCGATCAGCAAAGAGAGTATCACCAACGAATGAGAAACACAATTAGAGAATGTTAGAGTTCAGAGATATTGAAGCAGAATGGATTAGATCTTATAAAATAATATACATAATTAAAAATAAATTTAAAATGTTAAAAAGAGAGTCCGTTTATGACTCTATTTGTTAAAACTATAATGAGATCTTTGTAAAATCTAAAGTTTTGATCAGAGAATGAGATTATGCAAATCCTTTATCCCGTATGCTCTATAATTTTCCCTTCTCTTAAAAAAAAATATACTTAAAAATATATTTAATATAATAAAAATAATGGGCCCTAATAAAAATTACACTCCTATGCATAGACTTTAATGACCTATGCCTAAAATCGACCTTGCCAGTGAGATCCTGTTCAACTCAATTAATAACAGTCAATATTATATTATAGCAATTACGAATCATAGCTATTACAATATATGCACAAGTATTGGTTAATAGCATGTTGTATTATAATTAATGTTCGACAGGATAGTGATTATCCTACGAACTGATGAAAAGGGGAATTTGAGGAGAAAGCAAGAGAAACTGTCGAAAACAAAGAGAAACATGTTATTCTCTAGGTTTTACCAAAAAAAAAAAACTTTATTCGATATAGAAATAATCTCTCAAATAGTTAAACAAGACGCTTATATAGATAAACCTTATCCATAAATACTCGACATACCAAAAATATCTTAAATATCATAAAAATAGAAATTACTAAAAATAGTAAAAAAGACGTTTGATAGCTCTTAAAAGGTACTAAACGATATTTTTTGGACCCACAACTCGGCAGTTACGGGTTCCACCTAGTAACAAATAAAGATCTTTGAGAGAGCTACGTGTAAGCATAGACATAGCTTTATTTTGAGTCCCGAGTCAAAAGTTATGACCCATTGAAGATTGGGTACTTCTATGTCGGTCCTGCATTAGTTTCCCTAGGTTGAAAATAACTCGTTTTCAAGTTTGTAGTAGTATCATCAGTATCCATAGAATGAGGAGTCAAGTGTTTCACATTGAAGACATCAGAAGTTTTCAAATGACTAGAAAGATGCAATTTGTAGTCATTGTCGTTGATCTTTTGCAATATCTCACACAATCCAATCTTCCAATCCTTCAGCTTATTATACTCATTAACAGGGAAACAATCATGAGTTAATATAATCCAGAAAAAATATCTGACCTCAAAAAGTATCTGACGATAATAACTATTAACTTGAGTCTTGTACTTGATATTGCTCTTAAGAATTGTCAGTTTCACTTATTCATGAATACCCCAAAGATGCTTTGCCATCTCGTCTGCTTTAGAACTAAATTGTCCTAAGTATGGAACAGGGGCTAAGTCGAAAACCCTGGATGAGGTTCACCCATAGACAATCTCAAAATGGCTTAAACTAGTAGTATTATTTTTTGATCTATTATGGGCAAACTCTGCTTAAGGTAATGCCAAGTCTCAATGCTTCGGCTTAGTTCTTGTTAGACATCTTAGAAGATTGCTTAAATTTTGATTCACCATCTTAGTTTGACTATCTATCTGGAGGTGATAGGAACTGCAAAAGTCAATTATGTTTCTAGTTTTCCTATAAGCTATTCCAAAAATGGGTGAACTTGGTATAATGGTCTAAAGTCATGGTCCATAGATTGAGGAATGTCATGTAAACACACAATCTCCTTGAAATAAAGTTGGGAAATTCTGACAGCATCCATAGTCTTCTTGCAAGCTACAAAATTTTGTCATCTTTAAAAACCTGTCAACAACAACAAGAATAAAATTCAAGGTTCATTGTGTGCAGGATAATCCCAATATAAAATCCATGTTGACATTAACCAAGGAGCTTCAAGAACAAAAAAAGGAGTGTACAATCTCACATTGGTGAAAATACCCTTAGATCACTGGCATACATAACATCTGTCTACAAAGTAAGTTACTTTACTAGTTAACTTGGGCCAATAAAAGTTAACAGAGATAAGAGTCAGTGTCTTATCACGACAAAAGTTCCCCTTATTATGAAGTTCATTGATAATATGTTGTCTCAATGAACAATTTGGAACACACATTATAAAAAAATAGGTCTATAGGTGCGGTTTTAACAAACTATAGAAGTGGTTTTCAACCGATCATAAAGCTTTTGAATCGGTTACTTCACCGATCCAACAGCCTACACTAGCTCCTAGCATCAATGGCATCGGTTATAGCAACCGGTGGTAAACGCAAGACAACTGTTGCTGATGTCTCTATATAAGCGGTTATCAATCGCCTTGGTGGGTTGTAATACCAGTTGCCCTTAACCGATCCAAATGCAGTTTGATGCGCCTGCTAACCACACTTGCTAACCACTACAAATGTAGTTAATGACCACTTCTGTTGGTAGGTAGTAGAAGTTGATATTTAACCGATTCAGAAGTTAAACAATGGAGTGGTTTGAAACCGCTCTGGAAGTAATTTAGCAGCAGTTTGTAACCACTCCTATGTGTCATGTTTAGGAGCAGTTATTAAGTTGCTTCTAAATTTGTTTACCTGGATCATTTATTTATCGCTTCTGATAAGTGTGTTAGCAACGGTTTAAAACCATTCCTGTTTCGAATGATGGACCCCAATGAAGCTCCTATAATCATTCCATTATTCAAATATTTTTTTACAAAATATTTTGAATTCCTAATTTTTAAAAACCAATACAAAACATTCAACAATAAAATTAAAATACTAATAGATTAACCAACAAAACATTCATATTTAATCTTTCAAGTCACAAAACCAATAAGAAATTCATTTACAAAAATCTGCATACCCCAAAACACCACCATATCAGTAACAAGTACGAACTTCTTTTACAAAAATGTGCATACCCCAAAACAACACAACACAATAGCATTAACAAGTGGCAACATAATTTAAAGAAACTTTTCTCTACAAGTTTATCTAATTATTAGATGGATCTGTTGGTGGTCGAGTTGTAGGATCATTTCCTTTTGCATTTGGTAGAGCATCCACATTTCGTTGCATAATCTGCCATTATAGCTGTGATAACCATGATTTTGGCTATATTATCTTGATTCATAATGCGCATTTTTAATGGTCTTTTTATAGCTTAATCTCACATTTACATCATATTTCATAATTGCATTTGAATTTGGACTTAATTACAAATTGGCTTATAATTATGGTATTTGATGCTAATATTTGTTTAATATTTTGTAGGCATCAAAAGGGTCATGGACTCGATCAAATCAGACCGCATTTGGGCTCAAATCAAGGGCTTAATGAGGCGATCAAACCTTGGAGCATTATGAACCGTCCATTGAAGATTGGAGAGATCTGAGCCATCCGTCAAGCATCTGGTCCATCCGACCTAATAAGGAGCAGATCTCGTTCATTGATGAATATCCAGAAGTTTTGATCCAGATCTGACTTCATCCAGCCGTTGATCAAGGCCCGGATTGTTCTAGACCGTCCAATCAGATGAGAAGGGGTTTAAATCCCGCGAGAAGCTACAGGAACACTTGAGCTCGGTTCGCGATTTCTCTACAGTGCCTTCATCTTCTTCGCCGCGACGCCGACGCTCCCATTCCTAGATCCAGATCCGTGAGCTAGATTTCTTCGACGACGACGATCATCAGCTGCCGGCGTTCATCTTCCGAGGGCAGAGAGCTTGAAAGGAGGTCTCCCGATTGCGCTTTGGGTTCTGTTTCATCGCCGCGATTCCGATTGTGGAGGTCTCCCAATCGGCGATCTTCGCATCCACCAGATCTTAGAGGGAGGTCTCCTGAGAGCTACTGGACGTTTTCCGATCTACATTCCGCAGCAAACTTGTGTCGATTTGGCCAATCGATCCAGTTTGTAAACTCAACAGAACCTGAGCTCTGTTTTCTTCGGCAGGTGAGGTTATTAGAGAAATGTGAGCTAAAAGGAGGTTTCCAAGATGCTGTGATCATCACCTGGTAATAGCTGGAAGCTCAGAGATTGTTGTTGAATGCTTATAGGGGTTCCGAGAGCATTCTGTCTGTTTCACAGCAGATTGTGGAGGTTTGAGCTTGGATTCGGATTAGGAATGTTTAGGTTTTGTTTTTCTTTATCTTGTCTTTGAATTGTGTTCAAACTTTGCTCAGATCTTCAGATCTGATACCTACCTTTGCAATTTCAATTTCTGTTTTGATTTTCTTACTTGGAACCAAATCTGATAGTTTAGCTTTGTAATTTCATCTTTGTTTTGGTTTAGTTTGCAATTTGGTACTGTGATCTAATTTTGCTGCACTTCTGCAATCCGAATCTTGATTAACTACTGGATTAGTTGCTAACCGATTTGTGTTTTAAATTAGATGCTTGGATTAACATTAGTTGATTAGTTAGGTTATTTGGTTAGCTAGTCTTAATTCTCTTCATTGGATCTATTGTGGATTGTGATCTTGTTTAAGTGTTGAATGCTTGCCTTAAGTTTTGATTGTTACTTCTATTCAATATTAATTTGTTTGAGATTGATTGTTGAATTTAATTATAGATGTGAATGGAATGCTAATTTGGGTTCTATGAGTTTGATTGTTGATTGTATTTGTGTTTCTGAATTGTGGATGAATAAGAATCCAAATTTAATTGATACAAAGTTGTTGAGATGAGTGTATCATGTGAAGATGAGAATGAACCTTGTTTGATTTAATTCTTGATTATAGAAGAATTTAGTTTGAGTTGTGAATCAAATGGAAGTGCTAGCTTGATCTTGTGGATGTGATAACTCAATTTGAAATCAATTCTAGATATGTATACATATTGACTAGTTATCCTTGGAAAAATACGACTTGGGACTCCTTACTACAATGCTTGTCTTTATGTTTAGTGAGTTTCCAATCTTTATTAATTTGGAGCGCCTTGTGACATGCAAAAAGGCCGACGCCAAATTTTGGCGCCGTTGCCGGGGAAGTAATTAGTAGTGTGTGTTTATTTTAGATTGATGCATTGATTGATTTTATTTGTTAGCATGTTGATTGATTTGATTGCTTATTTCTTTTTGAATTTTCATGTTGGTTTATTCTTGAATTTTTAAGTGCTTTTACTGTTCATGTTTTCATGTGTTTGAAACTTTATGCTCTAGAGTCTTCTAACATTGATTTCTAGTGTTGTAGTGAAGAACAGGAGATTTCTTTAGCATGGATCCATATTTTCAGAATTTTGGAAGTTGAATGGAGAGTTATCAGTGTTTTCAATCTGAGTATCAGTTTTACCCAAATTTGGATCAACAAAATAGGTATGAGTCATTTTCAAATGGTTTTAATGCTAATTGGGTGGATAATTCATGTTTCAGGTATGAAAGTGCACAAGGACCATTTATTGAGCCATATCCTACCTACCAGAGTTCATATGGTTTCCAAGAAGTTTCAACAAATTTTTTACCACAACCTTTTCAACAAAACGATCCTCAGATGGATGAATCAACATGGAAACTCAGGGAGATGATGCAGCAAATGATCGAACATCAAGAGCAACAATTTTCAAGAATTCAGAACATACAGATTCAATTAGATCAAATTACATCATCTATTAATCAGCCGCAAGCACAAAACTCCAGTGGAAAGATGGAAAGTAGCGATTCTGTCAGGCCTGACCCTACTTCCATTAATTCACATGATTTTTCTAATATTTTTTGTGATGATTATGTAATTATACAAATTTCTGATCCTAATGATTTTGTTGTTGAAGATGTTGATAGTGATTCAGGTTCTGAACACGTTTTTGAAGATGATTTAAGTGTAGGGGAGTGCTTACTGGAAGTATTACCTCAAGAATCACCAAGAGTTGAAGATGTAAGTGTAGGGACTTGTGCTATGGAGCCAAGCACTCAAGAATCACTACATGAGGATGAACATTCACAAGAACAAGAGCTTGAGCCATATCTTGATGAGAATGAGGTAACAATCACCACTCAAGGTATTTTTCAACACGATAAGGTGAGTATTTTTTGTGATTCATCAGAAAATTCAATAGAGGTACCATTTATTGATTTCATTAGTTGTGATTCATTCCTTGCTAAATTTTCTACCCACACTAATATTCTCCTATTTTCTTACCCTACATGCGTGTGGGAGGGATTCTCTTTTAATGATGTTGTAGGAGAATACAAGCTCCCGGAGTGGATGCTTGAACTGAACCGCCTCCGACCTCCAGAAAAAGTTTTGAAGGGAAAAATGAAGAATAAAAAGAAATTGATTGCAACCACGATTACTCTATTTCCGGTGTGGATTTTGTTGCTAAATCTTCTTCGACCACCGGAATGAAAGGGGAGTTGGTTCTAATTTAGCTTTATTTTGCATTTTAATTCATGCTTTGTTAATAAATTCTTGCTTCATACGTTTCTTTAGTTTCATACTTAGCAATTGCATTTTACTTCCACACTTTGCTTTCATATATTGCATTTTGTTTAGTACATAGTATTTTAATTTGAATAAAATTCTTCATGGGAATTTTCTAGTAATATTTTTAAGATGGTAAAAGCTTCTTAAATTTGATCATCAATTTTAGGTCATTTAACATGATTGGATGCTTTTCTTGCATGATATTGGTTAAAATGGTGGTGGATTCCTTATTGATCAATTGGGCTTGTTTGCATGAAAATACCTAGAGAGGACCACTTTTAGCCTACACTCTATTATTTCTCATGTGTGACATGCACTCATAGCAATTGAACTCTAGAACTTGCTTAATTTCTTTTCAAAGTCTCAATAACATTGGTATGCATGGAAATTGAGGATTAAATCAATTTTGTTCCCCTTCATACTTTCCAATTCCTTTCCTCACAATCTTCTTGAAAAATTCTCATCTAGCATTCTAATTCTTAATTCTATTTGCTTGTCATATTTCTTTTATTTCATTGAGAGTTTTGGATTAATTTCTTGATGAATTAACTTGACCAAGATGTGGATGAAGATTGAGTGTGGGGGAGATGTTCATTCTTTGAGTGAGTTTTTGTGTGCTTGAATTCTGCAGAAAAGATGAAGCAGTGGAAGTTGTTGGCTGTGTGTGTGTGTTTTAGTTCCAATAATTGATATAATTGATTGTGAGAAGAAGTTTTGTGAACAGCTTGGAATTTCGGGAACTGAAGTTAGGGTCAACTTTCATTTAGCTTTGGAAATCTGCAGAAATTGAAGTGCAGAGCTGGAAATTCTGTATCAGCTTAGTATCAAAATTCAGAATGCAAGATCTAAATGAGTGGGAGTTTAGTTGAAAATTAAGAATATGCTGAAACAAATGGTATGCTTACCTTTTATAGCATTTGCAAGATAAGAAGAGATGAATTCAGGAATCCATATGGACACAAAACAATGCAAAAACAGGGAAGTTGTTGTAGTTACTGAAATTTGATGTAAATGGACCATAATTCGGAATTCAATTGTTGGGAAACATTTCATCAACGAATCACTTGAGCATTGTATCGTTTACTCTGAAAAGTTGAAGACAAGGGCAGAAAATGACACTTTAAACAGTGAGAAATTGCAGGAAAACAAACTGTAAGCTGTTGAAACATGGATCTGTTGCTGAAAACCTGATCAAGGAGCAAGATTTGAACTTTGATTAGTGATTGCCAGTCAGTTCAAGTAACATTCCAGATGGAGTCATAAGATTTTAGAAGAAAAATATGAAGATTTCTGAAATCTGGAATTATGAAGTTGTGAACCAGTGAAGGCAAATGCTGGAATCTGAGCATTCTATGGTGTTGCTGCCTATGAGCTGTAGTAACTCCTAATCTGGACTCTCAATCAGGGATTGACTATATGATTTCCATCTCAGTAAGCTCCTTTAATTTAGCAAGAATGAGGAAACAGAGGGAATGGAAATGGGTTTTGCAGTGCTGGAATTTCACAGAATGTGCAGATTGTTGTGCCAAATTGTATTAACCTCAACTGTTTGTGCCAAGTTTAATTTCGAATTCTTTGAAGACTGTTGCTGCCCAACTAATCAAGATTAAAACTTTGATCAGCTCAAATCCTAAAATATGAAGACTACAACTAAATCAAATTGCTGGAGCTAAAAGATGTAACAAATTGTCGTGCTGAAATGCAGGAATCAAAATGGAATTTGAAGTCAATGGTGAAGCTATTTGAATAGATGAAGGAATAATGGGCTCATGAGTGATAAGTTTGGAAATGAATGTTGAAATGCTGTTATCTGATAATTTCTGAAACTGGGAATCTGAAACAGCAGTTTTCAAAAGGCTAATCTCGGATTCGAGTTCCTGAAAATGGATTTCCAGGAGGCTGAAGATCTGCTGCAGTTCTTGCTGTGACATTAGAGTTTTGTTGCAACACATAAGAAGCAGTAAATAAAGCTGGAAATTGAAGATTTTGTTAAGATGTGCAGAATCAGATTTCGGAAATGAAATGTTGTTTGCAAGTTATTAGAGGAAAACTGAAACTAAATGCTGAATTTTGGAACATACATCTTCTCAGAAATAGAAAATCAGTAATGCAATGATACAAATTTATCAATCTATTTGCTGATCAGGATGTAAGATTCTGGAATCTGATTCAAAACCTTTTGAGTCCCTGAATTCAATATTGATAGTTGCAAGGGAGTGAGGTGGAAGGCTGAAAAACCAAAAATGAACCTGCTGGAAATGGAATCAGAGCTTAGCTTTGTGCCAACTTCAGAGACTGATTTTGAACAGGCATCAATTGGAATTCAACTTTCTATTATCTCATTGCCAAATGAGAATCCTTGTTGAGTTGAGCTTTACATGATTCAAGCCAAATTACAATTTCTGAACTGAAGAAGACCAAAAACAGAGTGAGGAAAAGAGCAGAACCTGCAGAGAGTGGCTATTGACATTAAATGAAGACTGATGCTAGATGTCGAGGCAGAAATAAAGGAAGACAGTGATACTTAATTTCTGTTAGCTGGGAATCTTGAAGCTGGTTTGAACTAGAATGGATATGATGTTCCATTTTCTTTGTATCAAATTATTGATCAGAGAAAGACCAAATTCAGTCATGCTGGGAAGTTAGTCAACTAAAATCTTCAAATGCAAGGGTCGGTCTTGTCTTAGAGATTTTTCTGTGCAGTAATTTCAGAGGGAATTCGATTTGTTAAATTTGTTGCTGAGAATGTAGAATTTGAGCTTTGAAAACTGTGAATGCAGAACTGTAAAAATTCAATTCTGAATAGTTGTTGATGGGATACTTTAAGTCATATGAAGAGGAAGAAAGAAAAGTTTTAGAGTCACATGTTCTGAATTCCGAAATTAGATTCTGTTATGAAACTCTGGAATTTGTGGTGGCTTGGCTGAATTTGTATTCTTAAGTTCTGGTTTTCGGGAAATCAAATTCAAGGACTATAATTAGCTAACAAGAGTTGTAAATGAATGTGTCAATTTAAGTATGATGCATGTCAATTCTAGTTAAAGTTTCTGATCATAAAAGAATAGAAGTGGAATTCTTATTCACTCAGTATCAAGTGGTGTTTACTTCTGGAAATGGAATGGTTAAAAAAAAAAAAAAAAAACCAGAACAAGAGCAGAAATTGTAGAATTCTGAAATTGGTTATAAAAGTCAATTGCCGTTGACACAGGAATTGAACCTGTGATTTCTGTTTTCTAAAAATCTGCTGCTGAAAAATGGAAATAGGAAGCTGAAGGCTAGGCTGTGAAGCATGACATTGCTGACATTAATGCCAGTTTTCAGAATCAGTGACTTTCTGGAATTTTTGGAAGTGATGTTCCAAAAGAACTTGCAGAATTTGGAATTGGCAGCCACACTCTAGTTTCGAATTTGAATCTGAACATCAATTCTTATTGCAATTCTCAAGTGAAACTGCAAAACTTCATTGCACTGCTAGTAACTAGAGTTTGTTGTAAACAGAATTGAAGTGACTGTTTGAGATTTTGAATTTCTGTATTTGACTGCTAGGTTACAATCAACAGCAGTGTTTGTAAACTGTCCAATTCTATTCAGTAAATTTGATAGCAGAAAATGAAATGAAAAGAAGAAAATCAGAGAATTTGATTTTTGCATTTTGTTGCTGGAATTCTGGAGCAAAAGTAACAAGACAGTGGTACAAAGAATATGTATCAAGTTGAAGACTAACAAAGACCATTTGATCAGCAAAGGGAACCTGAACTTTATCTTTATTTTTGGAATTGAAATATCAGAACTGAATTACAAAGTTTTCTGACGATTGCAGAATTTCTACTCCAAATCTGCTTTTAAGAGTTTCTGTTATAACAAATTGCTAGGATAAATTTGCTGAAAAATGTTATCTGCTATAAATTTGCAGAAATTTGGTTTGCTGAACATTGATTGCTTTGGACAGTTTCAAGGTTCTGAGATCTGAAGTATCAACCTTTGGTGTTTCTTTCTTTTCATGTTAGCCTTAATTCTGTGAATGCAGAATTCTAAGTTGTTGTTGTTGTTAAGGATTTAATGAGGTGATTTACTGGGTTACTGCAGGGCTCAGTTTGAATCCTTATCTATGTAATCGATAGATATTTCTGGTGATTGTTTCTGTCCAAAGTTTGAGGTCGCTCATTAGAAGGAAGGGAAGTGACAATAACAATTAACAGCTTCTTGGTTATTGATAAACTCAAAATTTGAAGTTGGCCAGTTGCACATCAAAGCTGGAATCAGTGACTTGCTGGAATTTTTGAAAACCACAGAAAAAAATTCAGAAACACAGAGAGAAAAGGAAATAGCAACCTGCAGAAAGGAGAAACAGTGGCAAGATTGTATCAAATAAGAGGATGGCATGAAATGTGTTTCATTGTCCGAGACGGTCAACATTTCAAGTGTGGGGGAGGAAGTTGTTCTTCATTAATTGATTTAATTGAAAAATGGCACATCAAGAGAGTATTAAGTGGAAGATAGAGTATCAAGATTCTATGTTTGCATTCAAATTGAAGGAGAGGTTAGCTTGATATGTTGAAGTGGTAATAACAAATGGTATTCATCTTTTTACACATCAAAATGGTCAACTCATCAAGTATATTCCTCCAATACTCTTATCTTCTCATTTTCTTCATTAAATACTTTTCTTTTGCCATTTTCATTCACTTTCATTGTTCTTTTTGATTTCATTTCAATTCTTGTTGATTAAATCCTTTTGATTCATGTATGCTATGTTTTATAGTGGTGGAGAATTAGAAAATAAGCAAGCTTATGGTAGTGAAATGTTGTGAGTTGCATTTAGTGAGCTCCACTAATACATGTTTTGAGTGTGAGAGCTAGAATAGGTAAAACCTTTGTGAGATTGCATCTTGCTTAATTTTTCAATTGGATTGAAACTACCATACCTACTGATTATTGTTTGAATTGTATTCATGATTGTTTGTGATCTTTAAGATGATCTTAGTGAATTACCTTTTACTATCTTCTTGGTATTGCTAGGAAATTGTGTGGAGATGATTTTTAGTTTCTTGACTTGAACGGGACGTCCAAGACTAAGTGTGGGGGATTTGATAACCATGATTTTGGCTATATTATCTTGATTCATAATGCGCATTTTTAATGGTCTTTTTATAGCTTAATCTCACATTTACATCATATTTCATAATTACATTTGAATTTGGACTTAATTACAAATTGGCTTATAATTATGGTATTTGATGCTAATATTTGTTTAATATTTTGTAGGCATCAAAAGGGTCATGGACCCGATCAAATCAGACCGCATTTGGGCTCAAACCAAGGGCTTAATGAGGCGATCAAACCTTGGAGCATTATGAACCGTCCATTGAAGATTGGAGAGATCTGAGCCATCCGTCAAGCATCTGGTCCATCCGACCTAATGAGGAGCAGATCTCGTCCATTGATGAATATCCAGAAGTTTTGATCCAGATCTGACTTCATCCAGCCGTTGATCAAGGCCCGGATTGTTCTGGACCGTCCAATCAGATGAGAAGGGGTTTAAATCCCGCGAGAAGCTACAGGAACACTTGAGCTCGGTTCGCGATTTCTCTACAGTGCCTTTATCTTCTTCACCACGACGCCGACGCTCCCATTCCTCGATCCAGATCCGTGAGCTAGATTTCTTCGACGACGACGATCATCAGCTGCCGGCGTTCATCTTCCGGTGATCAGATAGTCTTGAAAGAGGTTTCTCGGATGCGACTTGGGTTCTGCTCACCGCCGCGATTCCGATTGTGGAGGTCTCCCAATCGGCGATCTTCGCATCCACCGGATCTTAGAGGGAGGTCTCCCGAGAGCTACTGGACCTTTTCCGATCTACATTCCGCAGCAAACTTGTGTCGATTTGGCCAATCGATCCGCTTTGAAACTCAACAGAACTCGAGCTCTGTTTCTTCGGCAGGTGAGGTTATCAGAGAAATGTGAGCTAAAAGGAGGTTTCCAAGATGCTGTGATCATCACCTGGTAATAGCTGGAAGCTCAGAGATTGTTGTTGAATGCTTATAGGGGTTCCGAGAGCATTCTGTCTGTTTCACAGCAGATTGTGGAGGTTTGAGCTTGGATTCGGATGAGGAATGTTTAGGTTTTGTTTTTCTTTATCTTGTCTTTGAATTGTGTTCAAACTTTGCTCAGATCTTCAGATCTGATACCTACCTTTGCAATTTCAATTTCTGTTTTGATTTTCTTACTTGGAACCAGATCTGATAGTTTAGCTTTGTAATTTCATCTTTGTTTTGGTTTAGTTTGCAATTTGGTACTGTGATCTAATTTTGCTGCACTTCTGCAATCCAAATCTTGATTAACTACTAGATTAGTTGCTAATCGATTTGTGTTTTAAATTAGATGCTTGGATTAACATTAGTTTGATTAGTTAGGTTATTTGGTTAGCTAGTCTTAATTCTCTTCATTGGATCTATTGTGGATTGTGATCTTGTTTAAGTGTTGAATGCTTGCCTTGAGTTTTGATTGTTACTTCTATTCAATATTAATTTGTTTGAGATTGATTGTTGAATTTAATTATAGATGTGAATGGAATGCTAATTTGGGTTCTATGAGTTTGATTGTTGATTGTATTTGTGTTTCTGAATTGTGGATGAATAAGAATCCAAATTTAATTGATACAAAGTTGTTGAGATGAGTGTATCATGTGAAGATGAGAATGAACCTTGTTTGATTTAATTCTTGATTATAGAAGAATTTAGTTTGAGTTGTGAATCAAATGGAAGTGCTAGCTTGATCTTGTGGATGTGATAACTCAATTTGAAATCAATTCTAGATATGTATACACATTGACTAGTTATCCTTGGAAAAATACGACTTGGGACTCCTTACTACAATGCTTGTCTTTATGTTTAGTGAGTTTCCAATCTTTATTAATTTGGAGCGCCTTGTGACATGCCATCTATTAAAAAAAAGATATTAGTTAAAATGATGCATTTATTCATATATTTTTGAATGGTTCTATTTTTACTAGTAAATATTGGATATTTTTATTACATGTGCTAGTAACAATTCTCGATCATGAGATCCCCCAACAGCTCCAGATATCATACTCTGCATAATATGTGCAAAATTTTGAAGTTGTTGTTCATGCATTTGCCTTATCATTTGCTTTGTTTCTATCTGGCTCTGTACTTCTCGTGCCTCCATTTCTTTTATTTTTTCTTACATCTCCTTGAATTCAGCTATCATATTTGAATTAGAGTGATAACTTGATGTATAGATTAAGCGCTTACACAGCGTAGGGAAAACTTAGCTAGGAAGTGCACCAACTCTGAAACATCGAACTCGGCCAGAATGTTCGGGTCCAAAAATATCACTACACAAAAAATATAATTAATATCATATAATTGTAATAACTTTAACCACCATAAATAAATAAAAAAATATTAAGAAATTATAATCGAAATGTGTCCTCATGCACGTCTATAGGTTGAGTTCCCTCAGGCTTATCTTAAACTCAACGCTGCATAGCTTCATCTAGTAAAGTCAATCAAAAAAATGTTTAATAAAATGTGAAGAATATTGAGAAATAAACTTGAAAAGTTAAAAGAAATTATTACCTCAACTCGGATCACTTCATCATCAATAGGAGCATCTCCTCTCCTTTTTACTCTGACGACTTATTTTTATTATCTCAATGCGAGTAGGTTTTCTCCCCTTTTCCTGAAACTACTTATGGAAAAATCTTTCAGATCAAGTGTCAAGTAACATTACAAATGTTGCGGATTTTTATCAGTGAATGAATATTCAAAGGGATGAATTATGAAAGAAATAGGAAGGATTTTAATGAGAAAGCCTTCTAACTAAATATGCATAAAGACCATACAAAGAAATATTACTTTATTTATGCTACTTTAAGGCACTTCACATCTCCATAATTAAATGACTATCACGACATATTAAGTAAAATCATAGAACTTCAATAGTTTAGGACTATCATGATCTGCACAATAAATGGATTATGTGAATCTAGTTGTAAATGCAAAACACAATTTGATACTTACAAATTTATGCTCCAAGGATGGAAAAATCATAGAACTTCAATAGTTTAGGATTATCATGATCTACACAATAAATGGATTATGTGAATCTAGTTGTAAATATAAAACACAATTTGATACTTACAAACTTATACTCCAAGGATGAAATATTTGTACGACCCAGCACATGGCTCCCTCTTTTTTTTCTTCACATTTTCTTGATTAATTTTTGAAAATTTATAAAAAAAATTACATTTAACTTTAGTCATATATAAAAAAATAATCAATATATTTACTGCCTCATTAGTGCTCCAGTAATGGCACAATGCTTCCCAAACTTCAGGAGCCAACTTTTGAGGAACTGGACGAATGGAAACAAGCTCATCCAATAGAGTATTCATATCATAAGACTTAACTTTGATTTCAGTCCTTCATCGTCTCCATGCTGCCCCCATCATTTGTAAAATAACATCTCGATGGCGATCGGGAATATCAAAATGTGCTTGTACATATTAATAAATAGTGTGAAGGTGTTAAATTCAAATTTGGAATTAAACACTTAACAACTTACATCTACTTTTCTCCATGCATCATTCAAGTGTTTTTTGGGCATCTTTCTCCAATCAAGAAAACTAAGGGGCAACAAGTTCCCATTTCTAGCGATAGTACCCACAAAATTGGCAAGAACTGGTTGTATATTCCCATAAGGCTAGTCTCTTTCATTAAATTGCACTACAAGTACGTCATCAGGATCTAATGCATGGGCATCCATCATTGCTGTCCTCCCACGTCTATTTTGTTGCCTTTGAGACATAAGCATCTCCTCATTAAACTCCTCATTTTGATCTGGTTCCAGTGCACCATTTTATGTATCCAATTGTGAATTTGATATTGTATCATGTGATTCATGTTCATCTTGGAGATCCCTATCTCTCGATTCTTGTCCCTTAGATTGTCCTCTGATATTTTGAATCATCTTTTGCTTTCTTTTATTCACTATTGTCGGTAATAACTTGAAAATAATGTTAAAAAATTGCACGAAGTTATTGTTAAAGATATAGAACAAAAGCCGATACCGAATAGTCAATAAATAAGTAAAAGGACAACTAAAAGTATCATTAAGACAATAATATTGGCAGATACAAACATTAAACAATGGATAAATCATCAATTTACATTAATGTGGCATAAGGCGATTCGCTCGCCCCCAGCGCCCCCACGTCTATTTTGTTGCCTTTGAGACGTAAGCATCTCCTCATTAAACTCCTCATTTTGATCTGGTTCCAGTGCACCATTTTATGTATCCAATTGTGAATTTGATATTGTATCATGTGATTCATGTTCACCTTGGAGATCCCTATCTCTCGATTCTAGTCTCTTAGATTGTCCTCTGATATTTTGAATCATCTTTTGCTTTCTTTTATTCACTATTGTCGGTAATAACTTGAAAATAATGTTAAAAAATTGCACGAAGTTATTGTTAAAGATATACAACAAAAGCCGATACCGAATAGTCAATAAATAAGTAAAAGGACAATTAAAAGTATCATTAAGACAATAATATTGGCAGATACAAACATTAAACAATGGATAAATCATCAATTTACATTAATGTGGCACAAGGCGATTCGCTCGCCCCCAGCGCCCCTGCCAATCCGTCCCTAGGCCAACACGGAGGAGGTAAATCACGGGTGGCTACTAGCCATTAGTGCAAATGGCCAAGACATGGGGGAGGTCATGCTCGGTCGCGACGAGTTTCGACCCCAAGACCTCATGTGGCAACACCTCATGCCTTAACCATCGCACCGCCCCGAGGGGACATCAATTTACATTAATATTCCATATCTTAATGTCATCGATGGTGATTGATAAGCTATATTTTGAATTCCAGGAGTAACTCACTAGTAAACAATTAAGAGTCATGTATACAACAAATTTCTAGCTAATTCTTAAATATAGAAAAATTAGTTAAGCAAAAAACATATTCCAATGATTTCTTACTTCATTATTATACAAACAAATGACAATCAAATTTCCTATACCATAAACAATCAAAGTGTATAAAATTGCCAAAAAAGAAAATGTAAAAAATTTCCTACACCATAACATAATGCACAAAAAATAAAAGCAAACGTATCATCTTCCTTCACATATAGTAGCAAATACATATCTTATAACCAATTCAAAACGAACAAAAATTAAAATAGAATATAGTATTTTGTTTGCATTGATTGATATTAACCAGATTACATCCCAAATAGTCAATCGAAACAACATAATATGAATAAAAAAAATTCAGAAATGAGATGTTAAATCCTAAAACATCAAAACCCACATTACTTTTTCCATGTTTGATAACCAGCAGTAGCAGTAAACATTGCAATACTTTAGACAATTATATTCTAATGAAACAAAAATAACTAATACAATAGCAACTAAATTCGACAATAAAATTAGAGAAAATATCAATAGTCAATCAGAATGTTCCTCAATATTTTCATTGTTCACATTAGGTATATCAAATAGTCAATCAGAATGTTCCTCAACATTTTCATTGTTCACATTAGGTATATCATCTACTATCGAACCCCCCACATCAGTTCTAATTAAATCAACATCAACTATATTTACATCACCTCACGATGATTGCATATTAGGAAAATTGTTAAGAGTAAATTACATTGTATTAATATCATCTTCTTCACCCATGTTGTATCTGTCTCTTGGTGTGTGACGAATGACATAATACCACTCATCTTCTTTGGGATCAGAATATAATAAACTATTTAAGCTTGTGAAGCCAAAATAAAAGGTTCATGTTCTTCACGTTCTCCTGTATATATCAAACATGAAAAGTTCACCATTGTAAATCCTAATGGATCAGCTTTCATTCCAGTAGTAATATTAACTCAGTCACAGTGGAAAAGAAAAATTCCTCCAATACCCCCATATTCAAGTGAGATAACATCAGTTAATCGTCCATAATAGTTTGACTCATGATCATCATTATCATGATTGACTGCACCATGACACCACTGTTTTGCACTTTTTTGTTGCTTTCAGATTCCACTATACGAAATGCAAAACTATTTATATTGAACCAATGGTAACTAAATGCTACATGATTTGGACCGCTAGAATGAACCCTTAGACCTAGGTCATCAATTCAATCATTTGTTTGATCAACTTGTAATGTATTGAAGTTGCAGCTTGGTTAAGATATAAACATTTGAAAATATAACATATCTATTTATCTATTATCATGTCATTTAATAATAATTTACAATCTGAAACATATCCGTATGGAAAACCATTCTGCAAATTGCATTGGAACCATATCATCCAGCTCATAATTATTTGGACAACGACTATGCTGAAGTCTTCTCTTCAATTCAATTTTTAGTTCTCTGTTCAGTGATAACATTAATAATTAGTAAATTTCATTATTAAAGAAACAATAAAATGGAATTAAAAATTTGAAAATAATACTTACTCATGATATGGTTGTAGTGTTGCACAATTAGAAAGGATATATCTACGAGCTTGATTATATTCAGAGTTTTATGGTCCAATGTAACTATTTGACACCCTTTCGTAGGTCGCCTCACATGTGGAAACATTGGTAATGAAGGAAACTCAACACTTGGTGCCTCTTTATGTCGTGTTCCATGATTGCATAGCGAGTTCGTACCCTCCAAATAACGAGAACAAAATACAACACATTCATCCGCCAAATATGCTTCTGCAATGTTGGCTTCTGGTCGAACTTTATTTTTGACATAAATTTTAAGCTTCCCTAAATATCTTTCTGTTGGATATATTCACCAATAGTCTACAGGCCCAGCTACTCTTGCCTTATATGCTAAATGTACCACTAAGTGCACCATAACTATAAAAAAAAGTGTTGGAACCCCAATGTTGTTTTGATGTAATCAACAAGTAAGTTAGGTCCTGTGGTGTTTTAACCTTATATCTAAAAGTGCAGGAACTTAGGAGCACAGAGAGTCGAGCAAAAGACGCAGCTAGCAAGTACGACGACACGGGAGAGAGACGACGGACTCGGTGCGTCTGAGGTATAAGGTGCTGCGGAAGAGTATGTGGGCGGATGAGAAAGTGGCCCGCGGCGTTTTCGAGGGATGAGAAGCCGGAGCGGAAGGTTGCTCGAGAAGGCCGAAATTGGGTTCGGGTGAGCCTTATTTTGGTTGGCTGAAGTCACCCAAGCGAGCGGAGCCGGAGCGGAAGACCCGGACCGAGGTGAGCAGCACCGGAGTAGAGGGCCCGGACTAAAAGTCAACATTGTTGACTTTAGTGGTCCGGGCGCCCAAAACCATTCCGGGCGCCCGGAATAAAGTTTTGACCGGATCACGGTCAAACGTGATCTGTTGCGAAGGGGATAAAATTTTATCCTCTCCCAGGGGCCTGGACCCCTTCCAAGCGTCCCGACCAAGGCTATAAATACAGCCTTGGTCCAGAAGCTTTAAATCAACTCAAGCAATTAGCCTTTCCATCACTTGTACGCTTTCTTTAGAGTTTAGCTTCTATTTTTCTATGCGTCATTGCTATAAGAGGCTTCTCCACCTGAAGGAGATACTAGTGTGACACATTCCTTGGATTAACAACCTCCCCGGTTGTAACCAAGTCAAAATCTCGGTGCCTCTTCTTTTGGTTATTTTTTGTTTAATTTATTTTATGCAAGTGTTATTCTGAGAGTTCGAGAAGGGTAGTTTTCTTTTACTTTTGCAGGGTCATTCAACCTCTCTTCTAGCCAGCCGACGTGATCCAACAAGAAGATGGTGGAAAAATTCTTTCTAGCTGACACAATGCCACCACAACCCCTTCTTTAGCCTTTTGTAATTCATCTTCTCATAAGGACTTTCACACACTGTCTTAAAATATTCACACAGAATAATAAGTGGTGCAATTACCTTTCTAGACAACACATGACGAAGAGCAATTGGAAGAAATTGTTCCATTATGACATGACAATCATGACTTTTTAGACCCATAATCTTACTACGTCTAACATCCACACACTTTGAAGTGACAGATGACATACCATTATGGACACGAATATCTTTCAAGATTGAACAAAATAATTTATTTTTAGCTTTGCTCATACAATAACATGCGGCCGGCAAATATTCGGTACCATCTTCTTGACTTTGTAGCCATAATTGGTTCATAATGTCTAAAATTTTCAACTCTCTACGTGCGTCTGCAATATCTTTGCTCTTGTTGGAATCATCCAAAAGTGTCCTAAGAATATTATTATAAGCATTTTTCTCAATGTGTATAGGATCCAGATTATGTCTGATCAAATTAAATTCCCAATACTACAAACTAAAAAATATGTTTCTTTTTCTCAACATTTGTTCGATCGACCCTGTTTTTACTCGTGCAGATAGTTTTGATGCATTACTCTTACCATAAACCATATTTCTATTTTGGGTTATTTGTAGAACTCCAGTTCTAGACAAATGGCTTCAAATCTAATTCACGTCACTCTGGTTTTCCATAACTTGTCATTGTTCACATTTCTGCTTCTGAGGTTAAGAACTGATGATGTCCTCTATATGACCATTTCTTGCCATGCTTTAAGTATAGTGCATCTGTCTTATCAGCACATGTTGGACATGCGTTCTTGGCATATGTGTTCCATTGAGACAAACATCGTAAACCAGGAAAGTCACTAATGGCCCAAAGTCACTAATTGCATCATAAGGTGCAATTCCATTTTCCCACAAGTCTTTCAATTCAGTCAATAAGGGACATAAGTAGACATCAATGTCATTTCTTGCTGCTTTTGGACCAGGAATTAAGGTGGATAGAATTATAGAATGAGATTTTATGGATTCCCAAGGCGGCAAATTGTACAACATCAGAACAATAGGCCAAGTACTATACAAAGTACTTTGATTTTTAAATGGATTAAGCCCATCTGTAGCAAGCCCTAAACGTACATTTCTAGGATCAGATGTAAATTCATGATGCCATTTATCAAATGCCTTCCATGCTGATGAATCAGCTGGATGTCTTAGATTCCCATCCTCAACTCGTCACTTAAAATGCCATTGTATACTTTAAGACATCTTAGATGACATGTATAGTCACTGCAATCTTGGTTTTAATGAAAAATACCAAAACACCTTGGCCAGAGTTTTCACCAAAAGATGTTTTTTTTCCATCGGTATGTGACCTCTTGGGTTGTTTTTGTAAGTTTTTTCATTTGAAGAAGGGTCACACACTTTGCAAGTTTGTTCCTTTTCATTTCCCCCCAATAAATCATGCAATCATTTAGACATGCATGCATTTTTTCATAATGAAGTCCTTATTTAGAAATCATTTTCTTTGCCTCATAGAAGAATTAGGCACTTGTATTGATGATGTTTAGTTTGTAGTAGATTTTGTCTCGTTCATAATATTTGGTAGAGTTTTTTCCTATGATTTCTAATTTTTCGAGTCTAGAAATTACTGTGTCTAAAGTTTGTTGTGTTTTCAATAAGGTGCATAAATATGCATGATATAGTCCTGATAATAAGTATCTATGTCTTGATTATGAAAATAACAAGTGACTGAGTCCTCTACTTCCGTGTCTAGGCTTTCATAGCCAAGTAAAGTTAGTTTTCTTGATAAGGAATCTACTTTTTGCCTTTGCAGGTATTTTTTATAGGACAAGGACAGTTTGAGATGGGGTTGAAGGATTCAAGAGGACGAGAGGAGCTATCACCATGCTTACAAGCATTGACCTCTGATTGCATTTTTCTGTACCAATTCATTGTTGAGATGTGATATATCATGCAACTTTGAAAGGTAATAGCAGAGGGAAATACACAAGGTAGCTATAGCCGATAACACCAATGCAAAAATATTCATATACTCAGGTTATGCTTTTGGTGCATTAATAATTTATGATATACTTTCTTGGTACTAGGTGGTCTTGATATACTGGTAAAGAAAAGAAATCAAATGCTCGTTTTGTTTTTGGTCTTTTTACCATCAGTGATAAGCATAGAATCATAGTTTCTAGAGCATAAAGCTGGTCACATATGGTGTATGATGTATATCCATTGTTTATGACCTTGTTGGGTTCATACTCTATTTGTCGAGGGTGCGCTTCGTATTTAGCTAAGCTTTTGTCACATTAGTTCGTTGAGTCAATATGCTATTTTATATTTTTTTATAGGATGGTTGCCATATATTATTACTATAACAACAACCAAGTCTTATCCTACTAGATTATGTGGATTATATAGATCCTTTTATGTCATTGAACTCTAGTTCCTACTATATCATCATCTATATTTAAATAAATTTTATTTTATTTTATTGTTACTAACTAAGTTTTTTTTTGTTTTACTCGTTTGATATATGTATTTGTTATAGTTTCACATCGCCTAGAGCATTTATTGTTCATTTAAGTACACGCCCGTACCATTTAAACATGTCGCTCAGAGTTTTCCCTCAATAAATGTAATTCGACTTTCTCTCTAATACTCTCAATTCTTATTCTGTCTATCCTTATATGTCCACATATTCACATTAACATTCTTATCTCTGCAACTTGCCTTTTTTTCTCATGTGCTCGAGTCATAGCCAACATTCAGCTCTGTACAATATAGCAAGTTTAACTGTGGTTTTGTAGAGCTTTCCTTTAAGTTTTAGAGGTACTCTATGTCACATAAAACACCCGATTCTCTCCTTCATTTCAACCATCCTATTTGTATTTTATGTAGGATATTTCTCTCAATCCCTCTATCGCTTTATAAAAATGATCCTAAATATTTAAAACTCTCAGTTCTGGGTAACTCGTCATCTCCTATTTTAACAATTGTTTCATTACGTCCAATATTGCTAAACTTAAATTTCATATATTTTGTTTTCCTTTCCCATCCAATGTTTTCCACCAAAATTTTAGTTTAGTATTTACTCATTCACGTGTTTCATCTATCAAAATAATATCATTTGCAAATAACATGTAGGTACTATGTCTTGAATGTGTGCCATGTACTATATATGTCTCCATAATTAATGTAAAAAGATAGGAATTAGAGGTGATAATTCCCGATTCTTGAAACCTTTGAAATCTCCTAGATGTTGAAGAAGTTAATGGAAAATGGACAAAAATTAATGGAGATGCGGGGGATCGAACCCCGTGCCTCTCGCATGCAAAGCGAGCGCTCTACCATTTGAGCTACATCCCCATATACATTAATGTAAAATTCTTTATTAATTTAATGATCTATAAAAAGGGTAGCTTAGTGCACAAAATGTAGGATCGAAAAGAATTTAGATATCTCCACAATAGCATGATATTGTCCACTTTGGGCCTAAGCCCTCATGGTTTTGCTCTTGGGCTCTCCCCAAAAGGCCTCAAACCAATGGAGATATCTTTTCTCTTATAAACCCATGATCTTTCCCATGTGTTTCCAATATGGGACTATGTTTGCAACATTGCAACCCCAACAATCCCCCCCTCAAACAAAGGACCATGGGCTTCCCACGTCCGATCCTCGACCCACCAAGTCTTCCTGCCCCTCGGTCTACCCGACCTACTAGGACTTCCTGCCCCTCGATCTACCCGACCTACTAGGACTTCCTGCCCCTCGGTCTACCCGACCTACTAGGACTTCCTTGCCTAGCCGCAACTAGGACTTCCTGCCCCTCGGTCCACCCGACCTACTAGGACTTCCTGCCTGGTGTCTGGTCCTCTTGATCCGAACATAGGAGCCCCCACTTTTTTTGTTCGAGGTCAATATTGTACTCACATGGTTCAATCAGACCATAGCTCTTGTGCACAGTCGGCGGTTAAACCTTCTGGCAATCCGGGCTCTGATACCAATTGTAGGATCGAAAAGAATTTAGATATCTCCACAATAGCATAATATTGTCCACTTTGGGCCTAAGCCCTCATGGTTTTGCTCTTGGGCTCTCCCCAAAAGGCCTCAAACCAATGAAGATATCTTTTCTCTTATAAACCCATGATCTTTCCCATGTGTTTCCAATATGGGACTATGTTTGCAACATTGCAACCCCAACACAAAGCTCTCGTCAATATGAGATTTTGGGAAATGATCGGACCACATTGGATCTATTTTACGCAAGAGACTATTTTCGGGACTTAAACTCGTGGTCATAAGGTCACACGACAATAACGTTACTGCTGTGTGATAACATAATTAAAAATGATTTAAAAGATTAACAATAGAGTTGAGTGGTAGGATGAGACTGGTGTAGCTAATTTCAAATTCTTGGGAATCATGACTTATGTCATTATTGTTGTTCTTGAAACTTAACCTTTGAAATCTCCTAGATGTTGAAGAATTTCGTGAAAAAAAGAACAAAAATTAATGGAGATGCGGGGGATCGAACCCCGTGCCTCTCGCATGCAAAGCGAGCGCTCTACCATTTGAGCTACATCCCCATATACATTAATATAAAATTCTTTATTAATTTAATGATCTATAAAAAGGGTAGCTTAGTGCACAAAACTCTCATCAATATGGGATTTTGGGAAAGGGTCGGACCACATTGGATCTATTTTACGCAAGAAACTATTTCGGGACTTAAACTCATGATGACAAGGTCACACGACAACAATGTTACTGCTGTGTGGTAACATAATTAAAAATGATTAAAAAGATTAACAATAGAGTTGAGTGGTAGGATAAGAATAGAATGGTGTAGGTAATTTCAAATTTTTGGGAATCATGACTTATGTCATTATCCTTGAAACTTAATCTTCGAAACTTCTAGATGTTGAAGAATTTCGTGGAAAAAAGGACAAAAATTAATGGAGATGCAGGGGATCGAACCCCGTGCCTCTCGCATGCAAAGCGAGCGCTCTACCATTTGAGCTACATCCCCATATACATTGTTCTAATTTTCTTTTTTTATTTAATGTCGTAGCTTATTTGTATCTTCTTAAATGTTTATCCTGTATCTACAACTTTTCCTATTACTATATGGTTAGTAGCTTGCCAATATAATCTTGCCCTATTATACCATTTACAGCTTTTGTTTACCTTTCAAGTTGATGCATAACTTGAGTTAATCCTGAACATTCATATCGGTATGCAACTATGCAAGATGCTCAGAATGACAGCTTTAAATTTTAAAAGAATTATTAGCATAATGATGTTGCATCTCCATCACCAGTGACTACTCTTTTCTAGATATCAGTTTTCAGAATCTCCAGTAGCATGACTCTTGATTGTTGTATGACAAAACTTTTTTGTTCCAAACTTTTGACTTGTATGAATCTTCGAAATTTTCACCGAGTATTCAAAGAAAATATCAGCTGTAGATATGTGAATATCAAACCTATATTTAATATTAGCTATAGATATGTGAATATCAACTCTTAAAAAATATACATAAAAATATATTCAATATATTAAAAATAATGACCCTAATAAAAATTGGGTTCCTATGTATAAGATTTAATGACCTATGCCTAAAGCCAGCTCGACAAATGAGATCTTGTTCAACTTGATTAATACTAGTCAATATTATATTATAGCAATTATGAATTATAGTTAGGCTTAAATACCTTAAACCCCCCTTTATTCTCTCTCAAGTAGCATTTAACCCCCCTTATTTAAAAAAATGACATTTAACACCCTTTTTTAAAAGTCAAATGTTAAAAAAAAAAATAATAGACAATTGTGCCCTTCTCTTTTGTGATATGATAATTTTAAGAGAAAAAACATATTAAATTGATGATTATGCCCTTGGTAAAAAAAAATAACATATTAAATTGACCGGATGTGAGAAAATTTATAAAAGAGCTTTGACGAGGTAAACAAGAAAATTAACACATTAAATTGACCCGATGTGAGAAAATTTGTAAAAGAACAAAAACTGAAACAAATGCATCTAAATAGAAAAAGTTCATAATAGGAACTTTAGTACTATTTTACCCATATTATGTTAGTTGTACCTCACAAAAGAAGGCAAACCGCTTCAAATATTTACCTTGATACGAAAAGACAAACCAAAAGTCAATGTATTGAATCTAACATCTAGAAGGTATAACCTTCACAAAAGTATAATCCATAAGCACACATACTACTGTTCAAAATTATGAAACTTGCATGTAAAATAACTCAAAGAAACAATAGATCACATATTTTCTCCACTTTCTGGACCAGCATCCCTGACAAAGTGCATTCCACTTGATGATTGTTGAGTGGACAAGAAGTATTCATCACGTGCAGACATATGTGCTTGAAGCTACAAAAATTAAAGTGTATAAACTGTGAACAGATATAATATGATGCTCATAGATCCAAAAAACTAGATAACCAAATTGCTAAATAAATGTGAATAAGAAACATACTCAAGGATTTTCATTAGTCCCTGCTACTTAATTGCTAGTCAAAGCTGACTTCTTTTCAAAATTATTAAAAATATATATTATAAAAATATAAGGGTATAATTGTCTTTTTATAAATTTTTTAATGTTTGGCTTTGATTAAGGGGGTTAAATGTTATTTTTTAAACATAGGGGGGCAAAATGCTACTTAATTAAAAATACAGGGAGGTTAAAAGTATTTAAGCCTTATAGTTATTACAATATATGCACAAGTGTTGGTCAACAACATGTTTTACTATAATTGATGTTAGATAGGATGATGATTATCCTACGAGCTGATGAGAAGGAGAATTTGAGGAGAAGACAATAAGAGAAATCATCGAAAACAAAGAGAGGCACACCGTTCTATAGGTTTTACCAAAAACGAAAATTTTATTAAATATATAGATAATCCTTCAAATAGCTAAACGAGATGCTTATATGGGTAAACCCTAACCCATAAATACTCGACATACTAAAAATACCCTAAATATCATAAAAATAGAAATTACTAAAAATAGTAAAAAAAATGTCCAATAGCTCTTAAAAGGTACTAAACAACATTATTGCACCTGAAACTCGATGATTACTAATTCTACCCAGTAACAAATAAAGACTCTAAGAGAGCTACGCGTGAGGATAGACAAAACTTGATTTTGAGTCCCGAGTCAAAAGTTATGGCACATTGAAGATTTAGTACTTCTATGTTATAGTAATATCATCAATATTCACAGAATAAAGAGTCAAGTGTTTCACATTAAAGATATCAAAAATCTTCAAATAGCTAGAAAGACGCAACCTAGTATCTTATCCTTCAGCTTATTATACTCTAAGGGAAACGATCGTGAGTTAATACAACTCAGACAAAATCTTTCACCTCAAAAAGTACCTGACGATGATGACTATTGACCCGAGTCTTGTACTTGGTATTAGACCCGTCAATTTGGGTTGGGCCAGCAGGTTGGCTTGCCCCGCCAAACAATTTAAGCGAATTGGGTTAGAATTTTATCAACCCAAGCCCAAAGTAGGCCAACCTTCCTAAGCCCGCGACGAACTTGTGTTGGCCCGCAGGTTGGGAAATACATGTAAATTAAGTTTTATGACAATTTATTATCTTTTTTCTTTATAATTTTAAAATAAAAATAGTACTTTTCATCAAACATGAGTACTCGTTTGTATCCATTTACATTTAAAATATATGTTTCTGGATATATTTGAATAATGAAACCTTTATGGAGTAAAATATTGAAGATATGAATTTTTTTTAAAAAAATTGATGGGCTCGTGGGTTCGTTTGCTTAACCAACAACCCGCCTTAGATTGAATTGGGTTGGGGATTTTCCATCTTGCTAAGATGACGGGTCGGCTCACCCTGCCCCGCCAAATAGCTGGCCCGCCTCGGGCCCATCCGTCCCATCACGGGTTGACCCGTCTGATAGCTCTCCTTGATATTGCTCTCGATATTCTACATCTGATTTACTTTAGGACTAAATCATCCTATGCGTGGAAGATACAGAGAGGAGAGATATCAGTCACCTACAGCAAAACATAGACAACGGTTGCTGACCCTTTCTAAAATTAACGATCCTCCAGGTTGGGAAGGAGAAAATTGATTTTCAAATGGAGAGAAGATTTCTAAATTGGACAAAACTTCCAAATCTAAGAGATGGTGAATTGGTGATGATAAGGCTTTCAAATTGGGAGAGGAAGAATAGTTAATTTCCCTTCAGTCAGAGAGAAGGAAATAATGATCAATTTCTTCCCAAATTGGGAGAATGAGAGAGAGAGAGAAATTAATTTCTTTCTAAATTGAGGGGGATTAAATTATAAATTTGTTTTATTGTAGAAAAACGCAGAATAATATAAAAATGATTCTATGAGAACTAGAAATATCCAAACATGGAAGAATTCAATGTACGATTAGCTTGGATCTACTAGTGATAGGAAGCCATCTTCATGATTTTGGATTTACGTTGGGGGTAACTTTACTATAATGCGAAAGAATGAAAGATAAAGTGTTGCTACTTGATCGAGTAACGAAACATAAGATATATAAAAAAAATGATTAATTAGGTCTTGAAACTGGGATGATCGGTCCGGTCCCATAGAATATTTCTATTGATTATTATGATAAATCGGAAAGTGTTCATGGCGGACGATCCAGAAACTCAATATCTCTTGATTACAAATCCCATTTGCAAATGTGCTATAGCTAAAAATCGAATCGTAACTATCTGAATGATAATTGGACTATCTTCCATTGTACGATCGCCCAGGGCATAATAAAGTGTAATACAGAACTATAACACAATCTACGAGAGGTTATTGATTATTATTATTATTATTTACTTAAAGACATTGAAATTCTATACTACTTGAATACCTCTGAACACACATGGGTACCCACACCTTAACATTCTAACTCAAACTCATTGCGTACCTATAGTGGTCCCTCGGGACGGTGCAGTGGTTAAAACATGGAGTGTTACCATATGAAGTCTTGGGTCGAAATTCAGCTTATCAGAGCATGTCTTCTCTCATACCTTTGCCACATGTACTAATGGCTATTAATCATCCGTGATTTACCTCCTCTATATTAACTTAGGGACTCAAAAGAAGGCCAAGACCAAGAAGCAGGTCGAGACTTCTACCAATTAAACATCAGTGATTGACTCATCATCCTTAATTTAAGCATATCAAAATTCAATCAACCACTGTTGATTTGAATCAGTTTATCAAGTTCCTTTAAGGATCAAGCCCATACCAATGGAGCCAATGAACTAATTTAAACTGATTTAATTTCTATACTTCTTTCATACTTACAAACTTCAAAATTAATGTAATAATAAATTATTTTTCAACCAATGATTTCATTACTAACTTTTTATTGCTTGTATTCTTATAATATGAGTAAAATAAATCAGGAATTAATTGGTTAAGAATACCTGATACAACATGATTTCACCACATCTGTTGCAGTTATAGAAAACTGGAAATTTCCAGGAGCTCTATTCTCTATTTTTTTTCTACTTCTTTATATAAGCCTTTTTAAACTTGTTTTATTATCCTAATTTTCTTGCGCTCTGTGAAAAACTGCTTTGATTCAACTGATGAGGTACCATATACAGCCATGTTACATTATGTATTTGAAAAGGCACTTTATTTATCATAGTTCTGTGGAATTAGTTGAAAAGGCACTTCATATTTAGCTAAGCTTTTGTGTTCGAGTTATAGTCAATATTCAACTTCCTACAAGTTAGCAATGCTTAAATAAACTGCTTATGTGTTGAGTTATAGTCAACATTCAATTTCGTACAATATAAAGCGAGCGCTCTACCATTTGAGCTACATCCCCATATATATATCTCAATGTAAAATTCTTTATTAATTTAATGATTTACCTTATTTGTATCTTTTACATGTTTATCCTGTATCTACAACTTTTGCTATTACTATATGGTTAGTAGCTTGCCATATGCATTAGTGTAAAATTCTTTATTGATTTAATGATCTACCTTATTTGTATCTTCTTACATGTTTATCCTATATCTACAACTTTTCCTATACTACATGATTAGTAGCTTGCCAAAATAATCTTGTGCTATTATACCATTTACAGCTTTTGTTTAGTGATACAGGTTATGGCAAGTGTGTTCAGGAAATGATATGGAAGTCAAATCAAGATGAGGTGGTGGTCAAAATGGAGATAGAGTGGTATTCATTATTTGGTTCTGTTAATCGCTTAGCCTCAGAGTCCTTAGATCTCGTCCGTGTAGCTCCGAAGTAGAATACTCGTATAGGGCCAACCAATTATAAGCTTGGTAGAATATAAGAACTCTAAGACCCTATGAGGAAAATAAGAAATAGGGCTCTGGTTAGTTAATGGTCAGTGAGACTTAGAAGAATTTGGCTGAACGAAAGGTTATTCAGACTCTATGTATTTAAGCCTTATATAAAGCTCTTAACATGCAATCGACCGGGCGAAGGTCGATCGAACATAAGGCTTTCCATGGGCGCTTGACTGGGTAAAGCCTAGGCGGGACTAAAGATAATTAACACTATAAAACTCTTAACATACAATTGCTCGGGCAAAGACCGATCGAACATAAGGATCTCTGTGGACACCGGGCCGGGAAAGGCCTGGGCAGACCCAGAGATATTTAACCATATATATAGAGCTCTGGATACGTGTTCGACCGGGTAAAGGCTGAACGAATATAAAGTTCTCTGTTAACACTTGGTCGGATAAAGTCCAGACGGACCCAGAGATAATTAACCTTCTATAGAGTTCTCAATAAGCGTTCGATCGGGTAAAAGCTGAACGAACATAAAGTTCTCTACAAACATCCAGTCGAACTCAGAGATACTTAACCATATATATATATATATATAGTTCTCGATATGCATTTGTAAAGGCTGAACAAACATTATTGTTGTTTTTGAAACTTAACCTTTGAATTCTCCTAGATGTTGAAGAATTTCATGGGAAAAAGAACAAAAATTAATGGAGATGCGGGGGATCGAACCTCGTGCCTCTCGCATGCAAAGCGAGCACTCTACCATTTGAGCTACATCCCCATATACATCAATGTAAAATTCTTTATTAATTTAATGATCTACCTTATTTGTATCTTCTTACATGTTTATCCTGTATCTACAACTTTTCCTATTACTATATGGTTAGTAGCTTGCCAATATAATCTTGTGCTATTATACCATTTACAGCTTTTATTTACTAATACGGGTTATGACGAGTGGGTTCAAGAATTGATATGGAAGTCAAATCAAGATGAGGTGGTAGACAAAGTGGAGATAGAGTGGTATTCATTATTTGGTTTTGTTGATCGCTTAGCCTCAGAGTCCTTAGATCTCGTCCGTGTAGCTCCGAAGTAGAATGCTCGTATAGGGCCGATCGGTTGTAAACTTGGCAGAATATAAGAACTCTAAGGCCCTATGAGGATAATAAGAAATAGGGCTCTAGTCAGTTAATGGTCGGTCGAACTTAGAATAATTCGGCCGGACGAAAGGTTATTCAGGCTCTATGTATTTAAGCCTTATATAAAGCTCTTAACATGCAATCGACCGGGCGAAGGTCGATCGAACATAAGGCATTCCATGGGCACTCGATTGGGTAAAGCCTAGGCGAGACTAAAGGTAATTAACCCTATAAAACTCTTAACATACAATCGGCCCGGCAAAGGCCTATCGAACATAAGGATCTCTGTGGACACCGGGCCCGGAAAGACCCGGGCGGTCCCAGAGATATTTAACCTTATATATAGAGCTCTCGATATGTGTTCGGCCGGGTAAAGGCTGAACGGATATAAAGTTCTCTGTGAACACCCAGTCGGACCCAGAGATACTAAACCTTCTATAGAGTTCTGATCAATAAGCGTTCGACTGGGTAAAGGCTGACGAACATAAGGTTATCTGCAAACACCCGGCCCGGCAAGGCCCAGGCGAACCTAGACATATATATATATATATATTCTCAGTGAACACCCAGCCAGCCCAGGATACTTAACCTTTTATATATATATATATATATATATATATATATTCTAAGTGAACACCCAGCCAGCCCAGGATACTTAACCTTATATATATATATATATATATATATATATATATATATATATATATATATATATATATATATAGTTCTCGATACGTGTTCGGCCTGGTAAAGACTGAACAGACATAAGGTTCTTTGTGAACATCCGTTCGGGTAAAGCCAGGCGGACTTAATAATATTTCATCTCATTAAACTCTTTATACATACACTATCGTTCGGATGAGGATAGATTTAACATATGGCTCCCTGTATATGCCCGACCTATTAATGGTCGGACGAGTTTAAATTACCTGAAGGTATAGTACCCTTAAAATATAGTCCTAACATACATGCTTTACTATATGACTCCTTAAGTGAACTTATGATATAATAAGGATATTATATTAGTTTTATTTGAACAAGTTCTTGCAGTATTTAATGTATGGTTGAGCATATTAATACAATAATAAGTAGTGTGACTGGCCTGGTGGAGCGGTTGAGATGCATTCAGCAAACAAACAGGAGATAACATTTTGATAGCCGATCATAATTATTGGGGAATATTTCCTCAAGATCTCCTATGAAAACTAATTGGTTTCCTATTAATGAGTCAGTTATAACAACATTCTCCTTCAACATCTTCAGTAATGGTACGGAGCATAAATGACAAAAGAGATACATTTGTGAGTAGAAAAAAGATTCCTCGGAACTATCATGAAATACCCAGGTTATACTTTCTTCCATCACCTAACAAACTCTAACAAATCGGGGACCACCTCACGATCGTGGATGTTATGTGAGGTGGTATAAAAAGGGAAATCCTCTCCGTTGACAAGGTACGCAACTATTTACATCCGAAGTCCTACTTTCTGGCACTTTCGCTACTGTTCTTCTTCCACTTTTCAAGAGAGGAGACTGACTTGAGTGTCGGAGGGTCTAGCCAAGGATTTCTACCCCAGTCTTAGGTCACTAATGTTTTGTTGGCTCCTTTGATTGTGCGTAGGATCATTGAGGAGTTCATTCAGATCTAGAGAAGTTCATTATTCGTTGATCAACTGCCCATTGGAGCTAGCGCACCATCACATAACATTCAGACATGATCAATTTTGGTGCCATCTGTGGGAATCTTCTCCTGAGTCTGAAGCTTTGCGATGGAGGAGGTTGGAAAAATCAATATCGCCACCTTAACGCAGGAAGATCTAGCGCACCATTAGAGCTCTCGATACGTTTTCGGCCGGGTAAAGGCTGAACGAATATAAAGTTCTCTGTGAACACCCCATGGGCAAAGCTCGGACGGACCCAGAGATAGTTAAGCTTCTATAGAGTTCTCAATATGCGTTTGGCCTGGTAAAGGTTGAACGAACATAAGGTTCTATGCGAACACCCGACTGGGCAAAACCCGGACGAACCTAGAAATACTTAACCTTCTAGAGAGTTATCATTACACGTTCGATCTGGTAAAAGCTGAACGAACATAAGGTTCTCTGCAAACACCCGACCGGGTAAAGCTCGGACGGATTCAGAGATACTTAACCTTCTATAGAGTACTCAATAAGCATTCGGCAGGGTAAAGGCTGAACGGACATAAGGTTTTCTGTGAACACTCGGCCGGGCAAAACCCGGACGGACCCAGAGATACTTAACCTTATATATATAGTCCTCGATACGCATTCGACAGGGTAAAGGCTGAACAGACATAAGGTTCTTTGTGAACACTTGGCCGGGCAAAGCCGGGGTGGACTTAATAATATTTTGTCTCATAAAACTCTTTTTACATACACTATCATTCAGATGAGGATAAATTGAACAAACGACTCCCTGTATATGCCTGGCCTGTTAAAGGTTGGACGAGTTTAAATTATCTGAAGGTATAGTACCCCTAAAATATAGTCCTAATATACATGCTTTATTATATGACTCCTCAAGTGAAATTATGATATAATAAAGGTATTATTTTAGTTTTTGAACAAGTTTTTGCAGTATTTACTGTATGGTTGAGCAGATTAATACAATAATAAGTAGTGTGGTCAGCCTGGTGGAGCAACTGAGATGTATTCAACAAGCAAACAGCAGACAACATTTTGACAGCCTATCATAACTGTCGGGGAATATTCCTTTGAAATCTCCTGTGAAAATTAATTGGTTTCCAATTAATGAGTCAGTTATAACAGCATTCTCCTTCAACAATTTCAGAAATAGTGCGGAGCATAAACGACAAAAGAGGTATATCTATGGGTAGAAAAAAGATTCCTCGGATCTATCATAAAACACCCAAATTGTACTTTCTTCTATCACCTAACAAACTCTAACAAACTGGGGATCACCTCACAATTGTGGAGGTTATGTGAGATGGTATAAAAAGGGGAATCTTCTCCGCTGGTAAGGTACGCAAATATTTGCATATGAAGTCCTACTTTCTAGCACTTTTGCTACTATTCGTCTTCCACTTTTCAAGAGAGGAGACTGACCTGAGCATCGAAGTGCCTAGTAAGGGATTCCCACCCTAGTTTTAGGTCACTAACGTTTTGTTGGCTCGTCTGATTGTGTGCAGAATAGTTGAGGAGTTCATTCAGATCTCGAGAAGTTCATTATTCATTGATCAACCACCCATCGGAGCTAGCGCACCATCTCATTACCTTCATATTTATGAAAAACCCTCTAAACTATACATACTGGACCAATCCCTGATCCATCATTTACATTGGTGGGAGGCAATGACCCCTACCTGTTAAATGTTGTACCAACCCCTGATCCAACATTTGCATTGGTGGGAGGCAATGACGCCTACCTGTTTAACAGGTGGGGGCTATTACCTCTCACCTATCGGCCTGTCCTGGTCCAGGAGCGGACTAGGGCAGGTGGTCCAGAGGATTCACCCCCTCATATTTAGCTAAGCTTTTGTCACATGAGTCAATATGCTATTTTGTGTTTTTTTATAGTATGATTGCTATATATTATTATAACAATAACAACCAAGCCTTATTCCACTAGGTAGGGTCGGCTATATGGATCCTTTTAGCTCTATCTCCTATATGTGTTCGAGTTATAACCAACATTTAACTCCATACAATATAACAAATCTAATTATGGTTCCGTACAACTTTCCTTTAACTTTTAGAAGTACTTTACAGTTATATAAAATACTCGATGCTCTCCTCCATTTCAACCATCCTACTTGTATTCTATGTAAGACATCTCTGTCAATCCATTTATATATTCTGTTTTTATTCTACTAAGCCTAAAATCTTTCTCTTCTCATATTTTCCATCAAGATTCTAGTTTAGCATTTACTCATTTATGTGTTTCATCTACCAAAATAATATCATCTATAAATAATATGCACCATGGTACTGTGTCTTGAATGTGTGCCATGAGTTTGTCCATAATTAATATAAAAAATAAATACTTAGAGCTGATCTTGATATAGCCTTCTGTTACTCCACATAATTAATTGGTCTGGTTTTGAGTTTTTGTACGTTCTTGAAACTTAACCTTCCAAATCTCCTAGATGTGGGATCAAAGATGCAGGGGAGTAACAGAACCAGAATCAGAACCAAAACCATAATTTTGTGGAAAAAAGAACAAAAATTAATGGAGATAAATCTTTCTCTTCTCATATTTTCCATCAAGATTCTAGTTTAGCATTTACTATTTATGTGTTTCATCTACCAAAATAATATCATCTATAAATAATATGCACCATGGTACTGTGTCTTGAATGTGTGGCATGGGTTCGTCCATAATTAATATAAAAAATAAAAACTTAGAGCTGATCTTGATATAGCCTTCTGTTACTCCACATAATTAATTGGTCTGGTTCTGAGTTTTTGTACGTTCTTGAAACTTAACCTTCCAAATCTCCTAGATGTGGGATCCAAGATGCAGGGGAGTAACAGAACCATAACCAGAATTTCGTGGAAAAAAGAACAAAAATTAATGGAGATGCGGGGGATCGAACCCCGTGCCTCTCGCATGCAAAGCGAGCGCTCTACCATTTGAGCTACATCCCCATATGCTTCAGTGTAATTTTCTTTTTTTATTTAATGTCGTAGCTTATTTGTATATATTTTTTTTTTATTTAATGTCGTAGCTTATTTGTTCCAAACTTTTGACTTGTATGAATATTCCAAATTTCTGATATCTACATCAAGTTACCTTGTGGCTAAGACTAGTTTTCACCAAGTATATATTCAAAGAAAATATTAGCGGCAGATATGTGTATATCAACTCTATATTATATTTTTGTGAGTTGTATCTCAGGAATCAGGATTGTCTATTTTCTGTTAGGAACTAACTCTGATTTTTCATCACACTTGAATTCTCTTCACCTCTAAATTTCTCCTCTGCCACCTCCTTTCTTCTCCAGGCATTATGCTTATCTGATTGTTCAGTTGGAAGATATTTCAACGGGATAGGAGACCGTAAAGCTTCTTTGATGATTGCTGTAAGTAGCACTAAATTCCTTAAAACTATCAGTTAAGATACTATCCCTTTGCGTAGAAGTTTCAAACATGAATTCTTTATGTGTCTATCCTTAAGAATTTTCTAGATGAATTTTCTAGATGAATATCATTTCTCTTTTGGTTTAGTGCTATGATATTCATCTAGAAAATTCATCTAGAAAATTCTTAAGGATAGACACATAAATGATGGGACTCACAAAAAGTGAAATGGTGGGTCCCATCTTTATGTGTCTATCCTTAAGAATTTTTTAGATGAATATCATAGCTCAAACCAAAAACAAGTCCCCGGCAAAAATGCATCGCGTGGCATTATTCAACGCATTACTTCCGACCAAAGATGAGCAAAATGTGGGTGTGAAGATGAATTCAGGGCGTGGCATTAGGAGGTGGTGTCGAGCAGCGATCCTCCCGTCGTCCAGCAGCTGCGTTGGTGGTTCGTCCTCGTCATCCCTCTTCGCCTCAACATCAGTGGGAGCTAAGAAAACTGGGTTGATTCGTGGAAGGGAAAATGACTCGAGACATATACCACATCTCTACTTGCAAGTGTAACATACATAGCGATGAACCCTGCTGTATCGAATTGTTTGAATGTTATTGAACTGCTAGTTTGAGGGAGGGAGAGAGAGAGAGAGAGAGAGATAACATGAAATATTACTAAAATATATTTACTCAACCAAAGAAGGTTTAGTTTGTAAAGATAAATCATTTAAATATAGATACGGGATCGAGGTCAACGACAGGATCCATATAACCGATCATACTTAGTGGGATAAATACTTGGTTGTTATTGTTATTTAGTCACTCATCCGTTTGTGATGTTCATGCTTTTCAGCCTGCTATTTGATCACATCATTTGCTCTTGCTGTTCCAATTGTCATCATTTGTTTAATTAACGTAACAGTCAAATGTTATTTGTACTTTGTTTTTCTGATGGTAGTTTTGAACCTGATGCAATGTACAGATTACACACCGCTAGCTAAACCATACTTGCAAAATCAAACAAGCGAGCATCCTTTCATGGTCGCGACACAAGTTTACATTTCTTCGTCAATGGAGATGCCTTTTCTCTGTATGTGCTCCTCTTCGGACTCCTCGGTGGCGCTCAGTCCGCTGTTGTGATATCCTTCTATGCCCAGATGCTCCCTACGGGTCAGCCCTTCCGTACGTTATAATCTCCCCGGGCTGAGTAGATGAATTTGATTTGGGGATTTAGAAAAGTGACAAAACTAAGGGCATAAAGGCATCTTAGTTAATAAATTTTTACTATAACAATATATATGAACTCGAAAACATCAAATTAAGCCATCATTTGGTACTCAACTTAATAGATCTACTCTTTCAGACTTTCTCGATAAGGAAAATACAATTCATCATCAACAACCATTGAACATGGACAACGTGAAGCGAGCAATGGAGGAAATAACTTTTTAAGAAGGTTTAGTTAGTAAAGATAAATCATCCAAAGAAGGTTTAGTTAGTAAAGATTAATCATTTAAATATAGATACGGGATTGAGGTCAACGATAAGATCCATATAACTGACCACACTTAGTGGGATAAATACTTGGTTGTTATTATTATTTAGTCACTCAAATTTAATATCACAAATTCTTAATTATATATCATATTACAAGTACGCATACTAAAAATCACTAAACACATAATAATATCAAAAATATATCTTATCTCAGATTGCAACTAATAACTAAAAATTATAATAAAACTTAATTTTTTTAATAATAAATCCACATTGTCGAAAAACATATAACAGATTCATACCAAAATATTAAATATGAAAAAATAACTAGTAAGTAGTGTCATACACTAAATTTTACAATAAAGTAAGTTTATAAGTGACTATTGATAAGTAAAAAAAAATAGTCAAGCCCTCTCTATAGTAGAAAACCTATAAAAAAAATACTCATTCAATTTCTCCTCATCACCCTCCTCACTTTCTTCCCTAGAATTAATCTCTTATTTAAAGTTTTCACTTGTAGAGGGATCAACTAGCCTAAAATTTCTCGTTGCTTGAGAAAGCTCATTAGATCTCGGGATTCTTCAACTATATTGCCTGTGAAGCTTGATCTAGGAACTACTTCGTCTTCTACATCTTCATTCATCCATTCTCTAGCTCTAGCGACATCTTTATATTCTAAGGAATCTCATTCCTTCTCATTTTTGTGATTCTTCAATCTTGCATTAAATTAAACATAAACTAGATATTGAGATCCTGTGTGGGAATTGTTGGTGCGGGTAGCACTAACGGTCTAACCCAGGTTTTGATGAATGACAAATAGGTTAAGTTAGTTGTGTTGTTGTCTGACACTTTGATCAAGTGTGCAGGAAAAGTCCAGACAAGTCGACGGGCTGACCGGATGTCTGGCACGAAGTCCAGCTAGGTCGACGGGCTGACCGGATAGCTGGCGAGAAGTCCAAGCGGGTCGACGGGCTGACCGGACGCTTGGCGAGAAGTCCAGCTAGGTCGACGGGCTGACCGGATAGTCGGTAAGAAGAGCGGGTCGACGGGTGACCGGACGCTTGAGAAGTCCACCTAGGTCGACGGGCCGACCGGATTGGCGAGAAGTCCAGACGGTCGAAGGGCTGACCGGACGTCTGGCGGTAAGTAAGGTAAGTCATCGGAGGGGAGTGACAAGGGGACGCTCCCGGGAAGGGAACATTAGGCGTCGATCCGGCTTAGATCTATTTCGGATATCTAAGTCGAGATCGTGACTAGATTCCGGTCTCGGAAAGACGGAATCTAAGTCATACTTTGCTTATCTATAAAACTGTGCTAACAATCTTTGCTGCAGGGTACATTTGCCTCGGACTAACCTTTTCTTACAGGAGAAGGACTTTCTGGAGAAGAGGGGTCCGGGCGCCCGGAGGGGATCCGGGCGCCTGGAAGGGATCCGGGCGCCCGGGAGGCAAGTTTTATCCCGATTGCGCGTCGCCACGTGGAGCTCACTGGTTGGACCTGCCACGTCCCACCAGGGTGCCTGGAAGGGATCCGGGGCGCCCTGAGCTTCATATAAAAGAAGGGGCAAGGGTGGAGCTTAATATCAACTAAGAATCCAAGATCTGCTGCTCTATGCTCTTGCGACGCTACGAAAAGCTCTCCGACTCAGTGCTGGTTTTGTTTTAATTCTATTGTCGGTATTTTCTTTATCTGTCAATTCTTGTACTTAACTCTGTAATATTCGAATTGATAGTGATTGCCCAACGAAAGTGGTCAAGGACCACGGGCCTTCGAGTAGGAGTCGTCACAGGCTCCGAACGAAGTAAAAAACAACTGTGTTCATTTACTTTTCCGCTGCGCTTATACTCTTGTTTTTCGAATCGATATTCACCCCCCCTCTATCGAATCTAACGGTCCTACAAGTAGTAAAAAACAACTGTGTTCATTTAAAATAAAACCTTACGCCTTTCGTTTTTTTCCCTCCAAAACTGGTTTTGAAAAACACATCATCATCTTTTCACCGTTGCTTAGTATTGATAAAATATTACATTTTCAAAATTTTGGAATAATATTTTTTATTAATATTTTATTAATATTTTATTATTTTTTTTCGAAAATAGTGAAATATTATTTTTTCAGCACTGCTAATCCAAGACCAAGTCTTGGGATTTTTTTCTGTTTCTCTGTGTGCAAGAATAATGACTCTTCAAGAAGGACGGAACCCCCACGAACCATCACCATACGATCAAGATTTCAACTATTGGAAGCGATTAATGGAATGCTTCTTAGGAAGCGTAAACTTTGATTATTGGCTGATATTGAGAAAACCTTCTCAGAACTCAAAACTAAATACAAATGTAAGTAAAATCATTTGTAATGTTTTACCTAACAATGTTTTATGCAGAGTAAAAAAGTACAAAGATGCACATGAGCTTTGGACCAAATTGATCAAACTTCACGAGGAGCCGATGGAGCTTGAGGATCAAGTAAAAATCGAATCTGAACTCGGGTTAGATCCAATCGAAAAGCCTACTGAATTAGGGGCTGCGCTCAAGGTTAGTGATATTTACCAAAATACCCCTGCTAATAGTAGTTTAGAAAATATAAGCATGGATCTGGTTATTTCTGAAAATATATGTGAAAACAATGTAGTTGACAATAATTACAAAAATACCCCTAAGATATTATCTGATAAAACAAATCCAATTAATTTAAAAAATTCAAACTTGAACCTAAACAAATATGAAAACTCAAATGATAGAGAGGACAAGGTGAATATTGATCTAGATAAAATTAATAAATTATTTAATAATCTAGACAATATTAATCTAGAAAATCCTATCCAAACCCAAGATAATTTAATTAATAAGAAATTAAGTTTTAATGATAAGAATAATCTAATAAATTCCACTAATTATATCAACTTAAAAAATAAAGAAAATATAAGAATAAAATCAAACACCTTGATAAAATCAAAACTAAATTTAACAAAATTAAAATTAAATGTTAAAAATAACATATTAAATAAAGATAATCCGAAAAATTCAAAATTAACAATTAATAAAAGGTTAAAAGATAAACATTTAAGGAAACATAATTCAAATAATTTAATTAATTCAAAGTTAAAAATGAATAAAAACTTAAACTTTAAAAATAAGCTATTAAAGAAAGATAATTCAATTAACCTAATAAAAGTGAAATTGAAAGAAAATTCAAATATTAAATACACTCTCTTAAAGAAAGATAATTTGACTAATTTAATTAATTCAAAATTAAAAACTTAAATTTAAATTATAAATTTTAACCAAAACTTAACTATAATAAACCCAGAACTAAAAACTAAATTAATGGCCAATAATTCAGGGGGAGGCTCCAGAATAGCTGGCACCTCCAAAACTAACCTACCCGACAGGGTAATTAGGACTAGTTAAAGAGGGTTCAAGTTTAACTTGAATCATGGTACTGGTGAAGTTTTTTGATGATAGTACGTTGGGGAAGCTTGAGCATCGCATGTCTAGAAAGATATGGCTTCAATCTGGTGCATTTGGCTAAGTGGAACCGACCGAAGCTACCTTTAAATGGATCCTAACTAGTTAGACCAAGGTTTAATACTAAGCTCCGTGGATAGGATTATTCGGAAAACCTCGAAAGGTTGGTTACTTCTAATGACGTCCAAGTGACTCACCAAGCTTAGAAGTTTATCCGAAGAATGCCTATTTGTTGAGACCAAAGCTAAACCTGAATCTAACACAAGTTAAACCAAACTCTGTAATTAAATCTAATTCATCTCACAAAATTATAAGATTCCCTGATTGATAATCTAGATCGGGTGAGATGAATAAAGATTAAATTAATTAATTTCCAAACGAAATTAAAATTAATTAAAATTAAATTTTGAATTTCAAATTAAATTAAAATTAATTAAAATTAAATTTTGAATTTCAAATTCAAATTAAATTAAAATTAATTAAAATTAAATTTTGAATTTCAAATTAAAATTAAATTTTGAATTTCAAATTCAAATTAAATTTCGAATTTCAAATTAAATTAAAATTAATTAAAATTAAATTTCGAATTTCAAATTCAAATTAAATTTCGAAATTCAAATTAAATTAAAATTAATTAAAATTAAATTTTGAATTTCAAATTAAAATTAAATTTTGAATTTCAAATTCAAATTAAATTTCGAATTTAAAATTAAATTAAAATTAATTAAAATTAAATTAAATTAAAAATAATTTTTTTAAAAAAAAATCTATTTTAAAAATTAATTTTTTTTAACTTAAAAATTTATTTTAAAACTTAATTTTTTTTAACTTAAAAATTTATTATTTAAAAATTTATTTTAACCTAAAAATTATTTTAAATTAACAATTTATTTTAACCTAAAACTTATTTTAACTTAATTATTTAAAAAAAACTATTTTAAAAAAAAAAAATTCCTTAAAAAAAAAAAATTTATTTTAAATTCTTTAAAAACTATCTTAAAAATTCTTTAAAAACTATTTTTTAAAATTCTTTAAAAACTATTTTAAAATTTTTAAAAACTATTTTAAAAATTATTTGAAAAATTCTTTAAAAAACTATTTTTAAAAATCTTTAAAAATTATTTGAAAAATTCTTTAAAAACTATTTTTTAAAAATTCCTTAAAAAAAAACTATTTTTAAAAATTCTTTAAAAACTATTTTTTAAAATTCTTTAAAAACTATTTTAAAATTTTTAAAAACTATTTTAAAAATTATTTGAAAAATTCTTTAAAAAACTATTTTTAAAATTCTTTAAAAATTATTTGAAAAATTCTTTAAAAACTATTTTTTAAAAATTCCTTAAAAAAAAAAAATTTAAAAATTCTTTAAAAACTATTTTTTAAAATTCTTTAAAAACTATTTTAAAATTTTTAAAAGCTTTTTAAAAAAAATTCTTTAAAAACTCTTTTAAAAATCATTTTAAAAACTTTTAAAAATTCTTTTAAAACATTTTAAAAATCATTTAAAAAAAAAACTTTAAAAAAAAAATTTCTTTTAAAAATTATTTTAAAAACTCTTTTTAAAATCATTTTAAAAACACTTTTAAAAATCATTTTAAAAACTTAAAAAAATTCTTTTAAAAAATTATTTTAAAACATTTTAAAAATTATTGTTATTTTAAAAATTATTTTAACTTAAAAATTGTTTTAACTTAAAAATTATTTTAACTTAAAAATTATTTCAAAAATTATTTAAAAAAAACTTTTAAAAATCATTTAAAAAATATTTTAAAAATCATTTTAAAACTATCTAAAAATTTTGTATCATTTTGAATGAAATTTTGTTAACTTAAAAATAGTAATAATAAATTAATTCTATAGATTATTTTCACTTTAAAAATTATTATTTTGACTTTAAACTCATTTTTAATCTTAAACATCATTTTAACCTTAAAATTAATTTTTAATTTGACTTAACTAAAAATTAAATCTTAAATTAAAACTTAATATTGAAATTACAATTAAAATTAAAATTTTTAACTTAAACTTGAAATTAAACTTAAACTTAAATTAACCACTAATATTAATTTAAATCTAAAATCAAAACTGAATCAAACATATGTTAATTGACATAAAACATATTATAAAAATCATTTTAAATTCCTTTTAAATGTTGTTTTAGAAATCCCTTTAAAAATTTTTTTAATAATAATAATAATTATAACTAACACTTTCATTGACCAGCTCAATCAAGTAATATGAAATTTAAATTATTTCACTAAGTATTAAATTATTAAATCAAGTAAAAACTAATCAATAAATTATTGATAATGTTTAACTGTTATTGAATTAATAAAATCTTATCTTATTTAACCTTAAACTAAAGTTAAGCACCTGAATCTAAAATTAATTAATAATTGATTAATCAAATTCAAATAAATAGTTATACCAAGGATACAGAGATTACTAAATTAGACAAATGTGTTAGGGCTTTGAAATTTAACACAACCAAACCTTAGTATTAAAGGGGAGATATTAAATTAAGGGGAGTAACCAATTCAGGGGGAGGTTCAATTTCTTTTAAATCCCCTAGAAAAATTAATAAATAAGGAGGATTAATAAATTAAAGGAATATCAATATCAAATTCAGGGGGAGATTTATTTTTTAATTATCTCCTTAAGCGTTATTTTTTTAATCTTCTCTTTAAAATCTCTCTAGAAAATTGTACCTCAATTTTTTTTGAATATATTTAGCAAATATTTTCAAAATTTTATGTCATGTTCAGGGGGAGAAATAAAACTAATTCAGTTTTTCAAATCGAATTTTAAACTTAAATTTGAAAATCAAAGTTTAAAAATCAATTTTCAAAATCAACCTGTTTAAAATTGCGAAAAATTTCTCAAATCAACTCACAATTGTTTATTTTAAATCACAAATTTTTTATCCTTTTTACTTAGTCCTTGAAAACTGAACTTTTCTAGTATTTTAAACCATGATTTTGAAACTAGTACTTTTCTAGTATTCTAGAAAACTGAACTTTTCTAGTATTTTTCAATCAGTTTTGAAAAATAAATTTTTCAAACTCAGTCTTGGAATTTTTGAAAACTTATTTGAAAAGCATTTCAAAATTGAAACTTGTTTTGAAAATTTAAAATTTGATCTTGAAATTTAGAACTTATACACTTGTGTTTGAGATTTTGTTTATCTAAACTTAGCTATTTTTCTAAAAGCTAAAAGCTAATGCTTTAAACAAGTTTTCAAAACTTTAAACTCCCCCAAGTCAATTTGGCTATTTTTTTGGTGTTAAAAATTAAATCAAAGTATATTGCAAAATCTGATTACTTTTTGCAGTAACTCAACACTATGATTATTTACCTTTGTTCATTTTTTGATGAATGCCAAAGGGGGAGGAGGGTTAGGTGGTTAAGTTAGCTAAACCAATTTGAAAATACAAACTAACAAACTTTAAAACCACATAAATGCATGTTGTTTCTTGCATATGTTTTCACTAACTTAACCAGGTTGTCATTCTATCAAAAAGGGGGAGATTGTTGGTGCGGGTAGCACTAACGGTCTAACCCAGGTTTTGATGAATGACAAATAGGTTAAGTTAGTTGTGTTGTTGTCTGACACTTTGATCAAGTGTGCAGGAAAAGTCCGGCTCGACGGGCTGACCGGATGTCGGCACGAAGTCCAAGCGGGTCGGATAGCTGGCGAGAAGTCCAAGCGGGTCGACGGACGCTGGCGAGAAGTCCAGCTAGGTCGACGGTGACCGGATAGCTGGTAAGAAGTCCAAGCGGGCTGACCGGACGCTGGCGAGAAGTCCAGCCAGGTCGACGGGCTGACCGGATAGCTGGCGGAAGTCCAGACGGGTCGAAGGGCTGGCCGGACGTCTGGCAAGTAAGTGAGGTAAGTCACTGGAGGGGAGTGACTGCGAGGACGCGTTCCCGGGAAGGGAACATTAGGCGTCGATCCGGCTTAGATTCATTTCGGATATCTAAGTCGAGATCGTGACTAGATTCCGGTCTCGGAAAGACGGAATCTAAGTCATACTTTGCTTATCTATAAAACTGTGCTAACAATCTTTGCTGCAGGGTACATTTGCCTCGGACTAACCTTTTCTTGCAGGAGAAGGACTTTCTGGAGAAGAGGGGTCCGGGCGCCCGGAGGGGATCCGGGCGCCCGGAGGTCCGGGCGCCTGGAAGGGATCCGGGCGCCCGGGAGGCAAGTTTTATCCCGATTGCGCGTCGCCACGTGGAGCTCACTGGTTGGACCTGCCACGTCCCACCAGGGCGCCTGGAAGGGATCCGGGGCGCCCTGAGCTTCATATAAAAGAAGGGGCAAGGGTGGAGCTTAATATCAACTAAGAATCCAAGATCTGCTGCTCTATGCTCTTGCGACGCTACGAAAAGCTCTCCGACTCAGTGCTGGTTTTGTTTTAATTCTATTGTCGGTATTTTCTTTATCTGTCAATTCTTGTACTTAACTCTGTAATATTCGAATTGATAGTGATTGCCCAACGAAAGTGGTCAAGGACCACGGGCCTTCGAGTAGGAGTCGTCACAGGCTCCGAACGAAGTAAAAAACAACTGTGTTCATTTACTTTTCCGCTGCGCTTATACTCTTGTTTTTCGAATCGATATTCACCCCCCCCCCCCCTCTATCGAATCTAACGGTCCTACAGGAATTATTGATTAGTAGGGGGCTGTTCCAAGATAATTGCTCTTGATAGTTTGACGTTGGCTCGATTGTTTATTCTCTTGATGAGGTGCTCATACTGAGTCTCAATCGAGGTGGTCGCAATGCATCAAAATTTAATTTAGTCTTGATTGTGGCGGTCTCTAAGTATTCAATGAGGAAATTCTCAGGGAGAATCATGCCCTCTATTTTGAGGGAAAAAAAACAGATTTCCTACTTAACTGTTCTTTTGGTGAATGCCATTTTCTTTTTTAAGAATATCCATTAATGAGAAGTTCCTTGATTAGGAAGTAGGATTGATCTTCATAAAGTGGATTCATGTATTGAGAAAACTATCACATCTTCTTTTAGATTTGCTCGAACTTTTTCCTGTCACTTTTGCCTATTTTATCCTCTCAACTACTGGCTCATATGTACAATTTTTACATATGCTTTGATGTTTTTAAGCTGATCATTGAATGCTTTTCTCTATGGACTTGATTTGCTGTTTTATAATTAACGTACTTGCTTGGCTGAGCATTGAACAAATAGGAAACAGGGCACAGCATATGAGGAATTGAGGATCACAACCAAGGATCTTTACTTGTATTCAAATACAGACATTGAGGTCTTTGCTCTTAAATCTTCCTTTTCTAAGTGCCACGAAGTTTATTTCTGGTTGTCCGATGATTCAGTTGTTTGTATTTGGATGTCATTCTAATCAATGCTAAATGTGTTAGGGATGAAACCTGCAATTCAAAGTTGAACTGAAAAAAAAATAAGTTGCCTGTATACAACAAATATCTTTGATACTTGCTACTATCAAGTTATTATTATTATTGTTATTTTTGTTGCTTAAGAATAGTAGTGTTATGTTCTTTAGGTAAAAGAAATTTTTTGTTGATCATGGTACACTTCATAGGTTATGAAACAAAACATCTAAGATCGATGAATGAGATGGTTAGAAAGAAAAAGGAAATAAAAGGTACATTTATTTGAGCAATAAGGTGTAGCTCTAATAAATGAAAGAAAATGGTTAAGACGATATCAATATGATCTTAGGGAACACTAATTAATTATATAGCTATACATTTAGAATAAATTATAGTTGAAGAATGAGAGATAGAGTGGGACCAAAGAAATGTTTTAAAACACTATATAAAGGGTAGCTTAATGCATGAAGCTCTAGATGAGACTGGTGTAGTTAATTTCAAATTTTTGGGAAATCATGACTTATGTCATTATTGTTGTTCTTGAAACTTAACCTTCGAAATCTCCTAGATGGTGAAGAATTTCGTGGAAAAAAGGACAAAAGTTAATGGAGATGCGGGGGATCGAACCCCGTGCCTCTCGCATGCAAAGCGAGCGCTCTACCATTTGAGCTACATCCCCATATACATTACTGTAATTTTCTTTTTTTATTTAATGTTGTGCCTTATTTGTATCTTCTTAAATGTTTATCCTGTATCTACAACTTTTCCTATTACTATATGGTTAGTAGCTTGCCAATATAATCTTGTGCTATTATACCATTTGCATCTTCTGTTTACCTTTCAAGTTGATGCATAACTTGAGTTAATCCTGAACATTCATATCGGTATGCAACTATGTAAGATGCTCAGAATGACAGCTTTAAATTTTAAAGGAATTATTAGCATAATGATGTTGCATCTCCATCTTAACCTACTTACTCTTTTCTGGATATCAGTTTTCAGAATCTCCAGTAGCATGACTCTTGATTGACTTTTTGTTCCAAACTTTTGACTTGCATGAATCTTTCTGGATATCGTATTCACGTGTGCAATTTACAAATAAATTCATCTAATAGGGATAATTATATCCAACATAGACATTATGCTTATCTGATTGTTCAGTTTGAAGATATTTCAATGGATTTAATTATATAAAAGTTTCTACTACTGTTGCAGAATCGAAAAGCATAATTTTTGAATACTATGTTTCAAACATGATAAACAAAAAACAAGTCCCCGGCAAAAATGTATCGTGTGCCATTATTCAACGCATTACTTCCGACCAAAGATGAGCAAAATGTGGGTGTGAAGATGAATTCAGGGTGTGGCATTAGGAGGTGGTGTCGAGCAGCGATCCTTGCCGTCGTCCAGCAGCTGCGTCGTCGGCGGTTCGTCCTCGTCCCTCTTCGCCTCAACATCAGTGGAGCTAAGAAAACTGGGTTGATTCGTGGAAGACAACAGCCTCGCCCAAATTCGATCGGTTATCACCACCTTGTTTGGCATCTCCGTAATCCTCTGTTTACCGAAAAGGTTAACAAACAGAAGTGCTCTAAGAAGAAAGACTGGCACGGCACATACATGGAAAGGTATGTAAGCATGTCTTCCATTGACAGGTCCAGTGGTGAATCCAGTGTAGCCCGCCATGGCTCCATGAACAGCACTATGAGCCAGCAAAGTGCAGTAAACATTGTCCGACGCATTGCTCGGTACTGCTCGAATCATGTAAGTTGGATCTGCACCCAAACATATTTTTTGTCAACTCGCATCAAATCGACAATCAAAGCTGATCTGCAACGAACCTATGTATTTGAGGTTTATCGACGCCTTCGTTTTGTTAAAGTGAGCCTGCAAAGAAGAGGAACAAAGTGATTGTAATGAAGTCATTCTTCTTTAGAAGGTATCACATAGCATTTCTGTTACCTTTATCTTGTGCGACAGCCAGAGTCCAATGTCGAGAAGTAGCTTGTTGCCGGAGGCATCTTTGTGGCTGATGGATCGCATGCTCTCCGCGATCAGTTCTTGTCCTGCACCCTCTGCGACGACAATGACCATGTGCCCGTTCTCTTTGAGCCGTTTCTCGATGAACTCTAGTAGTTGGCCCTTACCTTCCAAGTGGAACGATGATTCCGGAATCAAGCAACAATCCTGATGATGATTTCGGATTTTAGCTCAAGATCGGAATGGTACGATTGATATGCAAGGGGAAATGACTCGAGAATATACCACATCTCTACTTGCGAGTGTAGCATACATAGCGATGAACCCTGCGGTATCGAATTGTTTGAATGTTATTGAACTGCTAGTTTGAGGGAGGGAGGGAGGGAGGGAGATAGAGAGATCACTAACCACTATAGCGACCCATAAGCTTCACAAGGCCAATACCATTTTCGACACTTTCAGCTTCCACATGAGCGGCATTTATTGCTCGTTGAGCCTCTTCGACAGCAGTGTCAAAACCAAACGACTTGTCGATAACCTACTCATATGAGGTAGGGAGATCAATGGAAATAGATGAGCATTTTAAGAAAATACATGAAAAACACAAGTACCGCAATGTCATTGTCGATAGTCTTGGGGATGCCAGCTACCGCAACTTTCAGGCCGCGTTTTTGAATTTCCTACAAAAATGTAGCATACATAGGAAACTTGATAGTCTTCAATACATGTAGCGGTTGAACTAGTTGCCCCAAATTTACCTCATAGATAAGTGCAGCTCCTCTTTGAGTTCCATCGCCTCCTATTATGTAAACCTAAAATAATAACAATCCATCTTGTTATTGAATCAAATTGGCATGCTCGATATATGTAAACTACAAATTGTTATAAAATCTTTAATAGCAAACTCAACTTTTTATTCAGTCTTTACGTCAGAAAAAATTTATTTACACTTTTCTTTACTTCAACCTCCTTTCAACTTGCTATTGTAGATTGATTTATCTAATTGTTTTTATTTTTTTAGATATACAAAGTTTAAAATGATATATAATTCTTCTTAAATATAGCATATTTAATCAAATTGAACACGACTCTTTTTTCGCCTGACGATTGATATAGTCGATTCTAGTTAAATGATGTTGAATTTAAAAGGAATTATACCTTATTTTAAATTTTTTGTACCTATAAAAAAACAATGAGGGATGGTGTGGATTATGGAGTTAAAGTAAAGAAAAGTTGACTGTAAAGAGTGGAAATAAATTTTGTTTGACACAGGGACTGCGGGGGAAGTTGAATTTGTATATAGGAAGCTTAGGACAATTTACCCATATGTAAATAAAATAACTAACATATATAGAGTCTAAGAATTTGTTATAATTAACCTGATTGATTCCGCGATCTTCGATACTATTTACTATCTTTGATGTATCATGACCACCTCTCGATGTGCCAAGGATAGTACCTCCTTTTTTGTGGATGTCATTGACACTCTTCGGTGTCAAGTTAATGGTGTTGCTCGAGTAGAAGCCTTTATATCCACCCTACGAGTTTATAAACCAACGAAAACTTATAACCGACTAGTAGAAGAGGCCTCAGCATATATAGTCATTAATTTTAAGTCCCTAAACACACCCAAACTGATCCATCGATACCACATTTGAACACTCACCACGATTCCAAGAACTTTGCGAACACCATACATGTCGTATAGTCCACACACTACTTCTCGTATGACCGTGTTTAGTCCAGGGCACAAACCTCCACAAGTCACAATGCAAGCATGCACCTCATCCGACTCAAAGAACACCTGAATTAAGAAGCATATAGAAAAGATAACAAGATTAATATTAGCGAAATGTAATAATTAAACGATCTCTAAAACTTCCTAGCTAGCTACCTTTTGCCGAGACCCGGCTCGTCGGAAGTGCATACCTTTTGGATCATTCTTATGAACCACAACCTGAAATGCAATGTAGTTCTCAGGTCACTTAAACTTTCCTTAAACTTCCAGAAAACAACAACTTGAAATTTATCGAACAGATGATGCATGAGCTATGGATCGATGCATTAGTAATATCTCTGACCTTTTGTACCACGGCATCGTCGTCATTCACAAAATACTGTCTGAATTCATGAACCAAGAAGCAAAACACATCAGAATTAAGATGACTTATTTTACATTGCAATAGACTATTTCTGCTACTCGAACTCGTAATCACAAAGTCACACGGTCACAATTTCATCATTGAAAAAAACGAGAAAAAACTAAAGAAAAAGAAATAAAAGGTAGAGAGTTGAGTAATTACTTGACCGCAGAGTATGCGGGATTGTCTTGAAGTGGATTTGAATAGGTCTGTGGAAAAATAATGTTACAAAAAAAACTATTAGCATTTTCCTAATAATATAATAACAATAATAATCAAATTCTTATCAAGTATTTAAAAAAAATAATTAACCATTTATGTTGTTAATTGCCCAAGAATGTTGAATATCAAACTATATTTTGCTAAGAATATTTCTAACTATTTTAGTGTGATTACATCTTCTTAACTTAATGCTAATTCTGTTTTTGTATACAAAATAAAATTAAAATTGTAAATAGGAGTGAAAATCATTTTCACTTTTCATATTTTCCATTTATAAAATAAAATTTTCAATAACAATTCACAAATTTTACAAAATATATAAAAAAAATAACCAAGAGAGGAACACATTGAATGACACAATGACCTCCAAGAAGGAAAAAAAAAATACTCATCTGTTTAATTTTTAAATTTGAGATCATCTTAATCTATATAAGATGATTGAACCACTCACCGGGAGATCAAGTAAATAATCACCGAGATGAGGTACGTCCTCCATTACATAGCCAGCCTCACCGATGACTGATTTTGGCCTCATCATCATCTTGTTCTCCGATGCCATCTTTGGTGGCTCTTCACCTTAGATGTAAACAAACCTTAGAAGGGTAGCTCAAAAAGTTCATACTCAAGGAGCATCGCTGATGCCCAAACAATAAGTGACCAATTTATCGTGAAGAAATAAAAGGAAGATACAATATGATTTGTAAAGAATTATAGGAGAGTAGATGAAGCAATTAAGTGCCCATTACCTCGATCCGATTTAGTCGGTTGAATTCTTTGATCGCTACTTTCGATTGAATGAGTAAGAGGATATATAGGGGGGAGAAGAAATCCAAAACAAGCGGAGTATATCTAAGTGTATTCTTCACGAATCAAGCTAATCCAATTCGACACAACTATAAAAACCATCCGATTTATGAGGTCTTTATTATTCAATTATGACTATATAATGTGGCTTTATATTATGGATCTAAAGCTAATATGTGACAGACCTTTTGCTCAAAAAGAAAGACCTAAAAATAGGCCATGGCAAATATAAACTACAATTCTACTAACCACAAATATAAAAGAAAGTTTTGACTAGATTTGCCTATAAAATGATTAGAAGTGGGGCAATTAAGGTTATCAAAGCTTTTTTTCTTTGTGTTCTATACTTGCATCAATAGTTGTTGCATGTATAGAACACATCATTATAGCGACCATCAACAATAGGAGTAGATATCAGCTACAAAGGCCCATAACAAATGGATTCGAACAACGACGCTATCCAGCTCGCAATTGTTGTTTCCGGTAAATTCCGGAGTATGCAAACTGATCGTCAAGGCTAGTGTTCGACACTATCTCCGTAAACGATATTGCTCCGCTACGGTGCTTAACGGATTGTTGCAATTCGTTCCCAATATACAACGACGACAATCGTCTCGGAATCGTAGCACTCCGACTTCCGAGACCAGCGAACCTTCTCGTAGGCTTCTTGGACTCTTGAATGCACAAGATGAATGAGTGAATACTTGAGGAAGAGAAGATTAAGTTGAGTGATTTGATTCCAATCTGGAGGGTTCTATTTATACAGAAGGAAGAGGCTTTAGGAAGGGGTGTGACCTTTGGGTGGATTAATCTGGGCCGTCCGGACTGAAGAGTTATAACCCTTCACATAGCCCCTTTAATCTCATCCATCAGATCTAAGAGTTGTGACCCTCAGATCTATCAGCCATCGGATCTGGATCCATTGATCCGATGCTTCAGATCATGTCTCATCCCAAGCCGTCAGATCGTGACTCATTGTGATCCAAGGCTCTAGATCGCATCACAAGCGATCCACCATACTTCTTTGATCAACGTTGATCAACGACTGCCATCCGTTCGCCCAACCAACTGTCGAGTCATCTCCCTTTGCCCACGAGGATGCCACATAGGCACTGCCATGTCAGGTACTAGCCTGACACGTCACCCGAGTGCCATGTAGGCGAAGTGCAAAGTGCGCCTACAAAGCGCCCATTGCGCACGTGGCGGGTGGCGGGCTCACAGGTGCGAGCACCTGCTCGCCCCTGAGCAGAGAGTACCTGGTACTTTTCTGAGTTAACTCCAATAACTCAACATCATTAATAAGTAAGGAATGCACATCGGAAATTTCCGATGTGGGACTATTCTCCCTTGCATTTCCTTAATGAATAACCAACGTTATTTTGGGCCGACTTTGAACATTAATTTCTCATTCACCCTTAATCGGTTTTGAGCAAATTAATAGTCTAAATCTATCTACGCGAAACGTAGATTTCAATTTTGAAGTCAATTACGACTTTCAACAATTGATGGCTTCCGATTTTTCCTCCTCAAAATCGTATTGGTCCATTTAGGCCCCAATATCCAACAATCCCCCACATGAATGAAAATTAATGTAATGCGTGTATGCATGCTGACACTTTACAAGAGTCCAATCGATAAGTCACTGCATCGGGAGAGGTAGCTTGTGGCTTTGAACCTTCCGTAGTGGAATGCTATCGAGTATACTAGGTTGCGCAGTGAACGTGATGTCTTGAACTGCTCAGCTGTTTGTGTATACTAAGACAATAACACCCACACAGAGACCTATCTCACCTACTTTAGGTTCTCATGGTTGGTTCCGTTTTGGCCATGGACACCATCTTGGATTCATGAGTGTTTCATTGAAGCGGCCTGTCTTCACACTCACATAGGTGACACTTCTATCAAGAGTATCCTACCATACTCCACCTTATAAGGTATAAAAGTCACTAAAAGCATAAGCTTAACCTCACTACATGAGGTAGGACAGCACAAATTCATCCTAGGATTGGGATAGAGATAAACTATCTCCTGTACTAAACCACAACTTCTGAAACTTTGTTGTCCCATTGAACCAAGATCTTGGGATCTCCAGTCAACAAGGTTGGGTTTTCCACTTCAATCGTTTTCAGTTGTAGATTTTTTAATCCCATTCCTCTTGATGAGCAGTATACTTGATCTCGACTCAACCCTTTCGTAAGAGGATCTGCCAAATTATCTTTGGACTTAACATAGTCGATTGCAATCACTCCATTCGAGATCAACTGCTTAATGGTATTATGTCTACGACGTATATGTCTTGACTTCCCATTATACATACTACTCTGTGCCCTTCCAATCGCCGATTGACTATCACAGTGGATCAGTACGGCAGGTACAGGTTTTTCCCAGCTCGGAATATCTTCCAAGAAGTTCCGCAGCCATTCAGCTTCCTCAGCTGCTTTGTCTAGTGCTATAAACTCGGATTCCATAGTTGACCGAGCAATGCACGTCTGCTTAGTGGATTTCCAAGATACTGCTCCCCCACCGATCGTGAATACATATCCACTAGTGGATTTGGAGTCTTTTGTATCTGATATCCAATTAGCATCATAATATCCCTCCAACACAGCGGGATATTTTCCATAATGTAATCCATAGTTCATAGTGTTGGGACCTTGACGTCCGCTAGAGGGGGGGGTGAATAGCGTCTCACCCAAAACTTTACTTCCTATAATGTTAGTGCACAGCGGAATACAAAAGCAAACTAACAAATACGAAAGTTAACCTAAAACAAGAAGGAAGAAGACAACAAACCAAACACAAACCCTAACACAAGGCGTGTACGTGGTTCGGAGATAACTTGCTCCTACTCCACGGCGTGTCCGTAAGGTGGACGATCCCTCAATCCGTCGGTGGATTAGTCCCCGGCAAACTCCGGCTAGCTCAACCTCCTTGTGGGTGGAGAAACCTCACCACAACTCCAACCAAGACCTCTTGGCACACAAAGATCTCTTGAGCACTTTGGTGACTACTAATTAGGCTTTAACCAAGTCTAATTTCGTCACCTTGGCCGGCCATACCAAGCTCCTTTTTATAGAGCTTGGAACAAATCGAACCTGATTTGCCGTTACCGATCGTCAATGCACCATCGACCGTGCCAACGCTATCTCAACGTCACATAGGCATCACGATCACACAATCATCACCGATCACAAGAACGCCACAAGAACGCTTACAAAGACGCTACAAGAAACCCTAATTTTAGGATTTTGCCTCGAGTACATTCACTCAAGACTCGTTCTCGCCCGACCAACCTAGATCTAGCCTTCTAGCCTCCTCCATCACCTCGCGTCCCTCGGATGTCTCCCATCCTTCACGTCTTGCCTTCTGGAGCTTCCTTCGGCCTTGTCCATATTGTCGGGTTTTCCTTTGCCAAGAGGCTCCTCACCTCCGGGGCTTCATCCATTGCCAAGTCACACTTGGACTTACGTTGCCAAGACTACATGCTTGGACTTACACCGCCAAGACTCATTCTTGGACTTTCCTCCTTTGCCAAGATCACACTTGGACTTTTCTTGTTGTACTTGTATCCTGCACACTCACAATGCATATCAAATACAACAATAAACCTAACTTAAACTTTTGCCCAAACATCAAAACCTAGGGCACCTAGATTGCTCCAACAATCTCCCCCTTTTTGATGTTTGACAACCTGTTTAAGTTAGGGAAACATAAATACAATACATATGCAAATAAATATGAAAATCAACTCATGCATAAATAATGGAACCTAAATCCCTAGGCTCCCCCTTCACCTAAGCTCCCCCTTGAGCTAGGATTTCTCGCAAAGGTAAACTTCTCCCCCTTTGCCTAAACACATAGTATATTTCAAATATCTAAGAACTCGCATCAATGCCTTCCAATGGGCGTCGTTTGGATTACTGGTGAAACTACTCAGCTTGTTGACCGTACAGGCAATATCCGGACGTGTGCAGTTTGTAAGATACATCAAACTGCCTATTATCCGAGAGTATTCCAACTGCGATATGGTCTCACCATGGTTTTTCGCTAAGTGTTGACTTAGATCCATAGGTGTTTTTACAGTAGAAAGATCGTACGCATTGAATCTTTTCAATACTGATTCTACATAATGGGATTGTGTTAGAACTATCCCCTCTGATGTCCTGAGAATTTTAATTCCCAATATAACATCTGCTTGACCCATATCTTTCATATCGAAATTTTTGGTCAATATTTTCTTTCTAGTCATGATTACATCATGATTACTGCCCATTATTAGCATGTCGTCTACGTATAGACAGACGATTATATAGCCTTTGGGTGTGTCTTTGACATAAATGCATTTGTCACATTCATTTATTCTGAATTCGTTTGACAGCATTACTTTGTCAAATTTTTCGTGCCATTGTTTAGGCGCTTGCTTAAGTCCGTATAACGACTTAACAAGTCGACACACCTTTTTCTCATTTCTTGGAGCTATGAACCCTTCGGGTTGCTCCATATAAATTTCTTCTTCCAACTCACCATTTAAGAACGTAGTCTTAACATCCATTTGATGTATTTCAAGGTCATACAGTGCTGCAATGGCTATTAGCACTCGTATGGACATAATCCTTGTCACCGGTGAGTAGGTGTCGAAGTAATTAAGGCCTTCCTCTTGCTTGTACCCTTTGGCTACAAGTCTGGCCTTATACTTGTCAATTGATCCATACGCTTTATACTTGCGTTTTAGTATCCCCTTACAACCTAATGGTTTATTACCGTAAGGAAGGTCTACTAATTCCCAAGTATGATTATTCATGATAGACTCAATCTCACTATTGACAGCTTCTTTCCACATTGGAGCATCGGGACTAGAGAGAGCCTCACTTAATGTTCTTGGTTCCATTTCTGACATGAAAGTCATGTAATCTGGCCCGAACGATTTCTCAACTCTAGCCCGTTTGCTACGACGTGGCTCTTTGTTTTGATCGTCAATAGTTCTTTTATAACAGCTAAGTTCGGTAACGACATTCTCGTTTGAACTTTCGTTGTTATCATTTTCAACATTTCCCTTCTTATTTGGGAATACGTTTTCAAAGAATATTGCATTCCGAGATTCTATGGTTGTTCCCACATGAATATCAGGAATGTCTGATTTGTGAACTAGGAAACGATATGCACTACTATTATGGGCATATCCGACAAATACCGCATCGAACGTTTTAGGTCCGATCTTTACTTGCTTTGGTTTAGGTACTTCGACCTTTGCCAAGCACCCCCACACTTTCAGGTATTTGTACGATGGCTTGCGGCCTTTCCATAGTTCATAAGGAGTTTTATCACTTTTCTTATGAGGGATTTTGTTGAGAATGTGATTTGCCGATAATATTGCTTCCCCCCACAAGTTTTGAGGTAAGCCTGAATTTATCAACAAGGCATTCATCATCTCTTTTAGTGTTCGATTTTTACGTTCGGCAACACCGTTCGATTGAGGTGAGTAAGGTGCCGTTGTTTGATGAATAATGCCAGATTCTGAACAAAATTCATTAAACGGTGCACCATATTCTCCACCTCTATCGCTACGAATTATTTTAATTCGTTTGTCAAGTTGATTTTCAACTTCTGTTTTATAAGTTCTAAATGCCTCTAGGGCTTCGTCTTTACTTCTTAAAAGAAAGACATAACAGAACTTTGTGCAGTCATCGATAAAAGTAATAAAATACTTTTTACCTCCTCTAGTTTGCACAAATTTCAAGTCACATAGATCACTATGTATTAACTCTAGAGGAGTCGTTGACCTTTCCACCGAATGAAAAGGTAGTTTCGTCATTTTTGCTTCCACACACACTTCACATTTGTGTGTTTCGTCAACATTGACGTTTGGTAATAAATTTAATTTGACGAGACGTTTAAGAGTATTATTATGCACATGTCCGAGTCGATCATGCCACAAATTAAAACACTCAACAACATAGCTGGAAGCATTTATTTTATTACCATCAATATTTCGGAGTACAGGCATTACAACCATTTTGAATAGACCCTTTTCTAGGTACCCCTTTCCTACGAAGATATTATTCTTCGTAAGTACAAAGTTGTCTGACTGGAACACTAGCCTAAATCCGGCCTTAACTAGTGCCGCTCCAGAAACTAGGTTCTTACTGATGTCGGGAACATGGAGTACATCAATGAGTGTTAGCTCCTTTCCGGACGTCATCTTCAGAACAACTTTTCCGAGTCCGACAATTGGCGACGTCGTGGAATTACCCATATAGAGCTTCCTGCCATTTATCGGAGTATACTTGGAGAACATCGCCTTATCGGAACAGATATGACGAGTTGCTCCAGTATCAATGAACCACTGCTTCGGGTTGGTATCCACCAAGTTGGCTTCAAATACAACCGCAGTGAGATCCAAGTCCTCAAGAGAGGTTGATGTTGGAGTTGCAAGGTTGCCCTTGGGTGTCTGCAGTCCTTGGACAGGTGTCCTGCCTTTCCACAGTTGTAGCAGGATCCCTTGAACTTCTTTGCTTGTGCCTTCTTCTTGAACTATTTCGGCTTTTTAGCGTTCGGCTCGACCAGGTTGGACATATCGTCTATAGTCCGCTTGGTTCCTCTCGGATCGGATAACTTTCGATTATCCTCCTCTATTCGTAGCCTCAGGATCAGGTCTTGCAGCCCTATCTCCTTTTGCTTGTGCTTTAGGTAATTCTTGAAATCCTTCCATGACGGAGGGAGCTTCTCAATTACCGCAGCAACTGCGAATGACTCGTTCAGCTTCATTCCTTCGGCGTCCAGATCATGCAGTATTAATTGCATATCTTGGACTTGAGATGAGACGCTCTTTGAGTCCACCATCTTGAAATCCAGAAACCGGCCGACGATGAATTTCTTCAGTCCGGCATTTTCGGTCTTGTATTTCTTCTCAAGCGATTCCCACAAAGATTTCGCTGTCTCCAATGAACAATACACGTTATACAACGTGTTGTCCAAGGCGTTGAGAATGTAGTTGCGATACAGAAAATCTCCGTGCGTCCACGTATCGCAAGCAGCCTTGCTACCGTCCGTAGCGACTGGCGGGTCTTCACGCAAAAACCGTACAAGGTTTAGCGTTGTTAAGTAGAACAACATCTTCTGCTGCCATCTTTTGAAGTCGGCTCCGGTGAATTTCTCCGGCTTTTCTCCGTGCGGAATGGATGTCGGAACGGCGGTCGGAATGGCGGTTGGAACGTCGTTGGTAGCCATATCAGTTTGTACTGAATCCAGGGTAGATTCTGGAGTATGCAAACTGATCGTCGAGGCTAGTGTGCGACACTATCCCCGCGAACGATATTGCGCCGCTACGGTGACTAACGGGTTGTTGCACTTCGCTCCCAAGCTACACCCCCGACAATCGTCTCGGAATCGTAGCACCCCGACTGCCGATACCAGCGAACCTTCTCGTAGGCTTCTTGGACTCTTGAATGCACAAGATGAATGAGTGAATACTTGAGGAAGAGAAGATTAAGTTGAGTGATTTAATTCCAATCTGGAGGGTTCTATTTATACAGAAGGAAGAGGCTTTAGGGAGGGGTGTGACCTTTGGGTGGAGTAATCTGGGCCGTCCGGACTGAAGAGTTATAACCCTTCACATAGCCCCTTTAATCTCATCCATCGATCTAAGAGTTGTGACCCTCGGATCTATCAGCCATCTGGATCCATTGATCCGATGCTTGATCATGTCTCATCCCAAGCCGTCAGATCGTGACTCATTGTGATCCAACGCCCTAGATCGCATCACAAGCGATCCACCATACTTTTTGATCAACGTTGATCAACCGTCCGCTCGACCAACTGTCCAGTCATCTTCCTTTGCCCACGAGGATGCCACATAGGCACCGCCATGTCGTACTAGCCCGACACGTCACCAAAGTGCCATGTAGGCACTGCAATGTCACCCGGAGCATAAATTTAAGCTCCTCAATGCTCCTCGCGCAAAGTGCGCCTACAAAGCGCCCATTGCGCGCTCGCAGGTACGAGCACCTGCTCGCCCCTGAGCAGAGAGTACCTGGTACTTTTCTGAGTTAACTCCAATAACTCAACATCATTAATAAGTAAGGAATGCACATCGGAAATTTCCGATGTGGGACTATTCTCCCTTGCATTTCCTTAATGAATAACCAACGTTATTTTGGGCCGACTTTGAACATTAATTTCTCATTCACCCTTAATCGATTTTGAGCAAATTAATAGTCTAAATCTATCTACGCGAAACGTAGATTTCAATTTTGAAGTCAATTACGACTTTCAACAATTGATGGCTTCCGATTTTTCCTCCTCAAAATCGTATTGGTCCATTTAGGCCCCAATATCCAACAGCAATTAGCTTGTTGTTCTCAATATGGTGCACTACGTGTGTTGCCGGCCAATCGGGCAATGCAATTTATAATGTGAAGGATCATGGAGCGCTAGGAAATGGCCAAAATGATGACACAAAGGTGACTTTGATCACGTCCTCTAAAACTATTTGTAAGTGTATATGCTGAATTGTCTTCTTGTAGGCTTTTCAAGCGGCATGGGATGCATCTTGTGCCATCGAAGGGAATCCGACAATACTAATCCCCATGGGGTCGTATTTGGTTGGTCCTTTACACTTCAAAGGGCCTTGCAAGAGTGCCATGGTGATTGATTTGAGAGGGCAATTGCTTGCATCGACCCACCTCAATGCTTACACAAAAGATTGGATTGAGTTCCAATACATAAATGGACTAGTGATATCAGGCGGTGGAATATTCCATGGGCAAGGATCTTCGGCATGACCTTACAATGAATGCCCCAAGAAATGGAGTTGCAAGATTCTCCCGATGGTATATAAGCTTAATTTTCTTACTATTTAGTTCGTCTCTTATTATTATTAATATTTAGGATAATAGTACTCGAACATGTCATTTAGGGTTGCAAATGAATTTCATGTTCAAATTTAGTAACAATGTACTATTGTTCATTCAATATATATAAAATTAATTAATTAAATGAATAGGTTTGAACAACTTGCCAAAAATCCAAATAAGCTCGAATTAGGAACTCGATAACAGCTAAGTTAAAAAAGAAGAAGTGAGCAATCATTGATTTTAGGTTCAACTTGGCTTTGTTCTTAGTTAGTTTATCAAACAAGCTTGAACTATAAAAAGTTTAGTTCAGTTTGGTTGGTTTACTACCCTAATCTTATTAATATATATTTTGATTAATCTGTATTTTCATTTTGCAACTTGATCGCAGTCATTGGTGTTCAGTTTTGTGAAGAATGCAAAGATCAAAAGCATTTCCTCTATCGATAGCAAACTATTCCACATTCATATTTTTTCATCAGAGAATTTCGATATCGAGTCTGTGACCATCAGTGCCCCTGGAGACAGCCCAAACACTGATGGCATTCATGTTGCTGATTCCACCAATGTCACCATTACAAATGCCACCATTGGCACCGGGGACGATTGCATCTCCATTAGACCGGGAAACTCCAACCTAAACATCTCTAATGTGCATTGTGGCCCTGGCCATGGCATTAGTGTTGGGAGCCTCGGTAAGAACTCGGGCGAAACTGATGTCGTCGGCTTGACGGTTAGGAATTGCACCTTGAATGACACGACCAACGGGTTGCGGATCAAGACATGGCAATCTTCTCCGAGTCGGTTGAAGGCTGCCCAATTTACCTACCAGGACATCACCATGAACAATGTCTACAACCCCATCATAATAGACCAAGAGTATTGCCCCTACATTTCGTGCGCCGGAAAGGTAATTTAGGAAGCATTCGTGTTCAAATCTCATGTATTAACGATGATAAGATCCCTTTTTGATTTATTTTTTGCGTGCTATAGGATCCATCTCGTGTTCAAATCTACGATATCAAGTTCACAAATGTCAAGGGAACTTCTTCCTCGGCGGAAGCCATCAAGTTCATTTGTAGTAGCTCATTTCCATGTCAAGGAGTGGTACTAAATGATATCGACTTGCGTTACACCGGCGATGCAACGGGGAACAAGACTACAACATCAACATGTGCCAACGTTCGAGGAAAATCAAATGGCAATGTGAAACCAAATCCATGCATTTGATCTCGAGCTCAATTGTGGCAAAAATTGAGCTCGAGATCAAAAGGTATGGATATTCCATTGTCTATTTGATTTGTTGTTCGAGAAATTGTTCCTGTTGAGGTCAAGCTTTGGTCCTTGATGGTATGTTTGAATCAAGTTCGAAAATCAAGGTGATTGATTTTTTTTTTGATGCATAACTAGTGAAACATAATGAAACCGTCTCATGTGGTGAAAAACGATTCGCTCGTCTCAGTGCTCTGTCAATTTGTCCATCAACACAGAATAAATAAATCACTCACTACTCGACTCAGATCCTCTGGTACGCAAAACGTGGACTAGTCACTCTCCACCAATGGTGGAGAGTGATGGCTCCCACTTATTTTATACGTGAGGTCATCAATCTTCACCCGTGACCCATCCTCTGATCTATATTTCGCGGACCAAAAAATCCGCGCTCCTCGCTACTAAACGCGGACTAGAGAATCCGCGCTCCTCACTACTAACCAAGTGGCAACACCCACCCATAGGGACTTATGCTATGTTTACTCTAGAGTGTGGATGAGAAAAAGAAAGGAATCAACGATAGAAAGTTATCATTGGAGGAAGAGAAAAGAAAGGGTAAAGAAATCTTTTCCTTTGCACACTTGTTTATCTTGATAGAGGAAGGAGAATACTTGTGATGTAATTTTGTAAATAAAAAAAGATGCATGCGTCATTTTTTTGGTACATAGTGTAATTTTGTGAGTTAAAAAGGCTACATGCGTCATTTTTTTGGTATATGGTATAATTTTGTGAATGCAAAAGAGGTACATGCGTCATTTTTTTTTCCATCCGCTGCTTTCCGTCCGATTTTGAGGTGATCGATTTTGACTCCAAAATTATCCGCTGATGGATTGCGGTACTTTTCCTTCGGAAAATTTTAATGAAGTAAACGACGAAAACTTTTCCACCGTGGAAACTTTTCTTTAATTTTGCTTTCCACTTTCCCAAATAAACAGAGCCAATGGGAACGCGATTATTGGTTGGTACAATTCACCTCAGGGTTTGCATTAGGGTTTATAATGTAGCGAAGGAACCACTCGTATTCGCAGTCACAGTGGCGGCTTCCATGCGGTAATTTTGGCGCGATGCAGTCCTTGATCAGGGGATTCGCAAGAATGTCACGGATCCTACCAAATTTGCACTTTTCTTTCTCCTCGTCTCCGTATTCGGTCCTCGGAATCGATATCGACGATGTGGTGGGAGAGAAGCTTGGAAATTGCACCGTTATCAAGGAAGGAGAGGTGAAGATCCTCTTAGATTCCAGCAACAGCGTCTTCTACAACAAGGCCCAGGTTTCGTAAATTCAAATTGACTTCGTTATAGGCTCTTTTTACATTTTATTCGATTTTTTTGGTTGTTTTTCTAGAAAAGTTAAAACTTTTCCTAAAGATTAGCTCTCTCACTACCTTAAAATGCTTTTGTTCAAATCAAGGTATCGGTGTTTGAAACTCATAGTTCCATCTTCCGATGTTATTTCAGCAGCTGCACATTTAACACTCGAATGGTAGAACTAGGGCAATGCTAGAATTACTTGGCACAAGCTACTTGCTATTAGATTGGAAATCTTGATGCTGATTCCTATTTACTAACATTAGATACGTCCTCTACAGTTTTCTAGTTAGCAGAGTCCTAATTTGTTCTTTTTATTGGTTTAGTAGACATTCATGTTATTTACTTAGTCTATCCGTGATTGTTATCTTATTGTCAAGCATGTTATTTCCTTACTTGAGCTTGTTGTCTCACTTTATCCTTTCAACTCTTTGTTCTTCCTCCACTTTATATACCTCCGCTACATATGTACTTCTCGTTTAAATTATTCTTGTTTATCTATTATCCCAAAGGAAGTGTCGAAAATGAAAATTTTTGTGTATGAGATTAGCATATGTTCTTTTGGTAACCAAAACAATATATCATAATATTAGGTTCATAACAGAGACATGTCAATTGCTGTTTTAAGGGCTTTTATTTCAAAACGCAAGGAACAACATGCTGCTGTCTGGAGCAAGACAATGTGGTCACCATCAGATATAATTCAAGAGAGATCTTCAGGTTCTTTATCTGATGGAGTTTGCCAAATGAAGCATGAGAATGGTACTAAGAACATTGTTGAGCTAACACAGGAGACCACTTCCAAGGTCCAAGAACTCAAGGCACCTAGGGTTCTTGAGGTTCGTCTTCAGAAATCTTCTACCTATTCTATGATACATTAACAATATTATGCTCTGCCGCTATGGTACATTTTGATTTAGCTTTGCTCTGCCGCTATGGTACATTTTGATTTAGCTTATGAAAAAAAAAAAATTACAAGCTTGTGGTTGGCTGCGAGTGTATATTCTTTATGTACTGCAGGTTTTGTATCTAATTTCTTTTTTCAATGAATTTCCAGGCTTTAGCTGCTTCAGGATTACGATCTTTGAGATATGCATGTGAAATAGAAGACATTGCTAAAGTTGTTGCTGTTGACTATGATCCAAGTATTTTTTTCTTATCTTCTAATGCTATTATTCTAGTTGGTCAGTTTTTTAGGCTATGCCTAAAGGTGGTTGTTAAGTCGTAGACTCATAGCATGCTTTGTTGCAGAATGTATTGAAGCTTGCAAAAGGAATATACAGCTTAATGGTTCTCAAGCATCATTGAAGGTGGAAACTCATCTGGCTGATGCTAGAGTTTATATGCTCAACCATCCAAAAGAATTTGATGTGGTAATTATGATTTGGATTTACATAGTTTCGTACATAAGTTAATGCAGATATTTAATGATTTCTGTCACTTCTCTTGACTCATAGTCCTTTTCTTTTCTTCTGATGTGGAGTCTCTGACTGATCCGGAGAATGTCTGTCAAGCGGTCTTTTGTATGACATCCAAGTTGGCTTTCTCTTCCATTAAGATTTTGCTTTGGTCTAATAAAACTTTTCCGTAGCAAAGTAATTATATACGCAGGGGGCCTCCTGTTGTGAATGTTGGATCCTCTCTCACCATCTGAGATGTAGCCAGGTCTTACATATCCTTAAGTAAGTCCTTTAGTAGGTTGAGATATGGATGGGTATCTCTTAATGAGGAAAATCACACCAATAGTCTGCCCTTCATGTTTAGCTTGGTAATAAGTTCTGGAAAGTATTATTAAGGATTATTCAAATTAGGGAGAGCTAAAAAACTTCACCTTGTTAGATTAAGAGTGAAAATTCCTCTCAGTTATCATAGTCAGGTTAGCAATGAAGAGACATAGGCAACTCTCTCAGCAACTTCAAATGAGATAGTCCTTCCTATTTTGTCTATTTTTCACAATGCACTTACATTTTATTTCAGTAGACAATTTAATCAGAAAAAAGGATCCCCGTGAAACAAATCATCCTAAAAATTAGGGACAATGGATAAATTTAGCTTGTATGTAGAAATTTTCAATGAGTTTAACCACAATTTCCAAGATTAACAAATATAACTTATACTTTACGAAATGATAACATGTCTAGCCAAATATTAAGTTTTTATAAAAACTTTTGTTACTAAGTGTCTAGGTGGTCATGCCAACTTGGATTTCGATTCACTTGCCGCATCAGTATAACTTAAGCCAATAAATTAGTTTTTAGTTAATAAATGAGATTTTTTTTTTGTTGCTTTAAATTGGATTTGATCTAAGGCCGGGTTTAGTTAAATTTTAATAAGTTGAGAATTTGTTTTCTGGGCTTAAATTAGTGGTGGCAAGTTAAATGAATCAAAATTCTATTTGATACATCACCTAGGCTCGTTTATAGATTTTTTTTTTTAAAATAGCATTTGGCTATATGTGCTTCTATTTCATCATCATAAAGTATAAATTAAATTTCTTATTTTTGAAAGTTGTGGCTAAATCTGTTAAGAAATTCCAAGTACAGTAAAATATTTTCAATTAACCCTAAAATATCTATATGATCTTATGTGTTACTGATATCATATGTTAGTTTGTATTATTTGGCAAAAATTAATCATGATCATGAAACACTGACCCATTATGCAAAAGCTCTGTGGTCAAAAAGTGCTTATCCCATACAATTAATTGATTAGCCCATGTCTGTTTGAATCTGTTGACACGAGCAAACTGATCAACTAGTTTTTCTTCTAATATAACATTATTCAAAATTTCACATAACAATCCAAATATCTCGAATAGGATCGACGATAGTCCAGGAGGATGTTGTTCTGATAGATTGAATTGGACAGAGTTTTTTGGAATCTCTCTAAGCCAAACCTCTTTGAAAATCAATTTGAGTCATCAGGGTGGTAGTCCTTCATGGTCAGTTTTGATTTACTCGTCATATATAAACAGACTGAAAGAATATGCTTTGCTTTCTCATTCCTGATTGTTGACATAAAGGCCACTAACTCTGCATTGTGCTTCCAATTCCATGAACCAGGAGAGGGAAGCATGATCCAGACTATCATGGCATCTATGAGCCACCCAGGAATCTAGGTGCACACAAGAGGTAACCTTCATTTTATATTAAAAGTTAGGAAAGCCTTGTAATTCAACATCAGTGATTGAAATGAATTTGGTCCTTGGCAAGTTTGATATGCTGGCTATATGTACCTGACTCATTTAATAGAACTCCCACTTATAATATTAGGATATCAAACATAAGGCTTAAGTAAAATACCTTGGACTTTCCAAGAATTGATGGGGCACACATAATACCTTTGGATTTTCTAATAATCGATGGACAAAGCAAGATAAACAAGTAAAAACAATAACAAACATCAATATGAAAACATTGGATTGACTGAAGCTCAACACATGGGCTGTCTTAATCTGTGATGTATCTGTATATTTCAATACTAACATCTGAAAGATCCAAACACAGGAAAACTGATAAGCTGATCAGATTCAAACCTATACCAAAAATTTTAGCAATGAGGAAGAAAACTAATTTAGATTTTTCTATTACAGCATCTGTGACAACAGATGTTTTTCTATCTTCTGATTTTGGAATGTACTTAATGTGTTGATTCTCAAATTTTACCTTATTTTATTTTTCTCAGATAGATATTGATCCTTATGGATCACCCTCTGCTTTCTTGGACTCAGCTATTCAGTCAATTGCTGATGGTGGACTACTGATGTGCTCAGCTACAGATATGCCAGTTCTTTGTGGTGGCTGTACTGCAGCCTGCTATTCAAGGTAAGTTCTTGTTGATGATTTCCAAACTAGGAACTACTTGTTTCACCTAACTATATATGTAGCTGCGGGTGACAGGTATGGTTCCTACCCTACGAGAGCAAAGTATTGCCATGAGATGGCATTGAGGATCCTTCTCGCCAGCATTGAGGTGTATTTATTAGTTATAGTTTTCTTTTTCCCTAAATAATATACTGTCTGAGATTTAATTCTTTTCATGCTTTTGCAATGTAGAGCCATGCAAACCGTTACAAGCGCTACATTGTTCCTGTTCTCTCTGTTCAGATGGATTTTTATATACGAGTGTTTGTGCGCGTATTCACGTCTGTCTTCCTTTTTCTATGAGCTGATGTATTTTAGGATGTTTGTTCAGATGTATTTTAGGGTGTTAGTTCTATCTTATACTTGTCTTTATTATTCTTTTAAAAAGTTATTTGAACTGTTTAGTAGATGTGTTACCTTTTCTGTGTATTCAGGTCTGCTAGTGCAATGTGCACCACACCTCTTAAACTCTCGTACATCTATCAGTGCTGTGGTTGTGATTCTTTTCATTTACAAAGGTTGGGGAGAGAAATTATGAAGGTATCTTCACAGCTGATTATTTTTGTATGGCTTTGAATATGATAATTGTTGGTAATTTATATTTTCAATATCATCATGTAAATGCCGCTTTGAGATTGTTCTCTTTGTCTCTCTCATTTAGAACAACAGAGTAAACTATGCTCCAAATTCTGGTCCAGTTGTTCCTCAAGAATGCACAGATTGTGGGGGTACATTCACAATGGGTGGACCTATGTGGTCTGCTCCCATCCATGACCAAGAATGGGTGACCTCCATGTTGGAAAATGTTAGATCTATGAAAGAAAAGTACCCTTCGCAAAGAAAGATTTTATCTGTACTTACAGCTGTATTAGAGGTATCATCAAATCCTTATGATTTTGAGATAGATGTGTTATGATTCTATATATTACTGTACATTTTGAGATAGCTGTATTACTCTTCCCTTGTATCTGTTTGAAATATTCTGTCAAACAAATATGTGCATTACTTATGGTAACTTGACCTGAATCCTTGTATCTCTATTCTTGCATTAAACCTTGGATGAAAGTTTCCTCTCTGTGATTATTTAATATGCTCAATTAAAGGAGAATTAACTACCATTAGCAAGAAGTTCATATCGTGTCTCTCTGTCTCTAGTTCCAAGTTGAATACATTCTGGATCAAGAAAGATTTACAAAGTAGAAGCTGAGCTGAATAACCTGTGGGCTTTCAACTAGTGGCACTTGCAACAACAGTAGCTTTACCTGTATGATAATTAGTTCTTCAATCACAAAACATGAGGCAATCCAACCACATTCTTTGCCCCATATTTAGTTGATTCTAATTAAAGACACATTTGAGAATTTTGTGTTTTGGTTGGTGAATTTAAAAGGTCTATCATAATGTCTCCATATGTTTAGAGCAAATATTATTTGCTCAAGTCAAAGTCATGAGTGGGGTTATTTTGCTCACAAACCTTTAGTTGATGAGAAGCATAAGCAACTAGTTTATTGTGTAGCAATAAGACTCAACCAAGCACATGAGTTGAAGCGCCAATATACATCACATAGCCTTCTGCACCAGAGGGCTTCACCAGATCATAGTTAGATCTCAGTCTAGTTTCTTAAGCTTTTGAAAACTTTATTTGCACTTGTTGCCCTAATAAATTTGGCATTCTTCTGGGTGATGAATAACTTCAAGGAGACTTTCATTCCAAAGCTAAATTTTAAATAGATGATTCTGTATTTATGCTGACAGAAAAATGTCCTTTACCAAAATTGGTTGATTGTTCCTGATATATGCCATTATGGTGTCTTGTATTGCGTTGTCTAATGAATGATAGAAACTCGATTGACTTTCACATCCTCGAGCAGATGTCCTCATCTAACATGGTATGTATGTGCAGGAATTGCCTGATGCTCCTCTCTTTGTCAATCTACATAGCTTATGTGCCACTCTCAAGTGTACCTCACCATCTATTCTCATGATGCGTTCCGCTTTGATAAATGCTGGCTATCGTTTCTCTGGAAGCCATGTGGATCCAGTAGCGTTAAAAACGGATGCCCCAATGCATGTTATTTGGGATATATTGCGTTGCTGGGTAATTAGTTTTCATTCTCTTTAATACATAATGCTTCTAGGCCATGATATATGATCATGACACAATTGTATATGTTTCTGTGATCTTTTGAATTGCAGATTGACTTGTTTCATTTATTCTTTGATCTATTAACTTTTGTATCTCACTTTTGAAGGTGAAGACTCATCAGGTAGAAACTCCAAGGAGGAGTAAATCAAGCAGTGGGATTCTTTCCAAGGAACCCATGCTGCAGGTATGTTTTGTTCTCAAACTAAGGTGCTATTCTGTTAGTTTCCGGTTACTCAGTGCTCTTGTAGTTCATTGAAGCTGAAGTTATCTTCTGACAATTATAAAGTAGGTTTCCTTTACATGTCGAAACTCAGCATTGCCCATTGCTTGTCTGTATTTGCGCTTCGTATCCATTTTAATCGGCTTGATTATTGAATGGGGATCAAATTTGTCTCCTCTGCTTGTCTTTGCAGGCAAATTTTGCAACTCCGACTGGAAAATCTCCAACAAAGAAAGAGCCGCGTTTTGTTCCGAACCCTGAGAAGCATTGGGGCCCTAAAGTTAAAGCAGGCAGGCAGATTAAAAGCAAGCATAAGAACTCGCCGTGTTCCAAGAACCCTGAAAGTGAGCTTGAATTCTAAATATTGATGTATTCTTTGCTAATTAAATTTTGGCGTATCTATTTGTTAAACAGCTCCTGAGCTGAACTGAATATTATAGTATGCAACTTCTCCAATGAAATATGCTTGTATAATTTTTCCAGAACCGAAGTTAATTTTTTTTCCTCTTGATTTCCAAATGTAACTTCTGGATCGTTATTACGATTTTGTTTAGAGTTATTTAAATGCTGTAGGCGTGTAAGAAAAAAATGTTAAAACTTCAGAAAAGTTGATTGGGTTCTGAAGAAAAAGCTAGAAAAGTGTTTTGTGATCCAAGTTGTTGTGTCTACTTTTCTTATACTCTTGAGCTTTCATTTGATCATTATTATTTCACATAACTATGATTCTAAATGGGGCATGTAACCACATGATGCTGAGTTTCTAGGCCATGAGCTGATGGGGGCCGGGGGTCAGTCGTCCCAGATTCGATGTTACTTGGGTCAACATTTTTTTTCTTCATAACTATGATTGCTTGGGTGGCTAATTTTCTACAGAGTTGTTAAAAGGTTTTATTCTCAATCAAATAAGCTGGAAAATAGCAGTCATATTAGCTAAGAAATGTCAACTTGCTACCAGTTCTAATTATCCACAAATCAGTGAATGCAATTATGCAAGAAGGATCAGTGATGGAGACTGTTTACTTGCTGACAACTATTTGGAGCCAATAAAAAAATAAACAAAGAATTGTCAACAATATTCCCTTGAATTTTCTAAATATTGTTTTCAGAGGAATTTTCCTTTTTGCTTATAGACACAGATCCTTGAAAACAGAAAATTGGAGTCTGAAAAAATTTGCCAGTTCTGAAAGTTTTTTCTATTGTATGCAACTACTCAAACACCTATGATCCTGTTGAAAATAAATTGTTTAGAACAATCAACTGAATTGCGCAAAGACGCAATATTATGAATTCAAGTTCATTTCAATTGTTTATATTTCCTGCAGGATTCTCGGGTCCGAGTCTTCTTCCACACCAAACACTTTGCTTAAAAGAAGAGTAACTAGAAAAAAGGGAAGGGAAGTGAGAAAGACAGAAGACCTTTTCAGTTGAAGCCATTGATATATTGTTTGTTCTTATAAAGACCTAAGAGGTCTCCATTCTCCATTCCCTCATCAGCCAATTGCCAATAGCTAGTTCAGCCTTTTGTGACGCTGCAGGAAAGGAGGATCTTGATTGCTGGTTTTTATCATCATGGGAAGGTCTTCCATGCAGGTTTGTGTTAGTTCTCTTGCAAGAAGCTATCAAATTAGTGAAATTTTCCTTATAGATCCACTTTTGTTCAGGTGATATGCATCACTAAGCTTCATATGTAGTACAATAGAAGATGTTGTTATCATTGTCATCATTATAAAATTGTGTTTGTCTCAACTATTTGAGGTCGACTATATAAATCTTACCCAACTATTTCCCAAGGCAAATTCGCTGACCTGCATCCATTTTCTAAGAGACACCAGCCAAATCCTTTGACATTTGAATTCAGTCATCTTTCTACATGGTCCTTTGAACTAGTCCAATTGTGCTTAACTCAATACCTGATCGAGATTCCTGATAAGAACTGAACCTTCAAATAAACCATAGATGGCACAATCTACAGATCTTGATCCACATGTAGCTAGAAATTAAAGCTAAAGCTAAAGAACAGTGATCAATCTTTTTGTGGTCGTGTCTTACCTCAAATATTGATTAGTCTAAATGAGCAACTATGGGAACAAACACGAGACAGAATCAGATTATCGCATACACCTCACTCAAACATGAAAATTTTAAGTGTAAATGACTTGTCTAGATTTTGATAACACTTACAATCAAATATCAGAGGTAGGCATTTTATACTGTTATATATTGAAATGCAATCAAAGTTGGTGAAAGGTGCACTATGGAACCAACAACGTAAGAAAAATAAATTCTCTTTCAACGACACCAATTCAACTGCTTAGAGCTTTTACAAAAATAAGTTATTGTGTTTCCCATTTCTCTACAAATAATATGGAGGCATAAATTACAAAGACAATTATCTCAACTCACTTTGACCCAAAAGGTAATGAAAAATTCACTTATGGATGATGACTTTTAGTTCACAAACCTGATGCTTCTTCTGAAAACCTCAGATCCTTCTTAATGTTGAAACCAGAATCCACTTCCAGAAGATTTGCGCAAGAACACACAAAATCTCATAGACTCAAGTTTCTTACTAAACATTGATTAGCAACCAAGTCAAAGCAGCAAAAAGGAATATCAACAATGTGCTCTTCAACTGTGAGGAAGCATTGGGTAACCACGGATATGAATCTGGAGAAGGCATGACACAATTGTCACCATTGAAGTAGATTCGACGTGGGAAAGCCCAACCTTGATGGAAGGTAAATGTTGATGGATCCTTTCTGAATAAAATTTCAGACTGTACATTTCCGTAAGGTCCAGCTTCCATGAGGAAGTCATTGTAGTATTTAACACCCCAAAGCATTGCAGTATCATCTGTCGCATCAAAAACAATCCAGATTGTGACTACAAATTAAAGAGCTTCAAGAATCACCTATCTTTTTCTATATCCTTAGGAGTCCATTAATCAGATAAAACCTGTAATTAGATAATACATTGCAATTTCTTAGGTGACCATGTAAGATTCAGTGAGGAGATTCCCTGTTTTGAAGAAATTCACAAGGGACAAATATCCTATTTAATCACACCATGGGGGCTAAAAATGCAAATATTTAAACAATTATTCTGGAAACATAAAGTTGAATCTTAGAAACTTACTTATGCCTCCATATGGGGTCAATGATTTGTAATTGTAGCTAAAACTTGTAGTGATATTGTCAAAGTTAGGGTGCTGGATAACAAGGTTCCACTGTGTATAGTTCATCCGATAGTTGAAATTTGTTATTGCAATCTTCACTCGCCAATAATCCTTATAGTTAAGTTTCACATGCCAGTGAACTCTTATAGGGCACATATGCGTTGTGCATTGCACCAAAGGTGTGTTGCTGTATTTGCCAGGACCATTGACTGCAGAGGCTAAATAAGGCGAATCAGCTCTGCAATGGAGAAACCAACACATCATCAATGGACAAATTGGAATTTTGTTGTTAGGAATTCAACAAATTGCATTTGAACTCACTCTACGCAGCTCCCAGGTTGAGTTGCATTGTTCTGGCACCCACATGTACATGTAGGACAGTTAACAATAGTATCATTATAGAAAGATGAAAGTGATACACAGCAGGTAGGAGTCTTCTGAGCGAGAAACTGAGAGTATGTACATGTAACATTCCATGTCACTGCAGTTAAAAATTGGAAAACACACACACACACACACACACACACACATCAGCATAGATTTGGTCAAAGTAGTGTTAATATCCACAAGAATTTGCACATCAACATTCCAAACTAATTTTGCAATTGATCTTTGATAACTTACTCTGAGCTTGGGTTGTTCTCCTACCATCTTGTGTAACAAACTTAGTAGGCTTTACAATCTTGGCTACCCCACATGTGTACCCGGGTCCTGGAGCTTTTAGGGTGAAGTTTTTGGGCACACGAACGGTCTTGTTGGTGGTTCCTGATGAACCAACGCTAATCTGGAATGAACTTGCAGCGTTAGCTGGATCCTGAACCCATGAGTTAATCACCCCTCCTTTGCAGCAATTGGCAATTTGCATATTGTAAGGTGTTCCAGGAAGGAGATCAACAACTGTTGGGTCTTTCTTGCAGCAATGCGGAAGGTTGCCTCCCTTAAAGCGTGAGCAATCACCCTGCTCAGTGGTCTGTGCTCCCACCATAGACCAAATGACCTCCTTTTTTTGCCACATCCACCCAAGAGTCCATCCAGGTGCTTGGATGTGACGATATTGCTGGAAATTGAACATCGTCACAACAGCCTGAAAAAAAAAAATCCAATCTTTCAATATTTTGCAGTTGCAAATCATTCTGTACATAAAGTGATAAAGCATATAGTTTCAGGAAATTATAGTAATTTTAACTAGTACTTACAACATAACCATCTGGAGTCCACTGGATAACATCCCACTTGATTGTTATATTTCCATTTGGATCCAGTGCATCATAAGCTTCTGCTAGGCAAAAAATGACACGGCGAAAGTTCATTGGAAAATAAGGAACTGTGATAAGTAATAAATAGATCCCAATAGATTCTGATCAATCATCTAAATGATTTCTTCAGTGTATCAATATAGATTCTACTGATGTTCTAATTCATGTCTCTTGTGAACAATACACTCTTGACAACTGCCATAGCAGATAAGTCGACATAAAACTTCATTCTTTCATGATACGTTGACCTCCTTTAAGAGTATAGAAATATAACAATATTATTCTAAATCATTGATCAGAACCATCATAGAAATGTTTCTGAGTCTGATTGCTTGGAAGATGTGTATTTTGAAAGTGAGACTGGAACAGGAAGTATATTTAACAGAATCGAGTCCATTGCTCTCGATAGGGACAAAGAAAATCAAATCAAAACTTGCGATAATCACAATTTCAATCAGATTAACAAAACATCTCCATTTTACATCTACTACAGCAAATTTCATAGTAAAGCGGTTCAAATCGGCTTCGAATCCCCAAACCATGACAGAGACTGAGTATCAGATTTTTTGCAAACACGGAGTAAAATTGAATCTTAAACCTAAAAAAAAAAAATCAAAGGTAGAGAGAAGAAGAGAGCCGGGAACTGACCTGTGGAAGGAATCACTGACGACAAGACCAGGAAGAGCAGAAAGGGAAGGGCCAAAGACGCGAGCTTTGCGACGGATCCGGCGACATTGGACGGGGAGCAGCTCATCTCCCTCTCCATCGCGGGCCGTGGAGGTAAGCTCTGAGATCTGCAGCAACGAGCGGAGGCAAAGAGCAGCAAAGCAACGCCGTTTTTATGTGGGAGAACCTTCGATCGCCCAACTCTGCCGTCGCACACTCCTCGTCACGTGCTTCTATAAAATATTCCCAACGCGATTACTCAGTCCTCCTAATTTGCATATTTATCATTTTCAAAATATCAAAAATTATTTTTAAAAATGTAATTTCTAATTGTAATTCAGATTTGAATTTAATTTTATATTATTTATAATTTCATTAAGTGTCGGTGCTTTGTTTTCATTGTTTGTTGAAGAGTGACCATCGATGATGGGCCCACAAAGTTGGTCAATTATAAAATTTTCTTTTAATTTGAAAAAATAAATTTTCACACCAACTAAATGGGGCCCACTGATTTGGTGTGGGCCCAATTAGCAACAACCATCTTATTGATGGATACATCATACATCGCTTTGTGTTTGCAGAGGATGTTCCATTTTGGATATATTTAATTATGGGGCATTTAAAAAAGATAAAATAAGTCATGAAAATTATATTAATTGAAATCAATCAAATATATAAAATGTTATTATAATAATTAAATAAAATATAAAATCAATTATACAGAGTAAAAAATCAGAAGACGTGTCATTTTTTTTTTTTTTTGAAATAATATAGAAGCGACCTACTTTTATTTTGTTTATCAAAAGATATTCATTTTTACCCTTCAATCATATGTATTTATCCTCTTACCCTCTAGTAATATTTCTATTATTATCTTCTATCTAAATTTTTTGTCTAAATTTTGAATTGATCGGACATATTGTAACAATTATGAAACTGTAACTGTTACAACCGAGTTAAATTTACAGATTCAATTATAGTAGTTACAGTTTCATAGCTGCTATAACTGAGTTGAATATGTAATTGTAGTAATTATGATTTCATAACTAGTACAATGTGAATATTTTTTAAGAGATTAAGTATGTGTTGTAACAGCTTAGTTGTTACAACACGTCTTATTGGTTCAAAATTTAAGTGAAAGATTTAGACGAGAGATAATAATGAGAATAGTACTAGAGCGCAGAAGAATAAATGTACATGGCTGAACAATGAGAATGAGCACCCTTTTGATAAATGAAAGTGGGATACCCCTTTGATAATTCGGAAAAAATGAGGCACCTCTTATATAGAGAAGGGTTATGCTAGGTGGGCAACCCGTTTAGGCACTCATGCAGGATGCCTAGCTAACAGATCATTTGCCTATATATATACCACGTGAGCCCCTCCCCCTAAGGTGCTCACATACGCCTGGCCTAAGTTGTACTCACTTTTAGGTGCCCCAATTCACTCAATCGAGCATGGTAGTCGCGGAGGATGAGTTGAGTAGCATATCAAAAATATATCATTTTGGGGCATTCGGATCTGTAAAATACCGAAAAAGGGAGAATACCATAAGGAAATTTTTCAAAAATTTTAAAAAAAATTTGGGAATTTTTTGGAGCTCGTATGACGAGTTTACGGGGATAAATATTGAGTCCCGGGAAAGCATGTTTAGGCTACCCCATTTAAGCGAAGAAATATTTGATTTTTCCTCTTTATTTTCCTTTTCTTTTTCTTATTTTTCTTCTCCCCCGTCGCGACGCCGAACCCGTGCCCTAACCTCCTCGCGCCGAGCGATTTCTTCCTCCCCTCGCGATTAAAGTCGTGGCCGAGGAGTTCGTATTTCTTTCTTCTTCTTTCCCCGACAACTGCTTCTCCTTAACGCATCCCCTCTCTCCCTCCTCGTCGATGCCTGAGCAAGAGCCGACCGACTCCCTCTCCTCCCGAAGCTCGCGACACGCCGACCCTTTCCCCCTTCTTCACGCCGCTATGCTCTAAGTTCTCCATGTGCCGACGCCTCTCCGCTGAACGCCGAAGGCCACCACCGGTGCCTAGGTGTTGCCCTCTTCCTCTACAGAGCACCGCCGCTGCACGGAACATCGCCGACCGCTAGCTCCTCTGCCGGACTTCACTTCCATCTCCTCTCCCAATTGCCGCGAGCCACTGTGCCGAACCACTTCTTGCAACAGATCTATTCTCGTTGATATGCCAGATCTTGCTGCACAAATCTGTGATGTTTTAAGTCGGAGGACAGCAACCCTAGTTTGCTCTGGCCACTGGTTTCCGACGTTTTCTAACAGCAGGCACATCCGACAATGACTCAACAGTCAGGCATTCAAATTTGGGTGAGTATTTGGATTGAGTCTTTGGGTTGAATGCCTTGATACGAATACGATGATATTTTTCGATTTAGGGCTTTTGGGATCTGCTGTGGCAATCTTGCTTCGACTGAGGACATCAAGGAAGAGGTTGTGAGTTTAAGGTAAGATTATTAAATAGGTTTGGATTATTACTCTAATGGGTTGATTGGGGATTAGGTAACTAACTATAATTAACCGTTGGATTTAATTTAAGTAGAATGAGGTTTATGGTTTAGGGGTTTTCCCTAAATTGTTCTTAAGGATTTTATTTAGCTATTTCTTTGAGTTGTAGCTAAATAAAAATGTATATATATTGGTGACACAAGACTTTGAGGCGAAACAAGCATCTCGACGTTAGATTTCGATTGGATTAGACCTTTCTATTTAAGGCGAGTACTTGACTTATCTTTTTAGATATGTCATTTGATATGCATAGTAGTTTTTAACAAATAGTAATGATTATGTTTCTTATCTGCATCGGTTTGTCACTACCGGATACCTGTTACATACTTGTTTTTGCTTACTTGTTTTGCATTCCATGTTAGTACCCACCTGATTTTATATGCTTATAGAGGTAGTGACATAATCATGCCTTATTATGTTCAGGACCTAGGTTTTTATACCATACATGCCCTGTGTACCTAGACCATTGATTGGATCTATTTATTCTGGTACACATTATGTAGAGATGGACAGGATCAGGATATTTTCATACTTAGTGTCATGCACCATCTCGCATGATTGCATGTTGTGCGATTGTTGGCTCCATTATTGTTAAGCACATAGCCAGTTACATGGATCTGCACACACTACCACTCATGGGTTAGTGGTTTTTATTCAGGCAGAGTGTGTTGCAGCAGGTGCTCTATTAGTGCTCCGTTGGTCCACTCATGGGTAGCGTGATGCAGCGTGGTAGCACGTCAATGATCCCTCCTCTGGACTTGCTCAAGGAGATGAGAGCATTGAGCTCCCCCACTTATGATGTAGGGAAGGAGGATAGGTGTACTCCAACAGCATCTAGTCCACTCGGTCACTCATCAGGAGCAATGATGGCAGAGTACACGGTTGTCACAGCCCTACCCACTCAGTCTCACCATTGTGTGTGAGATGGCTGACTGACAGTAGGGGTGACCAGGACATATCATTGACATCATACGCATTGATGCATTTATTGCTTGTGTTTGCTGCACTTATTTGCTACATATTTGGTGGATGCATATGCTTGACATGCATACAGGATTTCTATATCTCTCGGTCTATTATCCATACACTAGGTCCTAGTTAGTACAGTTTTTCTCCTATATATTTCAGTTTGCATTTATCATTCTATATCTGGAGATTGTACACATAATTATTGTTATTTGTTATATTTCTTACTTTGCATGTCAGTAGTTACCCGCTGAGGAGTTGACTCACCCCGTTGATATACTATTTTCAGGTTGAGACTTTCCGGAGGATTTCCAGTCGCTAGTCCCCCTCCAGATTTCGAGGATTTTCATATGAACCTTTTTATTGTTCTTTTCTTACTATATAGTTGTCTATGTATTGGACTTATGCTGGTATTGCTTTATGGATATTGTATTATCTTTATTGTCGCTGAGTTTTATTGGATATGTTTTACAACATGTCTGCTTGGACGGTAGAAGAGGTGAGTTGATTTTATTGCGTCGTGATTTGAGTTTTATAGGTGTAGTTGAGTAGGATATAAGTTTTGAGTTTTATGAGTGTAGTTGAGTAGGATTTTTGAGATGGATTTCCTTATCGTTGTATTAGTTTAGTTTTACTATTAAACTGCGTGGGTGTTTGCTTATTTTTATTGTTATTGTTCCGGTCGTGTTGGCCGAGGTATCTGGATGGTTGTAGGAATTTTTAGATTGTCACCCGTATAGGGGAGATACTGCCGAAATTTCTTCAGGCAGAGACTACCTGGGGCGTGGCAATTTATTTGGTATCAGAGCCAAGTTTCTGATGCTTAGTTTTTTTCGTGTTTTTAGTTATGGCCAGTAAGTTTTTGTGTGTTGGATTTTCGAATTAATCTAATACCAATTTATTTGGTATCAGAGCAGGTTACGATACCTGCTTTTTGTGTTCCGGATTTGAGAGTTAGCCCAAGTTTGCTAGTTAACTTGGGTATTTATTTATCTTTCGAATTTGTACGGATTTCCGTTGATTTTCTCGTACAGAATTCCGAGGTTATAAAATGGGGGATGGACAGCGACAAAATATCTCTAGACGGTAAATAGGTATAAAGGTAAATTTATAATTTTTTATACTTGTAGTAATATCTGAGTTATAACTTAACAGAAATGAGGAGATTTACACGTACAGCTACGTCGAGACGTGGTGCTGGACGGCCACGTAGGAGGACTTTGGAATCTCTAGACTTGCTAGAGATGCCTACTGGGGTTGAGCCTGTCGGTCAGGGACAGACTCAAGATACTGCGGGCGCGTCGGGCTCTAGGACCCCGATGGCTCCTATAGAGGTATCTATCTCGGCTTCACCTGCTGTACCCACCCCTACCATATTTACGGTACCACCAGGGGTACCACCGGTATACCCGGCACCTGCTCCGATAGAGCCTACTGTGTACCCGGTACCACCGCCACCTGGACCTACTGTGTACCCGACACCAGTGGCACCTGCTCCCGCAGTGCCTATAATGTACCCAGCACCCGCACCAGCGGTACCGGTTGCTCCATTTTCGGTACCACCACCTACCGTACCTCCAGCCGCGGGCATTCATATCGACCCTGCAGTACCACTAGTGGTACATGCTCCAGTTTATGCAGCAGTACTGGGAGTACCTCCCCTGGTCTATCCAGTGGTACTACCTGTACCACCAGCTCCGGGGATTCCGCCAGTTCCCGCGACGATCCCTACCCACCTCACGGATATTGTCACGGCATGAGCTCGGATTCCAGCATTGGCAGAGTCGATAAAGAGTCGATTCACATTATTCCGCGGGGAGACTGATCCGAGTGTAGCCCAGTCTTGGATTGAGACTATGGACCGGACCTTCTTCTACATGGCTTGCTCCGAGTGAAAAGCAAAGTTGGCTGCTTTCCATTTACGGGATGAGGCCAACACCTGGTGGGTTACGCAGTGTTCCATTATAGGCAAGCAGTACATCACCTGGGCCAGATTCAGAGAGACTTTTGAGAGCCGCTACTTCCCACGAGCATATCAGATGACTCGCCGACAAGATTTTTTTGAGTCTGCAGTAGAACAATCGCTTGGTGACAGAGTACAATGCAGAGTTTAATCGGTTGGCCAGATTTTGTCCAGAATTAGTTGCTGAGGACAGATCCCGCATGCTTCAGTTTATCCAGTGACTGGATGGACATCTACAAGTAAAGCTTGTCGATTTCGGGAGTTCATCCTAGTTAGAGACGTTGGACAGAGCTCTCATGATTGAGTCAGCTCAGCAGAAAGTGTTTCCGGACGTGAAAAGGAAGCAGACGGGTCAGACATCAAGACAGATCCAGCAGGCACAGGCGACCGGACAGTAGCAGAGTGGTCGCAGTCGGCCAGGTCAGGGTACTTCTGGGGCTTCTGGTTAGCCTCAGAAGTTAGGGCGATCTTCATCAGGATGTTCCCGGTCTTCTCAGCAGAACCGGAAACAACCCGCCAACGACACTTACTGCACTAGATGTGGGTCCAGAGAACACCTCACCACAGCATGTTCCCTAGGACAGTCGGTTTGCTATTATTGCAAACTACTCGGGCACCTGAGCCGAGATTGTTCGCTGAAGGCTCAACATATGATTTACGGAGTGTCTGGTCATGGAGGACGTCAGTCAGACACGGACTCAACGAGGAGGGCACAAAGCTCAATCTTCACATCGTCAGCAGAGGACAGCTCCCCCTACAGCTGCTGCTTATGGCATGTATGGACAGGAGCACCCCAGTGCCCTCATGGTACCACAGACTTCTGTCGTGGGACCCCAGCATCAGCTGCAACCTCAACCCCTAGTCCAGTATCTGCAGCCTCAGCCACTGGTTCAGTACCAGACGCAGTCCTAGCTACCAGTACAGTATCAGTCGCAGTCCTCTCTTCCACCTCTAGCCCCATATCCAGCACCGCCTTAGTGGTCGACTCCTGCCCAGATGCAGCAGCCGCTGGCAACGCTACCGCCTTCACCTCCACCAGAGACTAGACATATACACGTGATTACCAGAGAGGATGCGCAGCGGGCCGACGGATCCGTTTTCCGCGGTATGATTTTTATTTATGCCTTATCTGCTGATATGCTGATAGATACTAGTAGCTCACATTCTTTTATATCTCGTACCTTTATGAGAGAGATTGGTAGATTACCCACCTTCAGACCGTAGTGACCGACCGTCTCTCTACCGTCCGGTGATGCTTTGGACGTCACACAGGAGGTCAAAGGTTGCCCGTTAGACTTTGGCAACAAGATACTTACAGTAGATCTATTAGTACTGGAAATGATCGACTTTGATATTATTCTTGGCATGGATTGTTTGTCAGCATATCATGCCATTGTTGATTGCCATATGAGGGTGGTCACATTCCGGCCTCCGAACCAACCCTCGTGGGATTTCACTGCATCAGAGACGGCGGCATATCAACAATTTTGGTGATTCAGGCTCAAAAGTTGTTGTCACTGTTAGGATCTCTTCGTACGGCTAGAGAGGGGGTGTGAATAGCCGACCCCAATTCGATCGCGTTTCTTCCTACGATTAGGTTAGTTGCATCGGAAATACAAGGAAGAAACTAAGAAGAAGAAAGCAAACCTCAAACGCAAGGATGTAACGAGGTTCGGAGATGAACTCCTACTCCTCGGCGTGTCCGTGAGGTGGACGAGCCCTATCAATCCGTCGGTGGATGAGCCCCCGGAAAACCGGCTAATACAATATACTCCTTGTGGGTGGAGAAACCTCGCCACAAACGTTTGCAACAGCAGACTAGAATACAAGGAATACAAGTAGAAAGACAAGAACAATGTATAAACACTAACTCGCCTTCTCGTCGACTGCCTGTGAAGCAACAACTTCTCAGATCCAGCATCTAGAACACCAGCTTCTGACGATCAAGTTGTGCTAGAAGAAGTAGAAGAAGAAGAATCTTAAATCTTACCTTTATACCTGCGAAGAAGAAACAACGAAGAAACTAGCCGTTGCGTCGCAAGAACTCGATCGTGCGTGGACCGATCAGCAACATCCTGATCGATGCGGACCAATCGGAAGAAGCCTATGTTCGATCGGTCCATGGACCGATCAGAAACCTCTCTGATCGGTCCACAGACCGATCAGATTCCTGATCGGTCCCACGGACCGATCAGGGACTCTTCTCGCGATCTTCGCCGATCGGTCTCCGGACCGATCGAGATAACCATCGATAGCATATCGATCGATCACGATCGGTCACCGCACCGATCAGATGAGCCATATCATTGGATCGATCTGCGGCCGATCCAAACTTTTCGACCCTAAACCTAAGGCTTCCACACCAACATCCGGTCAACCTTGACTGTTGGTACATCATGCCTAGCATCCGGTCACTCCCTTGACCGCTAGCACTCCCGCTAAGTGTCCGGTCAATCCCTTTGACCCACTTAGACTTTTCAACACCAAGTCCGATCATCCCCGATCCATCCGGATTTTCCTTGCTCGTTTCACTCACCGGGACTTTCCAACCGCCTAACATCCCGTTAGGACTTTCCCACTACCTAACATCCCGATTAGGACTTTCTGGGTTCACTCACCGGGACTTTCCACACCGCCTAACATCCCAGTTTGCCCGGCTTCACTCACGGGACTTTCATACGCCTAACATCCAGTTAGGACTTTCCCACCGCCGGCTTCACTCACGGGACTTTCCAACTGCCTAACATCCCACTTAGGACTTTTCTCGTGCCAAGCTCCTGCTTGGACTTCTCCGTGCCAAGTCTCCATACTTGGACTTTTCCGAATCAGTCCCAGTCTCCTTGACTTTTGCACCTAATCTCCCAACTTCTATTCTTTCCCAATGCCAAGTCTCCATACTTGGACTTTTCGCGTGCCAAGCTCCCTGCTTGGACTTTTCCAGTGCCAAGTCTCCATGCTTGGACTTTTCGCGTGCCAAGCTCCCTGCTTGGACTTTTCCCGAATCAGGTCAACCAGGTCAACCTTGACCTAAGGTTGCACCTACAATCTCCCAAACACCTATTCTTGTCAAACATCAAGAATAGAACTCTCTCACGAGTGTCAAACATCAACATGCAACTCAACTAGGTCAACCTCGACCTAAGGTTGCACCGACAATCTTCCCAAGTCAAACATCAAAATACAACTCGAGTCAAGTCACCTCGAGTCGGGTCAACCAGGTCAACCTTGACCTAAGGTTGCACCAACAGTCACAAGGCTGTCAGGGTTTTCTATTATCTTTGATTAATATTGAAGACGGCAGTAGTTCTCAACTCTCCGACGTTCCAGTAGTCCGAGAGTATCCGGATGTATTTCCAGAGGAGCTACCAGGTTTGCCTCCTAGAAGGCAAGTGGAGTTTGCTATTAAGTTGATTCCGAGAACCGCGCTGATATCGAAAGCTCCTTATCGTATGACACCAAAAGAGTTGAACGAACTGAAGGTTCAACTCTAGGAGCTTTTAGACAGGGAATTTATACGCCCTAGTGCTTCTCCATGGAGTTTTTCGGTATTATTTGTCAAGAAAAAAGATGGTACTCTGAGGTTGTGCATAGATTATAGACAGCTGAATGCAGTGACCGTCATAAATAAGTATCTCTTACCAAGGATCGAATATTTGTTTGATCGGCTCAGAGGTACCTCAGTATATTCTAAGATTGATCTGCGGTCCGGATATCATCAGCTAAGAGTCAAAGAATCTGATATTCAAAAGACAACATTCCGTACCAGATACGATCATTATGAGTTTTTGGTAATATCATTTGGGCTTACCAATGCTCTAGCGGTATTTATGGATTTGATGAACCGTGTCTTCCTGGAGTATCTTGATCAATTTGTTATCGTTTTCATCGATGACATATTGGTCTATTCGCGTTCCGAGGAGGAACATGTGCAACATCTTCGCACAGTCTTGGAGACTCTTCGACGACATCAGTTATATACGAAGTTCAGCAAGTGTGCCTTCTGGCTATCTTCAGCCGGTTTTCTGGGTCACGTGGTTTCTAGCCGAGGTATTTCAGTAGACCCTCAGAAGATCGAGGTTGTCACCAGTTGGGAGCAGCCGAAATCAGTGCAAGAGATCTGTACTTTTTTGGGACGAGCTGGATATTACAGACGGTTCGTCAAAGGTTTCTCCTGGATTGCTATGTCGTTGACTTGGATAGAAACTTGCGAGACCAGCTTTCAGAAGCTGAAGTGGAGATTAGTGTCGGCACCAGTTTTGGTTTTACCTTCTGAAAAGGACGGATTCGTATTCTACACCGACGCATCTTTTCAGGGTTTGGGTGTTGTTCTGATGCAGCACGGCAGGGTAGTCTCCTATGCTTCTCGACTGTTGAAGGAGCATAAGAAGAACTACCCAGCTCATGATCTGGAGTTGGCCACCATTATATTTTCTTTGAAGATTTAGCGGCATCATCTGTACGACATTACCTTTGAGATTCTCACGGATCATAAGAGTTTCAAATATCTGTTCACTCAGAAGGAGCTTAATCTCCAACAGAGGAGATGGGTGGAATTCTTGAAGGATTACGATTATACCATTAGCTACCACCCAAGGAGAGCTAATGTGGTTACCGATGCACTCAGTAGGAAGTCCAGAGGGACTTTGGCTTGCCACCGAGCTTCAGTCACGGACTTGATTTAGGGTTTTTCTGAGTTGGGCCTTCAAGAGCAGGGACGGATAGAGCAGGGTATGTTGGTTACCATGGTTTCTCAGTCGTCGATCAGGGCGAGGATCCGAGAGGTCCATGCCGGTGATCAGCATTTTCAGTTCATTGGCAGCCAGATAGCTTCCGGGCAGCAGACAGAGTTCACCCGAGATGATGCGGATATTATATATTTCCGAGACCGATTATGTGTGCCTCCATCTTGTTGGTTGCTACTCAGAAAACCTAATGGTTCCACTGTACAAAAATTTTGTACAAAAATCTGAACTTTTTCCTAGCTACCATGTGTTCTTTTAAATTAAACTTGGATCGCCTGCGGAACTTAACACGTTTGATCCAAAGTTTAATCTATTTGTTCTTTTAGGTTTAAACTCGGATCTCCTGCGGAACTTAACACGTTCGTTCCAAATCACCTAGGTTATTAATTTCATTAAATATTAGTTTCCAAAATTGGCTCCCAGTACTGACGTGGCGAGGCACATGACCTTCTTGGATATGAGAACAACCACCACCGACTAGACAAAGTCTTTTAAGGAAAGTTAATATTTAATTTCCTTAAATAACTTTAGGTCAACCGAAAAGAACAATCAAATCACAAGGAAAAGAAAAAAAAACAAAAGAACACAACATTGAAAACAAATTCAAAATACTAGAATCGCATGCCTCTTGTATTTGGTATTATTTCCAAAAATAACTAGTATGATGCGGAAAGAAAAAATACTAGTTATACCTTTTAGAAAGACCTCTTGATCTTCTACCGTATTCCTCTTCTAACATCGGACGTTGTGTGGGCAACGATCTTCCGAGATGAGAACCACCAAGCACCTTCTTCTTCCTTACAAGTTTCGGCCATCAAAACTTCTCTTAGGATGAAGAGGTTCGACCACCACCATCATGCTCCAAGGGATGCTAGAAACAAAGCTTTCTTTCTCTCCTTCTTCTTCTTCTCCAAACTTGATCCGGCCACCATATGAATCTCCACAAGAAGGATGAGGTTCGGTCATCAAAGAGAAGAGAGGAGGAGAGGATGGCCGGCCACACCAAGGAAGAAAAAGAGGGAGAAAATAGAATAGAGTTCTTCACCATGAAGTCTTCTCTACCCCCTCTTTTATAATTCTTGGTCTTGGTAAATAAGGAAAATTTAATAATAACTTCATTAATTCTTTTGCCATTGAAAAGGAAAATTTATTTAATTAAAAAATAATTTTTCTTTTCAATTTACAATGGCCGGCCACACCATAAAATTTCCAAGTAACTAAAATTTTAAACATAAATTAAAACTTCCTTATTTGCTTCCGGAAATTTATAAAAAATTTCTCCAATAATTTTTCCCTTCATGATTGGTTCATAAAAAGGAAATTTTATAAATTAAAATCTTTCTTTTAACATGTGGATAAAAAGAAAGTTATCTCTAAAAATTAAAATCTCTTTTAATCTACAAATAAAGAAAGATATTAAATCTTTTCTTAATCTTTTGTAGAAACTAATAAAAGAGAATTTTTAATTTTTAAACTTTCTTTTAAATAATAAACATGATTAATAGGAAAGTTTTTACCAAAATTAAAATCAACCTTTTAATCTACAAATAAGGAAAGAGATTTAGCTCTTCTCTTAATCTTTTGTAGAATCTTATAAAAGGAAAGATTTAAATTTTTAAACTCTCTTTTAAATCATGTTATCCACATAAGAAAAATTTAAAAAATAAAAATCCTTTAAATTTGGACCGGCCACACCAAGTTTGAACCCAAGCTAGGGCCGGCCACCTTGAAGCACCCATGAACCAAACTTTGGCCGGCCCTAGCTTGGTCTCCGAGCTAACTTAGTCGGCCCCTATGGGATGGGTAAGAAGGTGGGTATAGGTGGGTATAGTACTCTATAATTAAGAGGCTACGATAGGGACCAAGAGGAGGAATTAGTTTTGGTCTCCCGATAAAATTAAGCATCCCGTGTTCGCCCCGAACACACAACTTAATTTTATCAATAATAATTCATTCCACTAGAGAACTATTATTGAACTACCGCACCAATCCCAAATTACATTTTGGGCTCCTTCTTATTATGAGTGTGTTGGTCTCCCTGTGTTTAAGATAACAAATGTCCACTAATTAAGTTACTGGCAACTCACTTAATTAATATCTAGCTCCAAGAGTAGTACCACTCAACTTCATCGTTATGTCGGACTAAGTCCACCTAAGTCCACCTGCAGGGTTTAACATGACAATCCTTATGAGCTCCTCTTGGGGACATTCTCAACCTAGATCACTAGGACACAGTTTCCTTCTATAATCAACAACACACACTATAAGTGATATCATTTCCCAACTTATCGGGCATATTGATTTATCGAACTAAATCTCACCTATTGATAAATTAAAGAAATAAATATCAAATATAAGTACTTGTTATTATATTAGGATTAAGAGCACACACTTCCATAATAATTGAGGTCTTTGTTCCTTTATAAAGTCAGTATAAAAGAAACGACCTCAAATGGTCCTACTCAATACACTCTAAGTGTACTAGTGTAATTATATAGTTAAGATAAACTAATACCTAATTACACTAGGACCTTCCAATGGTTTGTTCCTTTCCATCTTGGTCGTGAGCTACTGTTTATAATTTATAAGGAACCGATAACATGATCTTCTGTGTGTGACACCACACACCATGTTATCTACAATATAAATTAATTAAACAATTACATTTATCATAAATGTAGACATTTGACCAATGTGATTCTTTTTTCTAGATAAATGTTTATACCAAAAGCTAGGCTTTTAGTATATATCCTAACACATCTCACCCGGTCAGGGAGGAGTTACTTCAGGAGGTTCATCGCTCCCGATTTGCTATCCACCCAGGCGGAACCTCCATGTATTGAGATTTGAGGCGTTCCTACTGGTGGAGCGATATGAAGAAAGACATCACAGAATTTGTAGCTAGATGTCTTGTCTGTTAGCAGGTGAAGGCTGAGTACCAGAGACCTGTCGGATTACTTCAGGGGATTCCTATTCCTGAGTGGAAATGGGAACACATTACCATGGATTTTGTGGTGGGTTTGCCTAGGACACGACGAGGTCATGACGCGATTTGGGTAATCGTTGATTGATTAACCAAATCCGCGCACTTTTTAGCAATCCGGAAAACTGATTTCCTAGATCGATTGGCAGATCTGTATTGCCGGGAGATCATCATATTACATGGTGTTCCTTTGAGTATTATTTCGGAAAGAGATCCTCGATTCACGTCCCGATTCTGACAGAGTCTGCAACAGGCCTTGGGCACTCAACTCTGTCTAGTACAGCTTTCCATCCGCAAACAGATGGACAGTCAGAGCGGGCCATTCAGACTCTAGAGGACTTGCTGAGGTTTTGTGTATTGGATTTCGGAGACAGTTGGGAGAACCATTTGTCATTGGTAGAGTTCACCTACAACAACAATTTTCATTCGGCTATATAGATGGCACCGTTTGAAGCATTGTATGGTAGGCCTGTCGAACACCCACCCTTTGGGATGAGGTTGGGGAGGCCCAGTTGCTAGGGCCTCATAGAGTTTAGCATGAGGCAGAGTTAGTCCGTACTATCAGACGGAGGATGTCAGAGGCGCAGGACCGCCAGAAGAGTTATGCTGATCGGAGACATAGACCTCTGGAGTTCTCTACAGGCGACCATGTATTTCTGCGAGTCTCACCCACGAAAGGGGTGAAGAGATTTGGCCTCAGAGGTAAGCTAGCTCCGTGCTACATTGGATCTTTCCAGATCTTGGAGAGGATTGGAGTGGTATCTTATCGTCTGACACTACCACCGTCCCTGGCAAGCGTCCATGACGTATTTCATGTGTCTATGCTGAGGAGATACATACCCGATCCAGCACATGTGCTATCTGATATACCAGTTCCCCTTCAGTTTGACGCTGCCTACGAGGAGGTTCCAGTACGGATTCTGAACCATAAAGAGCGTTGGCTGCAGAGCAAGACTATCCGACTGCTTAAAGTCGGATGGCAACATTATTCAGACGAGGAGGCTACCTGGGAGCTCGAGGATACGATCCGAGCTCGATACCCCCACCTTTTTATTTGAGGTATGTGAGTTAATTTTCGTTCAACATTTATACTATCTATTTGTTGTTAATACTTACTGATGGTAGATAATGAAAATTTGGGGATCAAATTTTTATTAGTGGGGGAGAATGTAAAATACCGAAAAGGGAAATTTTTCAGAATTTTTAGAAATTTTTCGAGAATTTTTCAGAATTCGTATGACGAGTTTACATGGATAAATATTAAATTCCAAAAAATCCGAATTAAATATTTGATTTTTCCTCTTTATTTTCTTTTTCTGTTTTTTATTTTTCTTCTCCCCGTCGCGACGCTAAACCCGTGCCCTCCTAACCTCTCGCGCCGAGCAATTTACAGACAATCAACGAAAATACCACATCCTAACTTTCTCTCATCAACTTTTAAACAGATCAATAAATATTTTAACTTTTAAAACTAAGATATTATTTTTAGTTTATTTATATATTTAATATATTTGCTTTTTTTTACATATTGTCCGTCGAACACAACTACGACTCTGAACATTTGTTTTTTTTTTTTTTAAATTTAGAAGCAAAGCTTAGCACGATCAGAGTTGGAAAAAGGAGGCCAATGTGGCCAACTCGCCGTGCAGTCCAAATTCCAATCTGTCCATGGTTGACTTTTTGTAGTCTTCCCCCATCCCTGGAAGAAGAGCCATCTCCCCTGTGCCTCCGCCTTTGATCCACGGTAAAGAAAACTCTCCCCTGTTCGTTTCTGTTTGTTTTCCCCCCTTTTTTTCATTCAAAGAATCAAATTCTTGGTGTAGAATTCTCTGTGTTCTTCCGCAGATGTCGACACCCAAGGCCGCCGCCGCCGCCATGCAGATCGGCGCCGACCTGCCGCCGCCTCCGAAACCGGGATTCCTTCAGCTACTGGCCCAGCAAGCCTCCGTCTACGGCGTCGCTGCCGGCTACTGCATCTCCGCCTCCCTGCTCTCCATCATCAACAAGTGGGCCGTGATGAAATTCCCCTACCCCGGCGCACTCACCGCCCTCCAGTACCTCACCAGCGTCGTCGGCGTGGCCCTCTGCGGCCGCCTCGGCCTCCTCGACCACGACCCCCTCAACCTCCGCACGATGTGGCGCTTCCTTCCCGCCGCCTTCATGTTCTACGTCTCCATCTTCACCAACAGCGAGCTCCTCCTCCGCGCCAACGTCGACACCTTCATCGTCTTCCGCTCCGCCGTGCCCCTCTTCGTCGCCGTCGGCGAGACCCTCTTCCTCCACCAGCCCTGGCCCTCGCTCCGGACCTGGGCTTCCCTCGCCGTCATCTTCGGCGGCGGCGTCGTCTACGTCGCCACGGACTACCAGTTCACGGTGACGGCTTACGCCTGGGCCGCCGCCTACCTCGTCAGCATGTCCGTCGACTTCGTCTACATCAAGCACGTCGTGATGACCATCGGCCTCAACACGTGGGGCCTCGTCCTCTACAACAACCTCGAGGCGCTGCTGCTGTTTCCCCTGGAGCTGCTGCTGATGGGGGAGCTGGGCCAGATCGAGGAGGCCGTCGCCGGAGCTCGAACGGAGTGGTTCTCCCCGGGCGTCGTGCTGCCGGTGGCGCTCTCGTGCTTGTTCGGCCTCTCCATCTCCTTCTTCGGCTTCTCGTGCCGACGGGCGATCTCGGCGACGGGCTTCACGGTGCTGGGGATCGTCAACAAGCTCCTCACCGTGGTCATCAATTTGGTGGTCTGGGACAACCACTCCACCTTCGCCGGCACGCTCGGCCTGCTCGTCTGCATGTTCGGCGGCGTGCTGTACCAGCAGTCGACAACCAAGCCTAAGAAACCGGAGGCCGCGCCGCCGCCGCCGCCCGGCGATGATGATGAGGAACAGAGGCGCCTGCTGGAGGGGAACAGCACGAGCAGTTCATCGTCGGAGCTGGTGGTTGTTTCCGGAAAATGACGATGTTTGATCTGCCAAGTTTTAAAATTTGTTGTTCGATTAATGAGCAAAGAACATCGAGATCTCAATTTGTTTGTTGATGATTCTTCCCTGGCTGTAGAACATTTCCATAATTAAAAATTATCTTGACTCACTCACTGTAGAACAGAACCAAACCACATGTCATGCAGACAAGATCGCTTAATATAGAAGTCCGCGGTGATAGTTAAGATATTAGGTGTTATCACATATGAACTTAGGATTTAAATTTAGCATGTTCGAGTATGTTTTCCTCTTATATCTTATCACTAATGATTAATAGTCATCTGTGATTTACTTCCTCTATGTTGGTCTAAAGACGAGTTGATGGAAGTGCTGGAGGAAATTCGGACAGATTTGATGTTAAGCTTAATAATAATTTGTTTATATTATTTCAATATATATAATTAATTAAATAAATAAATTTAAATATCTCGTTTTATTAAACAAATAAATTTGAATATATCTATGTATTCAGTTTGTTAACGTTCATAAATAATATTGGCCATGTATATATTCATGAACTTCATTCGTGAACTATGTTCATTGATCCTGTCCGGAAGTAATGAGGATGAACTGCCAGTGATGTAGCGTGTAGATTGACGAGCTCCAAGAAATTCTGAGAAGAGAAGGAAATCGTTAGTAAATAGGTCAAGGAGATCTTGGTACAGCTACTCCGATGATCAAGCCAGAAATGATGGTGGCACAAAGATGATAGCAAGTAGTAACAAGTAGAAGAAGATGTGTAGATGCGCGTGCGCATACCTATGCCAACGGAGGACCCACTTTTATAATTTGTAGGTCCAGTGCAGTTGATAAGAAGATGGTAAACTGCCCTGAAAAAATAACAGGATACCTTTCTCGAAACTTATCGCTTTAATTAAGATAAGCACTTTACTAAAATAAGCTAAAATGCATAAATTAAAAGAGGTTATCGATTTTTACTTGGTTACAATCGGAGAGGTTATTAATCCATGACATTGAAAGCACTAATCAAATTCTTCTTTCGTCGTAAGGGGAGAAGCCTCTTACAATTACAGAACTTGAAAATAGAAATATAATTCGAAGTACAGAAAGTATTGTACTAAAAGAAGAAGATCAAGACTTTATTTATAGTCCACTGGTCGAAACTGAACGTTTGTTGATGTGGCACGATCTAGGCACCCAGACCCTCTTCGGGCACACCCAACGATCTAGGCAAACTCTATCTCCAAGCAACGACTATGCAATGGCCAAGTGATAAGGTTTAATTTTATCCATCTTCGGGTGCCCAAACCGATGCTAACGTAGACCTAGAAATTAATCCACAGTGTCTAGGTGCCTATTCAGGCACCCTAGTGGTCCAGGGTGTTGCAGCAATTTAGGTGCCCTAGGTTTTTATGTTTGGGCAAAAGTTTAAGTTATCTTGGCAAACTAAGTGTGATCTTGGCAAAAGAGAAAAGTCCAAGGATGAATATTAGCGGTGTAAATCCAAGTATATAATCTTGGTAACGTAAGTTCAAGTATGACTTGACAATGGATGAAGTCCCGAAGGTGAGGAGCCTCTTGGCAAAGGAAAACCCGACAACAAGAACAAGGTTGAAGGAAGCTCCAGAAAATAAGACGTGAATGACAGGGAGACATCCGAGGGACGCGAGGTTGATGGAGAAAGCTAAACAACTAGATCTATATTAGTCGGACGAGGACGAGTGCCAAGTGACTGTAGGGTAAAATCCTAAATCCTATGATTTTAAAATTTACTATAACAGTACTATTCAAAATAAATAAATAAATTTATATTATCAAATTCAATAATTAATTAAATAAGTTTAAAATGTAAAAAATTTAAATAATCAAACAAATTAAATTTATAATGAGAACTCAATAATATCTAAATAAATCAAACTCAAACTAATCAAATTCATAAAAAAGAAACCAAATTAAATTTGAATAATTATTTTAATTGCTTAATTCATTTTAGACTCAACTTGACTCAATTTAATTACCTTACTAAATAAACTTGAACACCTTGAAATTCAGCTCAGCTCAACTTGTTTACCGACCTAAATGTTCTAAACTGGAATCTGCATCTTAACCTGTATGAATTGAAGTGCCTACCTAGAGCATCTCAATCTTCACTGGAGTATTCAGAACAAACTGCAGCAAGTCAAACCATTTGGGAAGAAAACAAAGACATGAAGAATCAAACGTGTGATCCCTCATCTAGCAATACTTTTGGGAATGACAGGTAACTAAATATATTGTTGATACAAGGCAGTGGTGCTAAGCGCATCAGATAATCTTTTTGACAGGTAAGAAAAAGAAGAAAACCAAGAGGGCAAAAACAAAGAAGTCTATTTAAATGGAAATCGAAGCATACAAACTCATTTCAGCTTATTATGTTGGGGTGTCTAAGTGGGCAAGACATCCAATAGTAGCAGTCTTTCATCACTGGCCGGCGGTGGCGGTGGCAGTGGCGGTGGCATCCACGGTCATCATACCCACACAATACAATCGTCTCAAGAAATGAGGATCAGCAGATTTCAAGAACGCATGAGGTGCCACCTTAAAGTCATACAGCCCAAAATGGTTTCACAGACGAATTCCCAAATGGAGAGCTCTTTGGCAATTCTACACTTCGATCCAAGATCTCTTCCTCGTCATCTCCATATTCTGCGAGCTTGAGTAGCGTATCTGAAAACAAAAATGACATTATCGAGTAGGTGATCAAATGAACAAGCAGGGTATGAAATTTCAAAAGGCTATCATCACTCTCCTATACCTGAGAGATGATGCACTGTAGGTTTCCTGGTATCCACACACACACTGTCAGCTCCTGTAGGCAGGTGAGATTTTGAAAACCTTGGAGGAGGTGGAGGCATATTTGTAGAAGCTCGTTGCAAAGCACTTGGATCTACCAAACACGTCTTTGAGTTGTCAATCTTTGGTAGTGAATTCGATGACGAAAACTTTGGTGGTGGAGGCGGCATGGTCCTTGGAGGTAGCATAGATGAAAGAGGCTTCGCATCTGAATCCTCCAGACCTGGCTTAAGAAATTCTGATCCCTGTTGTGAGTTCTGAAGAAGAAAAATAAAAAAAAAATCCATCTTCTTAACACCAGCATTAAGGGGGGAATTGAAATACAAGTAAATCGAATATATAAGAAAATATAAGAAACTAGTATATGACAGGAATTTATCAACTGCTCAAAGTAAAAGCAGAAGGACAAGAATATATAGATCCTCTTTTTGTGATAACCTAGGAAAGAGAAGAGAGGACAAGGGAGGTGGTTAAATGCCATAAACTATGCAGCAAAGGTTTAAAAGAAATCTTGCAACTAACAAAACACAATGGAGATGAGGAAAGGTTGAGGAACAAAAGAGATAATTGTGAGAAGGTTGCCAACAAAATAGTACAAGGCTGAATTGTGACAAATATCCAAGGAGAAAGTAAATATCATTTATAGTCATGAGATGGCAAGTAGGGAATTTGCATAGACTAAGATCCATCTAGCGATTCCCGGTTTTTATCTTTATCAAAATGCAGAATGTTAGCCCTGTGGAAATTGACAAATGCAAGTCCAACAGACGGATGTCCAATGTGCCTGTCAACTTCAGAGAAGGTCAGAGAAAATACCTGGAACAATAATTGTAAAGTCAGTGCAGTTACTATAGGTATAAGAAAAAGAGACTTCAGACAAACTACCAAAGAAAAGATGCCATTAATTTGAAAATCAAACAATTTTGAAATAAATAACTAAATAATTTTTTTTTAAGAAAAAATCTCATCCTACTGAACTAGCTTCATCTGTCATACCAAGTGGTATTTACCAGAACAAGGAAATGCCACTATTTACTACCATTATATAGGTAAGAACCATGATCACACATTCAGCAGCTTAATATAATAGGCCTAACTGCCCAACCCTAACAAGAAACAAGCACGTTATCTATCTTCAAAACAACATTCTTGATGCATTCTACTACTAATATCCAAGTAAATCATATCATATACCATATCCATATCCACAAGAATGTATCCATTTTAATGGCAGGAACATGCAACTCACCTCTGTACGAGAAACCCGCTCCATACCCTTACATCCTTTTTTGGTGTTGAGGGAAGGGAACAAAATTTCATACAAACATTATTGTCAATGATAAGCTGAGTGCTTGTTTAAGAACTTATATGGAGATCTTTGTTTGTCTTAGAATAATACAATAACAATTGTATGTGACATTTTAATTTACAATAAAATTTAGCTAAAGATTCAAAAAAATGATACTTAATTATGGTGCATAGAAGGGGTAGGTATGTAAAAAATCAAGGAGTACAAGAAGATGTTAATTCTTCCGGTGGTAACGTGTAAGTACTATTTCTTTATACTAACTGTGTCATTATTGATAACTTCACATAAATAAGAGATAGCATGGTTTCCATACAAAGATTGCTTGAGTTGCCTTAACGCTACAAATTAGTGACATTTTAAAATGCTGACTAACACTACCCTTTTTAAGATTTCACAAAGAAAAATTTGGACAATGTGATGTGTGCTTCGGTAGGGAAAAAATGATACTAAATGATTAAGATGATTAAGCTAGATATGCCAAATACAAAGACAGACAAGATATCCCAAACATATCCTCAACAATACCAGATGAACTGTACCTGAAGTGGAGTTGACACTTTTGAAGAAACTGATAATTCCTTAAATTTGCGTTTTTGTAGAGGTTGTGTATCTGCGTCAGGAGCTGAACTTGGTTTTCTCTCAGTTGTGCTTGCCAAAGAATTCATAGATGGAACAGAAGCAGATGAAGATGATGCTTGTCTAAGTGCTAAAGCAACTTGCTGCAATGGTGTGGTTTGGGGATATATTCCTTCATAGCCATTATAGCATGTTACACTAGAGACTCCTGGAAGAGCATAGCTAACTGAGCTTTGAGGATTTCCATATTTCAACTGCTCTACAGATTGAAAAACAGAGCCTGAAATACTTGCAACTCCACTAGGAACAAAAGATTGTGTTACTGCCACATTTCCAGTGGTAGTTGATGGAAATACTGGTGCTTGATTGGAATTTCCAGCAGATATGATCTTCGATGAGCTTTCTGTTCCCACCAACAATTGTTGTGGTGGAGGGACAGCACCATAAACTTTAGTTGAAGAAATTCTAAACCAATAGTAACAAATTAGCTCTTAGATTCATGAATTTTCAATATAAAAGCAAACCCAGGCAGGCTAGTAAAATATATGATGATCACTAGAGAATATAAATTCCATTAAATGAATGAATTAAACTCATTTATTATTATGGAGCAGAGTGCCAGTAAACTCCTATATATATAATCAACAAACCTTGATGTGCCACATTCTCTGGCAATTGTATCCAAAAGGTTTTCTGCTAAGATCTTTGCAGCTTCAAGACTTTTTTTATTAGAACTTGACAGATATAAATGCAAGGGTTGCAATGCTTCTGTAGGTTATATAAATAAGTTATCAACAGTAGAAAGCAAAGTAATCAAAATGGCACAATTGCTACTAGTAAATTAGTTACTAGTGCATTTTGTAACTACACCTTCAACACGAGAACTATCAAGATGTTCAGATGCTTGTCCTCTAAGTACAACAGTAGCTCCTGTTTCATTCATAATGTGATTGATATAGAGGTCCTGCATACACATATCCGAAGCACCAACAAACAAAAAAACAATATTTCCAAATAGGAGATGTCAGGGATAGCTTAAATATTAGATTATTTAATAATGAGAAAAATTACAATAAAAAGCTTCAACTTGAGCAAGCAAATATAATACATCAAGAAAACAAGTCAGAAGCATTACGAAGTGTGGGAGAATGACCATTGGCAATGTCAATGGCATTAGGAAACTGACAATGATATAAGTTTGATAAATATAAATCCAAAGTGGAAAATTCTAAAAATCCATGCTTTGTAAGCTACAAAACAAAAAAAAAATTATAGAAACGGTTTACATACATTAGGACCACGTATTCGAGCTGCAATGTTCAATGAAGGGTCAGCCTCAAAGCCCAGAAATAAACATGTAGTGAGATTTTGAGTAATCTGCCAGCCAATTTCACAAATTTGCTCATACAATCAACTTCCCCGTGCCATTTTTGCTAACAAAGATAAAACTTACCTCTCCGTTTATAAAATTTGAGTGGAGAGTAGAAGATACAAGAGGAATCTGGCCTTTTTGCATGATCTCCTCAACCATTGAAGCTGCATGATCGACTGCTCTAATCCGATCAGCAATGTCTTTTATCTAAAAGAAAAAATCACCGGTTAGCCAACAACATACAGATGCAGTTTGCAAATATGAGAACTTAGTGAATGATTAAAGAACTAAAATGAATAACCAAAAATAAATAAAAGAGCATTACATTCGAATGAAATATTTGGGAATAATATAATTTGATTTAAATTATATGGATGATTCGTTATATCACAAATAGTCCATTGGGTTCTTACATGATCATGGACCATATCTTGACCCAAGGTCAAACTGGATTTAACCATTTATCACCATATAAGATAAAAAGTGATTATGATTAAATAAAAATATGCATAACATACTTGCAATATATTTATTCTGAAAGAAGAAGATATCTTTCGATTATAAATACAGTGGATATCCTAGTATGTTTTAAACAATAATAATTCAATATTGATGAGATTTCATAAGAAAGACAAGACTAGATCTAAGGAGATAGGGAAATTTAATAAAAGTGACACAATCACCACGAAGAAGATAGTTTCCTTCATGAATAGCACAAGGTAATGGGTTGATGTGGGTGAGTTAGTGTGGCATGGAGAAAAAGAACCTGATGTGCATGGATCAGGTACAGCAACAACAAAGACAGCAAAAATTAACTAAACAAGGGGTTTTGATCTGATAGAAGAGTAGCTAGATTATGTTGGAACAATTTTCCCTGGGTCAAAGTTGATTAAGTTGACTAAGCTTGAGTTGCTCAAGCTTGACTCTTGGTGTTTGCGTTTTGATGTTTGACAATATATAGAAATTGCAGGTGCAATTGTTCATATGGGAGATGAACGGGCATACATAGGTTGACCAGAGGAGTCAAGTAGGCCAAGGTTGACCAAATACTTGACTAGAAAGTCCTAACTGGAGGTTAGGCAAGGACAAGACTAATGGAAAGGTTGGGTGAATATGAAAATCCAAGTGGGTCGGTGTTGACCGGACACTTTGTGTGAAATTCTCGGTGAGTGAAGTCAGACAGCCCGTGAATGAAGACGGGCAGTTGAGAAAGTTTTGCTGAGTGAAGCCAGGTAGATTAGGAAGTCCCGATGAGTGAAGCTGGGCAGTTGAGAAAGCCCTAATGAGTGAAACTAGGCAGATGAAAATTTTGATGAGTGAAGCCGGTTGAAAAGCCCTAGTGAGTAAAGCTATCTGATAAGTGAAGTAAGTGAAAATACCTAGTGAGTGAAGCTAGGCAATGTGAGAAATACTAGTAAGTGAAGCTAGGCAAAGGAAATCCTAGTGAGTGAAGTCAGGTGGTGAAAAGTCCTAGTGAGTGAAGCTAGGCAGATGAAAATCCTAATGAATGAAGCTAAGTGAAAAGCCCTAGTAAGTGATGCTAGGCGAAAAGTCGTAGTAAGTGAAGCTAGGCAAAGGGAAATCCTGGTGACTAAAGTCAGGTGGTGAAAAACCCTTATGAGTGAAATCAGGCAATGGAAATCCAGGTGGATCAAAGGATTGACCAGACATCTAGTGTTTGGAAGTTTAAGTGGGTCATGAGAACCGAACACTTGGAACGAGACGGTAAGTCCAAGTGGGTTAAGGTTGATAGACACTTGGCACGGGGAGAAAAGTCCAAGTGGGTTAAGGTTGATCAGACACTTGGCACGGGGAGAAAAGTCTAAGTGGTTTGACCAGACACTTGGTGACAAAGTCCCAACAGGTCAAGGTTGACCAAATGCTAGGCACGAGGATGTCCCAACAGGTCACGATGGACCGAATGTTGAGCGTGGGAACCCAAAACTTAAGTAAAGCAAGTTAGGGTTGCTCAATCGATCAATAGATCGATTGGGCAGTGCTTTTGACGCGAGGAGCTCAATCGATCAGGTGATTGATTGAGAGGAAATCGTGTGAGCACAGAAGACCTCCCAATCGATCAGTCGATCGATTGGAGATGGTTTTCTCGTGATGACGTGAGGCAGTCGGAATCAATTGGTCAATCGATTCCTGAGTCATAACCAAGTTGACTAAGCTTGAGTCTTGATGTTTAAATTTTGATATTTGACAATATATGAAAATTGCAAGTGCAATTGTTCATATGAGAGATGAACGGTCATAGGTTAACCAGAAGAGTCAAATAGGTCAAAGTTGACCGGATAGCTGACTGGGAAGTCCTAACTGGAGGTTAGGCAAGGGCAAGACCACCAGAAAAGTTTAGTGAAGAAGAAAATCCAAGTAGGTCAGTATTAACTAGACACTTGATGTGCAAGTCCTAGGCAGATAGAAATCCTGGTGAGTAAAATCATGTGAAAAGTCCTAGTAAGTGAAGCTAGGCAAATAGAAATCCTGATAAGTGAAGCCAGGTGAAAATCCCTAGTGAGTGAAGCTAGGCAGTGTGAGAAGTACTAGTGAGTAAACTAGGCAGAGGGAAATCCTGGTAATTGAAGCCAGGTGGTGAAAAACCCTAATGAGTGAAGTTAGGCAGATGGAAATCCTAATGAGTGAAGCCAGGTGAAAAGCCGTGAGTGAAGCTAGGCAGTGTGAAAAATCCTAGTGAATGAAGCTAGAGAGAAGTAAATCCTGGTGACTCAAGTCAAGTGATGAAAAGCCCTGGTAAGTGAAGTCAGGCAATGGAAATTCAAGTGGGTTAAAAGATTGACCGGACATCTGGTGTTTGGAAGTTTAAGACGGTAAGTCCAAGTGGGTTAAAGTTGATCGAACACTTGGCACGGGGAGAAAAGTCCAAGTGGGTTAAAGGATTGACCAGACACTTGGCGACAAAGTTCCGATAGGTCAAGGTTGACTAGATGCTAGGCACGAGGATGTCCCAACATGTCACAACTGACCGAATGTTGAGCGTGGGAACCCTAGACTTATGTAAAGTAAGTTAGGGTTACTCAATCGATTGAGTAGTGCTTTTAACGCGAGGAACTCAATCGATCAGGTGATCGATTGAGAGGAAATCGCGTAAGCACAGAATCGATCAACTGATCGATTGGGCTACTCTAATCGATTGGAACTGGTTTTCTTGTGATGACGCGAGGCAACTGGAATCAATTGGTCAATCGATTTCGGGGTCTTCTACAAGAGCACAGAAGCATCTAGATCGATAAGTTGATCGATCCAACTGCCCCAATCAATCGGTCAATCGATTGAGATATGACCGTTGCGCAGGTTGCGAGTTTGGCCGGCTGGATCTAACGTGACAATCAATTAGGGAGTAAGTCAATCGATTGGAAGCCCTAAATTGCAAAGTATAAAGGCGGCAGCGAGGTTCAAACGCAACAACGCTAAGACGATTCTTCTCCACTACTGTTCATTAGATTTTGAGCTTGGAAGACAAGTGTTGCTGCACTTTCCAACGGGTCAAAGGCATCTTCAAGCTATAAGAGATCAAACAAGAGAGGTTCTTTATTGCATTTTTTTGTACATTTACTTCTTGTTTTGAGTTGTACTCTTGTATGAGCTTATACGAGATTTCTCCACCTCTGGATTGTTTCGAGAAAGAGTATTTTTGATAGTAGAGAGTGTGCTCGTATGTGGATCCTTGGATTAGTCACCTCATCTTAGTGGATACCAAGTAAATCCTTTGTGTTAGTATTAAAAGAGTTCGCTTCGAGTTTTCGACTATAAATCATCTTAACGAAGCGAGACGAGCCCTCCCCCCCTGTAATAACATCAAGCCGTCACACTAATTGAGAATGTAACATTATAAATAGAGCACCAACAAAAGATACAAGCATGGAACTCCATACAAAAATATCAAAGGTGCAAGTCACAATCATCAAAAGATGTCCTTGTCAGCTCTTTTGCTATTGGTGTCATTGTGGGGCCAAATAAACATACAACACATGAAAATACAGTATGGGTGATGGTACTTTCCTAATATGATAAGAACAATCACAGAAAGGGGAATTGAATGTACTGTCAACTTAGCCCTGATTAGTACAAAAACAATATTTTGAAAAACTAACAAACTTTTCCCACTTCAAACAATGAACATAAGATGGTACTAGGGATGAGCAAAATAACACATACGTTAGCCCCAGCAGAAATATGGAGATATAATGGTTTCTCATAATCTGGAAAACCATTTGGAGGACGATACTTGCCCCTAGAAGCATTAATACACAAAAAGGATTAAAATATTGAATTCATAGCAAGAAATCTTCACAAAGCAATACACAGTGAATATACCTAGTTATGACAACTGCACCGGTGCATTTTTGAATCTGCAAATGCAAAAGAAAACTTGTTAAACTGCAAACCCATTGTGGTATACAAATAATTTCCTTAAGTATGTAATAAATTAAAAGTAAATCAAATTACTCTAAGAATTCACCTCTTCTTGGGTTTGCCGTTTAGTGAGTTTGTATCTTATAGTTGGTTCTGCATCATTTATCACAATTTCCCGTGCTATTACCTCATCTTGAATCTTTGGCTGGAAGTGCAAGCAAAGTCAAGAATCTCTAGTTAATATGTTTAGACTTTGGAACGATAATGATATGATAAGACTAATAAGAAGTTCCTTCAATAAATATTGAACATGGAAAATGGACAATACTTTGGACCTTCATTATACATCACCATACATTATAAGACAATAAGAAGCATGCATAACAGAAAAATACTTAAGGTAAATTGGAGCAGTAGCATCCTAATAAATTAGCACCCAATTATTCATTTAGTGAAAAGGAACCTTTAACACACACAAAATCCCTCACCTGATTTAACTTTTGAATAATGGTAGCAGCATTTTGTGTAACCAAAGGCAATTGTACCATTTCAAGGGGATTAACAGAAGACATGGGAATTTGATTTGTCGAAAGAGATGCAGATGATGGAAAAGATCCAGGGAGAGTTGACCCCAAGATAGCATTTGAGGTAAATGGTACCCTTGAGGCTACAAGACCAGCGGCTACCAGTGGCTCAGCAGGCTGGTCCCATTTTCTCTTTTTCCTGTCAAGAAGTGGAGTTTGCTTCAGCAATACCAAAAACAAAAGTTGATAGTAAGCCGTAAAAAAAAAATAATTTCAGCTCCAGCATTAAACGGGTCAAGGGGCAATCTCTCACTTCCTCCCTAAAAGCACCATAAGCATTTCTTATGAAGTTAATATCGGCCTGTGTTAATCAAACTTGGGTATGAGTAACTCGTACAAGTAATTTAAAGCGACTTTGGGGTCGTTTTGAAGGTATCAATATCCAAGTTCTAGGGATTTCACTAATTTCCTTGAAAAAGAGAACGAATCAGGGTGATCCTATGCAAGCACCACTCATTTCAGAAGAAAAAAAGTAAGTACGGGATAACTTACTTGAAGGAAATAACGTATTCAAAGAAAAAATAACATAAAAAAGGGATCTTTGGGCATATTAAGATAATGAGGTATTAATGGAGATCGAATGCATCAGCAGGAATGCCACTAATGGAATACATTGCAAAAACTCTATATTTAATTTAAATCAAAAAACAACTTGATTTTTAACTCGTCGTGTGGCACATAAGAAACGTAAACCCAAAGCTATAGTACTGAATTAAGAAAGGGCACCTTTGCCTGCCAGCGGTTGTGGATACCACGGAGTCCGCGGTAGCTTTCGGACTGGTATCATCCGTCATCCCTCGACCACCGAAGATCCAGGAAAGATATCAAAATCCGATCGGGAGAAATCCAGAAATAGGTCGCTGGAGGGCCCAAGATTTGCCGAATTCCAGCACGCGACACGCCGCGTAGAGCGAATTCAGGGCGCACAACGGCGGGAAGGAACGGCTCGGAGGAGGAATCGATGACCCGGACTAGGGTTTCGCTTCCCGGCGATTGCGAGGGTTAAAAAAATCCGCGGATTTGATCGAGGAAGAGTGGGATCATGGGGACGGCCGCGAGGTGTCATTTATCCAATTTCGCCCCGCATAAATAGTTTGTATGCGCAACGAATATCCACCGTTCATTCTCTAATGTTCGGTAATTTTTAAAACGGCCGGGCTTTAATTTTTTTTTAAGTATTCTAATCTAATTATTACATGTTCCTATCAAAGACCTTAAATTATGAACCGGATAGGGTAGTTACCAAACTACAACTATGACACACATGCTAGTAGTAAGGGTATATTTGGTTCAAGTTATCAAGTATAATCTTGGTTATGTGATTATCAAGTAATCACATAACCAAGGTTATAGGGAATAAAACATAACCTAATGTTGTTTGGTTCAGTTATAAATAATGTAATAAAAACTTGTTTGTTTGGAGGTTTTAATATATAACCTACTTGCACATTTACTGTATTACCCCTGGTTCAATCCTAAATATTTTTCTAACTAAATTAATGTATTATTTAGTTAAACTATTATAATATAAAATATAAAATCAAATTATTTTAATTTATTTGATTTTAAAATAAAATGTCCTTTTTAATAAAAACTACTAGAAAAATTATGTTTATTTATATTTAAGCATTTTCTTATATGAATATTATGGATGATAGTAGTTAAGAATCAAATGTCATCTTGTTTTTTTCATATCCAAAACTCTTTAAATTGCTTCTTAATACAGAGATCAGCAAACCTGAAGTTGTGCTAAAAAAATCCTCACTATTGATTTTTGAAAAACGAAACAAGCACAAACTGCTACACTTAGTGGTTCATCACTAATAAATCAGAAGCAAAATCATTATTTTCATTTGAAAAGGCATAGTAGAGACAGTAGACAAGAAAATTGATGAGCTCAAGTGCTTGACTCTACTTTAGTCCAAGTAGAGAGAAATTGATCAATGTACAGAATGCCACACAAATTAAATAGCAGCTACATATAATGGCATTTGGAGAGAATTCTAATGAGATTAGCATATAAGAAAAGCACAAACATAACGAAACCTATGTATGGATATAAATTACAACAACAGAGATTATTATGTACGTGAACGTAAGGGGAACAAATGGAAGAATTAATTTTAAATACAAAATACTTTCTGCTTGTATTGTTATCATCTTTACAACCTAACTCCCCAGAAAAAAAAACCACTAGGTTGAGCTAACATGTGATCAATCTTTGAGCTCTTGGTGAGCCTCGTAGTCTCAATAGCAGATGAAGCTACCACTGGAAGGAAGGGAAACTGCAAAAGGCCATCACAACGGTCTTTATAACCACCAATTGTTGCTGATGGAAGCATGGGAGGAAATTGCACCAAACTGTCAGGGCAGCAATTTCCTCTCCAAGAACAAGAATCTTTGTGGCCAGCATCAAGTTGTTCAGCAAATGTTTCCACAGCCTGGTCAACTAGTACAAAGAAAATATATATGAAGTTGAAAGGATCATGCAGTATACAAGAGAGTTTAGATGTAGGCTCAACGTGGAAAACTGATAGAAACTACCATTCTTCTGTGCAATAAAAGCAAAAGTTTAAGACATCAATACAAGTCAAAACAAAAATGCTAATATCAGACACTATTTTGTTACATGCTCAAATTCAGTGTAAATCATTCTATAATAAACCAAACCAAATGAAAATAAGTGGAAATCAGACATTATTAAAAAACCAAATTATCAATGTAAAAGAATATTTAGAACGATAAAAGAGATAGTAGTCAATATGAGTAGATATTATGAAATTTTAATAAATATTTTTCTGAAAATTACCTTTTGTAGAAGTCCAAGATGCATTAAAGCATTTTAGGGTAGAAAAATACAATTGTCTAATGTTACGAAATGAAAATGGAAAAGTTCAATCACATCTTGAAATTGAACAAAGAATTAAAGCATTGATAGACACAGTGTATAAAAATATAAGATTCAATCCAAAACAAACACAAACATACTGTATTGACAAAGATCTATTAGGCATAGATCACAAAACTTAATGGGATGAGCAAGTAAATTAATAGAGATTTGAATGAGGAAGGATATTCCTAGATGTACGAAAGCTGAAAAAACAAAAAAAAATAGTGACAAAGGGAATATAAAGGTTGAAGAATATTGGGATAATGTAGTGCTCTGCTAGGAGATGGTTTGTGCAGCTATGTAGAGATGAATGTAGTGCTCTGCTAGACATTTGAATGAAACACTATGATCATGCATCCAGTGTAAGCAAACAGTTAATAAACAAGCAAATGGAAAAATATCTTATTTTTCGTAATGAATTCCAAATCTAGAAACATAATCGCTAAACTTTTCCTCACTTACAATCTGACCCGTGATGTATTTGAACAATGAAACCAGATCCTAGGGAGAAATGAAATTTTGTTATATGTGAGAATCCTAATTCCAGTTTTTCAGAATATATGCAGTGTAAAATGCAAGTTATTTCCTTTACCAACACTAAGATTTATTGTATGGAAAGGAAAAAAGATGCATAGAAACCCTAAAAGGATCGGCAGCAAACAGAAAAGGGAAACTGAAATTTTTTTATCTCTTTACAAATACCTTTTTTTACCCGAAAACAAGATCCTCTTGAAGTTGGACTCCAACCGAGGTGAAGAAACTTGCTGTCGCCGCCGATTTGAAGAAGACTTGCAGGAGAAGTTTGTCGCCGTCGATGAAGAAGGCGAAGCGGGAGAAATCTGTGGTTGCTGCCGGTTCGAAGAAGACGAAGAGGGAGAAGTCTGTCGCCGTTGGTTCGAAGAAGACGAAGAGGGAGAAGCCTCTATGTCGCCGCCGCAGCAGGTTCAAGGAAATCTGTCGCCGACTGCTCTAGGGTTTACGAAAGAAGAGAGGGAAGAAAAGTGTCGTAGATAGGTAAACAACGAAGCGAAACGAAAGGTTATATTTGAGAAAAAAATTTACTTAACCCCGGAATCGTCCAAAACCTTACGATTTAGAGGTTTTCTGATTCCGGGATATAACCTCATTTTGCTGATGTGGCAGGAATCAAATATAACTTTGGAATCCCTCATGACCCTGAACCAAACACGGTTAAATAACATAACCTTGGTTGGATAACCAAGGTCATGGAGAATAACCTTGAACCAAACATGCCCTAAAAGTTAAATTTATTCATCTTCAACGTCCTCGTCAATTCATCTGAATTAACATAAAAAAATAAATCATGAATAACTACTAATCTTTTGAATAATAATTAACATATAAAGAAAATATTTATCTCGACTTTGTCAAAATTCGACAACTACGACACACATAGCACTGTAGCAATAGTTATCCTTAAGTAGTTATTGTAGTATAAATATTAGACGAGTAAATTAAATCTATATTATAGTCGTTATAAAATATTAAAAAATATTTATATTACAGTAACTATTGTATCTAACAGTTCTAACATTGATTTAGTAGCTATAAAATCATAGTAATTTTTTGGCTAATACAATATGAATAAAAATATTCATAGTAATAGTAGTACTGATTATTTCTCATAAATATTTATAATTTTCACATCCACATGATCGATTCATGTACTATTCATGTTGTAGTTACTATGAAATCATATTATTATGATTTCGTAGCTAATACAATATGAATAAGAGTATCCATAGTAATGTTGAATATTTCTCACAAATATTTATGATCTCCACATCCACATCATCAATCAAATATCCCACAAATCAAATATTTATAAGATTCACTTATTAAATATTTTACTCTCAAATATTTCAAATTATATCGTTAAATATATTTTTATTTAAAAAAAATAGAGAGAGAGAGAAATCATCGGGCATAACCATATGCCCTATGATTTCAAATATGCTCCACAATATCCCCTTCCAATAAGGGATATTTGAAGAAATATCTCCTTCAAATATCCCTACTATGGATGCCCTAATCAGTGAACAATGTCAAATCTATATTGTATCAGCTACTATACAAGAGCTGCTACAACATTGATATTTTTGAATAGGTTAACTATATGTTATAGCTAGGGATGACAATTTTTCCGACATGTTCCAGGCCCAGTGGGAAAAAATTCAAAATAGGGGTGGGTTTGAGGAGTCTTTCCGGATATGGGTTTGGGTTCGAAGATTTTTTTAAATTCCCATAATTAAATGAAGATGTATATGTTGGGACACTCTGGAGCTGGGGGATGAATAGCTCACTAGCTTTGTCGATGATAATCTTTTACAATGGAAATACTCGAAACAAACTCTTCAATACTAACATAAAAGATTTACTAGATATCTACCTCAAAATGAGGTGGCTAATCTAAATATCCACACCCGAGCACACTATCTACTAAGAAAAACAGTCCTTCTCAGAACAATCTAAAGGTAAAGAAACCTCGTACAACATAAGAACTAGAATACAACTCTAAACAAGAAGTAAATGTAAGAATACAGCTCAAAACCTCTTCTTGCTTGATCTCTTATCGCTTATGAATGTCTCTTGTAAGCTTGGAAGTGCAGCAACACTTCAGCCCTAGACTTTCAAGAATTGGTGGTGAAGATCTGTGAGCTCGATGAGTAATTACGATAAGATTGTTGGTGCAGTTGGCACCAATGGTCAAATGTAAGTTTTGATGAATAATAAATGAATTAAAGGTAGGTATTATGTGATCTAACCTTTCTACCAAGTGTGCAAGACTTGACGGATCTAACACCAGGCTGAAATCTAACTAGGTTTGGAGGACCTGATAGTTGATGTAGAAGTCTAGATAGGTCAAGGAGTGACCCGATATCTGGTGGAAAGTTTGGTTATGTCCATGGGACCTGACAGCTAGATGAAGTCCAGTTAGGTCTGCGGACCTGATAACTAATGGAAAGACCTGTTGGATCAAAATGGAGTCAAGCAATTCTACATGATAAGTAAGGTAAGTCACTGGAGGAGAATGTTCCTGTAGGAACGAGTCCCAATTAAGGACTTTAGGCGCAGATCCAGTTTAGGTTCATTTTGTAAACCAAAACTAAAACCATGATAGATCCTGGTCTCGATAAGACAGAATTTAACTCATAAATTTATATAAAATGTTCATACATATATTTCTAACTCTATTCTATAGATACAAACATAGACCTTCTAATTCTACACATGTGACAACTGATAGAGTTTGATTTCGAGTTCAGAGTCAAAATATATGGCCTCCGAAAGATTGTGATGTTAAACCAGCATATTGGAGGTACCTCGAGTGGGTTGGAAGCGCCCCTCAGCAACCTATAAATGCCCTGTTCAACCAGCAACAAAATATTAACTTATTTTCGAGCTACTACGACTTTTCTGTTGGGGCAATTTTCCTAGGTCAAGTTTGACCAGTTTGACTAAGCTTGAGTTGAGTCGAGCTTGAGTCAGGATTTGAGTTTTGATGTTTGACAATATAAGGAGATTGCTAGAGTAATCGTCCAATTGTGGAGATGGTCAAAGGATTGACCAGGTTGATGAGAATACAAGTCAAGTAGGTCAATGTTGACAGAAGACTTGACTGGGAAAGTTCTAACTGGAGGTTAGACATTTGGAAAGTCCTGGTGAGGAGTCAGGTAACGGGAAAGTCCTAGTGAGGAGCTAGGCAGGAGAAAGTCCTGGTCAGGAGTTGGGCAATGGGAAAGCCCTAGTGTGGAGCTAGGCAGGAGAAAGTCTTAGTGAGGAGTCAGGCAGTGGGAAAGCCCTAGTGTGGAGCTAGACAGGAAAGTCCAAGTGTGATCTTGGCAAAGGAAAAGTCCTGGTGAGAAGCCATGTAATTGGAAAGTCCAAGTGTGATATTGGCAAAGGAGAAAGTCCTGGTGAGGAGCCAGGCAATTGGAAAGTCCAAGTGTGATCTTGGCAAAGGGTGTAAGTCCAAGCATGTGGTCTTGGCAAGATAAGCCCTACTATAACTTGGCAAGGAGAACCCGACAACTAGGACAAGGCCGAAGGAAGCTCCTGAAGGCAAAGCGCAAAGGATGGGGAGATATCCGAGAGACGCAAGGCTGATGGAGGAGGCTAGAAGGCTAGTTCGAGGTTGGTCAGGTGTGGCCAAATGCTAGGCATGGAGACCCAACAGGTCACGGTTGACCGGGAGTTGGGTTGGAGACTTTGGACTTGAGATTGAGTCAAGTCCAGGATGGTCAATCGATTGGAAATCGATTGAACTAGGGTCCAATCCATCAACCGATCGGTTGAAGTGTCATGTGAAGGAAGAAATGGTCCAATCGATTGGTCGATCGATTGGGAGCACGAGTCGCGAGCACAGAGGCCTTCCCAATCGATTGGGAATCTCCAATCTATCGGTCGATCGATTGGAGCTGGGAGTTCTCGCGCGATCGCGAGAACACAGAAAGCATCTGAATCGATCGGTGGATCGATTCAGACTGTCCCAATCGATTGGCCGATCGATTGGGATTCGACCATTGCGTAGGATACAGGTGATGGACGACTGCGATGAAGCGGTGCTGACGTGGCGATCGATTGGGGTTGATTTCAATCGATTGGGAGCACAGGATATAGCCGTTGCGGAGCGTTTTTCTCCGCAGATCTTTGCGATCTTCTCCTGCGAGCTTACAGCGATCTTCACAGCGATTTCTCCAGCACTCGCGCCAGTTCTTGAAAGCACTTGAGGAGCATCTTCAAGATTCAAAAGGCAACAACAAGTAGCAAGAAGAAAGGTGTATTCACTTGTATTCTTAGAGTTTCTTCTTGTATTTGTATTTGTGTTGTGTGTGAGTTTGTACGAGGTTTCTCCGTCTCCGTCTACGACCGAGAAGGAGGTTTTCATTAGTGGAGATAGTGTGTCGTGTGTGGATTCTTGGATTAGTCACCTTTTCTTGAGGTGAATACCAAGTAAATCGTAGGTGTTTAGAGCTTACAGCGATTTCCCCAACACTCACGTCAGTTCTTGAAAGCACTTGAGGAGCATCTTTAAGGTTCAAGAGGCAACACTAAGTAGCAAGAAGAAAGGTATATTATTAATTAATACTTTCATTTCTCAAATTTCTATTCATAAAATAAATATTTATTGTGACTCTAATTTTATTTATATTAAAAATAGATATATTATTAATCTTTAAATTTTGGTTAATAAATATTTATTTTAACTTTAATTTCTGGAAATCTTGCTATTTAATTAAGAATACCTTTAATAACTAATTTTTTGGAACCTAACATAAAATTAGATTAATCAACTTTTTTTTTCTTTTCATATTAAAAATAATTTTAGGACTTATTAATAATTTTCGCTAATTATTTTTATATGAAAATATGTACTGTCATAGTTGTCTTTGGTCCCATATCTTAGGATTGGTAATATTGTGATCGGAGAATCTTCTATAAATACCTTTGATCAACGACATTAGAAAGTATACTTTTCTCGACCTATTAATTTTTTATGAGAAAATTCCATTATAGTAACTTATCGCTCAGGTTCTCAACGGAAATATATACATGTATATAAATATGCATTGAGAGATAAAATTCTCAAGCAGCATATTTTGTCGGTCCCTTTGACGGTCGGCTAAAGGGAGGTGAATAACCCTACAAATAAAAATGAACCTTTCTCGAACTTTTACAGTTTAATTATACTTAACACTTGCATAAACAAAAATAAGAGATTAATTAAAATAAGAGACACAATGAATTTACTTGATTACAACCAGGAAGGTTGTTAATCCAAGGAAGATCAAAGTGCATTAAACTCTCCTTCAGGTGGAGAAGTCTCTTTACAATAATTAAGACACTCAACAAGATTGAAAATAAATAAATTACATGTGTTCTATTTTAGCTGTGACCAAGGTTGTATTTATAGCCCTAATCGGGGTGCTTGGAAGCTGAGAAGTGTTCTATTCCGGATAAAAGTTTGCTCCAGGCACCCAGACCCAAGTTAACATTATGTTAACTATTTGGTTTCGGGTTCTTCCGCTCCGGCTCCGCTTCCTTGGGTCCGGGTCTTCCGCTTCGGCTCCGTCTCCGCTTGGGTGATCTCGGCCATCCGGAATATGGCTCACCTGAACCCAGTTTTCGACCTTCGAGCAAACTTTCGCTCTGACTTTTCGTCCCTCGGAAATGTCGCGTGCCTCCCTCTCATCCGCCCGCGTACTCTTCTGCAGCACCTCGTATCTCGGACGCATCGAGCCTGTCAGCTCTCTCTCATGTTATCATTCTCGCTAGCTGCGACTTTGCTCGACTTCCTGTGCTCCTAAGTTCCTGCACACTTAGACATAAAGGTTAAATACCAACAAGACCTAACCTGACTTGGTTGATCACATCAAAACAACCTTGGAGTACTTATAACCTTCCCTTTTTTTATGTGCATAAACCCAAGTTAAGTTAGAGTAATCCACAAACGATAATAGTTATAAAATTTTTAGAAGTACAAAAATTTAAAAATTAAGTACAAAAAAAAAATGGTACTACTCTCCCCTAAACTTAATTTGCACTACTCCCCCTTTTGATCACATTAAGAATGGGGTACTTAAAAATACTACTTGGAAAGTCTAAAATAAAAGTCTAAGGGATAATTATTATCCAGAAAATATTTAAAAATTATAGCGGTAAAAAAAAAAATTACATTTAGATAAATAATTTTTTAAAAAAAATCCAACAGTCAAAAAGAAATTTTAAAATTGATCGATAACATGATAAAAATTCATATAAAAATAAGATTTGTAAAAAAAAAATTCACCGTAAAATATAATTTTACAAAAAATGATTCAAAGGTAAAAAAAAATCTAAATTTTTCTTACTGATAGGTGTTGAACTCCTCTTTTTCATAAGAATTTGATCAAATTAATTTCAAAAAATTGATAATTCTAAGCAAGAAAATTAAGTCAAGTAAAATATGTAAGAAGAATTTAATTTAAGCATGAATGATGTTTTTCAATTTAAAACTGACTTTGGAATTCAATATAGGTTCTTATCTATTGGATTAATCAAAAAATTATTAGGGATATATTTTCTATTAACTTTTACAATTTGACCCTTATGATATTTAAAATACCAATTAAACTTTCGATGATATTTGTAATTTTTTTCTGGAGCATGCGAAAAATTTTAACATGAAATTTTCTTTTCTAACATTTCTATTTTATCTTTTAATTTTACATTTTCATCTATTAATTTCTAAAATTCTTCTTTTAAGCATGCATATTATTTCTTTATTTTTACATACTTTGTTCTCTTTTTATATAATGATTTACTTAGCATTTACATAATTTTAAATAATTGATTTGGAGGAAGTTTATTTACCTGACTTACCATATATTCGTCGATAGATGCTCCCCCTTTGTTATTACTTTCTTCTGTAGTATCTTCCCCTTCATCGATGCTCATTTCCGAGGTACTTTCTTTATCTTCTGGTAGATATTCGGCTACGAGTGTTGTTTCGACAGATTCTTCGATCTCAGATTCTTCCATCGACGACTCAGTGTCAATCGAGGAGTTGGATTCGACTTCTTTTGATTTTTCGTAGAGCTCTAAGAACTTTTCCCAAAATTCTTTTGCGCATTGGTAGTTGTCGATTTTGTCGAGTTCTTGAGCAGAAAGAACACTCGGTAGGTGGAACTTAGCCTTACCATTTGCTATGAATTTGTCGCGTTGTGTCTGAGTCCAAAGATGCTCCTCAAATTCTTTTCCATCTTTTCTTTTGGGGGCATCAAAACCAAATTCCATAGAAAGTATTATATCAAAATAAGTTCAAAAAATACTTCCATTTTTCATTTCCATAATGAGAACTTCCACTCAAACGTTGGCAGAAGCTAACCTTGCTCTGATATCACTTATTAGTCCCTTTGGCGGGCAACTAGAGGGGGTGAATTGCCCTACAAATAAAAATGAATATTCCTTGAACTTCTACAACTTAATTAACACTTGCATAAACAAAAATAAGAGGCACAATAAATTTATTTGGTTATAACTGGGGAGGTTATTAATTCAAAAAAGATAAAAGTACACTAAACTCCCCTTCAGGTAAAGAAGCCTAGTTACAGCAATTAAAGCACTCAGTTATAGAATAAGATTGAAAATAAATGAATTATAAGTGTTCTGTTTTAGCTTATGGGACCAGAACTGTATTTATAGCCCTGGTCGAGGTGCTTGGAAGGGTTATAGGTGCTTGGGAGGGGATAAACTTTTATCCCCATTGTATCAAAATGCGCCACATCGTGTTCCAGATAAAAGCTTGCTTCGGGCGCCCGAACCCAAGTTAACATTGTTAGAGTGTATACTAAAAGTCTAGCTTTTGTATAAACATATAAGAATCACATTGGTCAAATGCCTACATTTATGCTAAGTGTAGTTGTCCATTTAATTTATATTGTAGATAACATGGTGTGAGAAGACACACAGAAGATTATGTTATCAGATCCTTATAAATTATAAACAGTTGTTCACAACCAAGATGGAATAGGACAAACCATTGGGATGGTTGTAGTATAATTATGTATTAGTTTATCTTGACTAATAAATTACACTAGTACACTATGAGTGTATTGAGTAGGACCAATTGAGGTAGTATCTTTTTATACTGACTATATAAAAGAACAATATCTCTGTTATTATGAAAGTGTCTACTCTTAATCATGATATAATAACAAACACATATACTTAGTATTGATTTATTTGATTTATCAAATGGTGTAATTTAGCTCGTTAAATCAATAGGCCTGATAAGTTTGGAAATGATATTATTTATATGGTGTGTTATTGATTATAGAATGAAACTGTGTCCTAGTAATCTAGGTTGATGATGTCCCCTTGAGGAGCTCATAAAGATTGTCATATAAACCCTGCAGGTGGACTTAGTCCGACATGACGATAAGATTGAGTGGTACTACTCTTGGAGCTAGATATTAATTAAGTGAGTTGTCAGTAACTTATTTAATTAGTGGAGATTCAATATCTTAAACATAGAGAGACTATCACACTCATGATAAGAAGGAGCTCATATAGTAATATGAGATTAGTGCAGTAGTGCAATAATATCTCTTTAGTGGAATGAGATATTATTGATGAATTTGAGTTGGGTGTTCGGGGCGAACACGAGAAGCTCAAGCTCATCGGGAGACCAAAACCAATTCCTCCTCTCGGTCCCTATTGTAGCCTCTTATTTATAAAGTCTTATATCCACCCAAACCCAACTTCTTACCCATCTTAAGGTGGTCGGCCAAGCCAAGCTTGAAGCCCAAGCTAGGGCCGACCAAACCAAGGCTAGATGGCTTCAAGTTGTGGCCGACCCTAGCTTGGAGCCCAAGTAAGGGTGACCGACCACATTGAATTTAAAAGGAAGTTTTATTTTGTAAAATCTTTTCTTTTATAGAGATTCATTAAAAGGATTTAAAAGGATGGTTTTAATATAAAATTTTTCTTTTTTTGGATCGATCATAAAAGGAAATAAAAGGAAGTTTTTATTTTGTTGAAAACTTTCCTTTTATGTTGGTTTTAAAAGAGAGTTTTAAATTCTAAAATCTTTCCTTTTATAGCTTTCTACAAAGGAATAAAAGATATATTTGAAATCTTTCCTTATTTGTAGTTATCTATAATGTGAAAGAAATATTTTAATTTTTTGATAAAACTTTCCTTTCTTGAAACCATGTTTTATTTTAAATCTTATCTTTTATAGATATCTATAAAAGGATTTAAAAGAGAGATTTTAATTTATAAAACATTCCTTTTAGAACTATCCACAAAAGGAATTTTTAAAAGAGAGATTTTAATTTTTGTTTAAAATTTTTCCTTGCTTGGAGAACAAGCATGTGGCCGGCCATGACAAGAAGAAAAGGAAGTTTTAATTTTTTTTTTTGTTTTAAAACTTTCCTTTTTAGTCATTAGCAAGGAATATAAGGAAGTTTTAATTATATTTTAAACTTTCCTTATTTGTCAAGACCAAGGAATATAAAAGAGAGGGTAGAGGTGTCTTACCTCACAACAATACATCTTCTATTCCTCTCCTCTCTTCCTTGGTGGTGGCCGACCCTTACTCTTTCTCTCTTCTCCTTTGTTTTCCCTCTTGGTGGCTGGCGGCATATTGGTTTGGAGATCCATTGATGACCTGTTGCTTAAAGGAGAAGAAGAAGAGAAGGAGGTTCTCTTGTTTAGCATCCCTTGGAGGAAAGTCGGTGGTCGAACTTCATCATCTCTTGGGAAAGTTGGTGGCCGAATTTCATCATCTCTTAGAGAAAGTTGGTGGTCGAAACTTGAAAGGAAGAAGAATGCTTGGGTGGATTCTCGTCTTGGTAGATCGTCACCCACACGACGTCCGAGATAAGAAGAGAAATACAATAGAAGATCAAGAGGTCTATAAGCTACATAAGGTATAACTAGTTATTAGTTTCCGCATCATAACTAGTGCATCCTTTTGTATATATCTTGTAAAACCAAACACAAGAGGTTATCGATTTTTATTATCGTTTTTGTTATCGATTTTCGTTTCGATTTCATATTTCGATAATGTGTTTCTATTGAGGTCTCTATTGTTAAACCTTGTTTACTGTGAGAAGTTTAAATATCCGATTTCTTTGAAAGGCTTTGTCTAGGCAGTGGTGGATGTTCTCATACCCAAGAAGGCCTAGTGCCTCGCCACGTTTGACCTGGAAGCCGATCCTTGAAATAGATATTTGATCAACTTCTGTAATATGATTTAACTTAGGAAGATCACATCGGTTGAACTTGAAGTAAGAATGTTAAGTTTCGTTCCCAATTCAAGTTTAACTTCTAAAGGGAAAATTTGGATTAATAATATTAAGCATCGTTTGTAATCCAAATTTAACTTTAGTGGAACACATGGGTAGCTAGGATAGTTCTATGCTTGTACAAATTTTTGTGCAGGGGAACTAGGACGGTATTCCGAGTAGCAACCAACAAACATCATGTTAACTATTTGGTCTGGGTTCTTCTGCTTCTGCACTGCTTCCTTGGGTCCGGGTCTTCCGCTCCAGTTCTAGCTCAGCTTGGGTAATCTTGGCCATCTGGAATAGGGTTCATCCGAACCCAACTTCCGACCTTCGAGTAAACTTCCACTCTGACTTCTCGTCCTTTAGAAACGTTGCGCGTCTCCTTCTCGTCCACTCGCATACTCTTCCACAGCACTTCGTATCTCAGACGTATCGAGTCCATCGACTCTCTCCCGTGCCATCCTCCTCGCTAACTGCATCTTTCGCTCGACTTCCTGCGCTCCTAAATTCCTGCACACTTAGACACAAGGGTTAAAAACTAACATGACCTAACCTGACTTGGTTGATCAAATCAAAATTATCTTAGGGTACGTATATATTTGAGGTAAACTCCACATCAACACTTAATCCCTTCCTACAATCCTACATCACATGGGCACATGCCACCCATTTGTGATGTCCAATCCATCTATTTTGCATGCAAGTAAGAGACATACAACACACACCACCAATTCATAATTGGCATCCTACATACACAAGTCCACATTTGGACTTGCATTCACACCTACAGCCATACATTGCACGGGCACCAAACAAACATTTTGATGTTTACAAAGCATGGACAGCAAAAACACAGACAGAAACTCCATCACACGAATAACTATTATATCACACGGTGAAATATTGTGACACAAGATCAACACAAATACACAGATGACAATTATAGCATGCAAAGGCTTAGAGTTGTATTATGTTGGCTTCATATCCACAAATCGGTGCACATGAATCTGGACTTTGCAAAAGATTCTGTTGGACCCCATGGTAGTTTTCATGTGATCAACCAAGTTGGTTAGGTCCTGCTGTGTTTGATCCCTGTGTCTGAGTGTGTAGGAGCTTAGGAGCATAGGAAGTCGAGCGGATGAAACAGCTAGCGAGAAGGACGACACGGGAAGGGAGCTGACGGGCTCGGTGCATCCTAAGGACGAGAGAGCTGCGGAAGAGTACTCCGGTGGGCGTGAAGAGCGTGTGAGGCGTTCGAGGGACGTTAAGCCGGGACGGAAGGCTGCTCGAGGAGAAGGCCGAGAATTGGGTTTGGGTGAGCCCTATTCCGGTTGGCCGCAATCACCCAAAAGAACGGAGCGTCGGAAGCTGAAGAAACCAAGCTGGAAATTAGGCTGTCAGCTTGGAGGCGCCTTCAACCCTGTTGAAGGCGTCTTCAACAGGTCAGTTTTGACCGTTTACGCTGCGGATAAAGTTTTATCCGCTGACCGAGCTGGAGGCGCCTTGAACCTTGTTGGAGGCGCCTTGGACCCTCGGGATAGACTTTCCAGGAGCTATAAAAAGGCCCCTGGAGCTTGGAATTCAACAACAACTTCTACATTCAACTCTGTAATCATTTCCTAGCAGTAGTTCTGAGCCATTAGAGTGTAAAAGACTTCTCCGCCTTCAGCAAAGGAGAATTTTCTTAGTGCGCTTTTCACTGCCCTGGATTAACAACCCTCTTGGTTGTAACCAGGTTAAAACTCTGTTTCTGTTTTTATTTTCTGCCTTTATTATTTTACTACTGCATTTGTTCCGAGTTGAAATCCGAGGAGGGTAGTTTTATTTCTTGTTTACAGCAATTCACCCCCCTCTTGCCGGCCTCCACTGTACCTATAATTGGTATCAGAGCCAGACCGCTCAGAAGGACCAACCGCTGACTGACGCACAACGATCAAAACGATGGACGGAGACAGTGATTACCCACCTACATTCGAGGGGGAGTTTGCTTCATGGAAGCAAAAGATGGAGGTATACCTTAACTCTGATTTTTCTATTTATTTAATAATGAAATCTGGTTATGAAGCACCAAAGAAAGCAAACGGAGAAGAGCTCGAGAAATACCTTTGGAACGAGAAGCAACGTGACGAGTTTATGGCAAATGCACAGGCTGAATTTCATCTTCTAACCACAATACCAAATGAAGATCTCGACAAAGTCGGAGAGTACAATAGCACAAAAGGACTTTGGGAAAAGTTCTTAAAACTCCACGAAGAACAAATTGAAGTTGAATCCGACTCCTCGATGGACACTGATCCGACGTCAGAAGAGTCCGAAACTGAGGTAAGTGCCGAGACAGAACCAGTAACCGAACTCCAACTTGAAGACCTAGAATGCTCATCACAAATGAGCATCGATAAAGGGGGAGAAATATCAGAAGACGAAAACAACTCAACAGGGGGAGAAACAACCGCCGACAAGGTAAGTCAGGTATGATCTCCACCTTTTGGCAAATTAATTGTTTCAATTGAAATATTGCCGAAAGGTTTTCCTGAATTACAAATTATTTCGTCGAAAGAATATTTTAAATTAAAAACTGAAAAACTATTAAAGAATATTGAGTTAAAAGACACAATTTGTCAATTAAAAGATTTTGACAAACTAACAATAGAAAATGTACAATTTTTTGCATGCTCAATATTTTTTGCCATAATTCTAAAAAATTGTGAATTAAGAACTTATAAGAAGTTAAAATGGAAATTTAAAAATCATTATATTTGATCTTAGTTGAAATATTAGACTTAGCGCTTTCAGAGAAGAAAATTAAACAGTAAATTTCTTTATAAATCTTTGTCAAGGAAGTGGTTGTTGCTCCAATAACCAAGAAGGTCCAGTGCCTCGCCACGACATGAAAGCTGAAATATTGAAATGAAAGGTTTAATTAATTTTCTGAAAAAAAGCATTTAAAAAATTTAGAATTAAATAATGCTTTGAAAGTTTAATTAAACATCTTTGAAAAATTTTGTTTATAAATTCATGTTTGGAAATATTCTTCTGGAAAATTCTAAAAGTTCATTTACTTGGAATTTTTTTAAAAAAGTCTTTTAACTTAGAATTTTTTTTTGAAAAAAAAAAATTCATTTTGGTTAGAAATATTTTTTCTGGAAAGTTCTGTTTGTAAATTCATTTACTTAGAATTTTTTTTTTAAAAAAAAAGTTCCCTCTAATTAGGACCCCATTTTTGCTGTGATCAAAAGGGGAGAGAAAGGTACAAGTTTAGGGGGAGTAAGGAGAGTTAGGAAAAATTAAAATTTTACCTATTTTTTGTGTTGCAATTTCATTTATTGCAAAATTATGCTTAAATATGTTAGTTTAGTAATTTTTCTTTAAAATTACTATTTATGTCTATCTCTTAACCCTAACTTGAACTTGGGTTGATGCACATCTGATCCTGTCCGAACCAGAAGTCAACAGACGCTGGGCATGTGGCGCTCTTCGGCTCGCTGATGTAGACCTCCCACTAGTGGCGCGACGCTCCGGCTAGCCTGCACAGAAGTCGAGCCGGGAAGGGGTTCCCGGCGGCGACCCTCCGACGCTCAAGTCAGGTAAGCTACGATGAACGAAGTGGCTTCCAAAGTCTCTCAATGCGTACCTCCGGCGAAGTCTGAGGCTCTTTATATAGAGTTGTGAAGGGTTAGGGCACGCATACCGAGGTGCATATGTGTCCTCTGTCCTTTCCTCGGTATGCAGTTGTCAGAAAGCTCACCTGGCCCATACCGCTACAGTCAAAGCATGTCCTCGATGGGGCAGCAGAATCCCCTGTCACAAGATTTGGAGCATGGCCTACACGTAAAACATACCTGCTGTCAGAAAAAGACCTCCCTTGTCCTTTTCCCCTTTGCTTCAGATCTAGCGTCCGGGCGGACAACTCCCTCAACATCCGGCCGGACATCCGCAGTGGTTTACTTGTGCTTTGTGGAGACTAATAAACAGGGGTGCTTTTATGACTGTGGTCGGTCAAAAGGTCAGCTCGGTCCATGACCTTTTTAACTGAGCGTCGGAACCCCGATTTGACAGGGTGCCTTCCAACCATAAGTGCGAGCCGGCTAGACCCGTCCGGGTATTCGATTCCATCGGCCCGGCCTTCTACGGTCGTCCGTCCGGTCGGACCACACTCCTCCCGGATGGGCGGCTACTCCGGTGAATTCCACTCGGCGTTGACATTGCAAGAGAGAGGGGGGGCCCGCTCTTACCACCGGATCACTTGCCTCCCTTTCAAGTCTAGTCGAAGGAGGCGAATAGTCCGACTGACTGGACTGTGAGTCTAGCCGAACGGCTCCTCCATGCTAATACTCTTCGCTCGGTCAGCCGAGGAAATATCCTTGAATGAATCAACAATGGCCTTCACCGGATCTCCTCGCGTTCTGCGCCAATCTTCGACATCAAGGTCGATCATACCTTCATTAAATGCTCCGAATGATTGACTGCCACGTGGAGCAATGCCACCAGAGTACGGAGGCGGTTGCATGATATTTTGATGTGATCGAAGCAATTCGAAATAAACGGCTAGATGTATGCTTTGATTCCCGTGACCTGGATCCGACGGTGGAGGCCGCCCGGCCCTCACCCTAAAAACTCTTCGTTTCCTTCTTACCTTCACACGCCCCCATTACCTCTGCGGCTGCTCTCTGCGCTTTGGAGCTCCGGCGATCTGGTTGCTGCCCCCTGACGCTCTCCGGCGCCTTTCCCCGATCCATCTCCCCTCAGTAAGGTTTTAGGTCTTTCCTCCTTCCTTTCCGGTATCTAATTCGCCTTTCTTCCCCTTGCTTCAGTCTTTGAAATTCCCTTTCTTCGTCTTTGGAACTTCCTTTTTTGATTTCCCCTATCCGGATCATGGCCAGTTCCTCTCATCCCGAAGAACAGTCCTTAGGCCCATGGTATACTACCATGCGATCCCGCTTCGAACAACGGGATTTTGATATTCTGGCTGACAATTTCGAAATCCCCGAGGATATCGAAGTTCGTCTAGCTGGTCCCGCCGCTCGGCCACACAGACCGCCGCGTGGTGGTTTCTGTGTCTTTCGCGACCAATTTACCGCCGGTCTGCGGTTCCCCGTGCATCCCTTTATAGCAGACGTCTGTAATTATTTTGGCGTGCCGCTCGGAAGTTTAGTACCAAATACCTTCCGTCTCCTCTGCGGCGTTGTCGTTTTGTTTAAGATTCACAACATTCCCCTCCGACCGGAGGTCTTCTTTTATTTCTATTATCCTAAGCAAGCCGAGCCGGGCACCTTTATGTTCCAAGCTCGGCCCGGTCTTCAATAAACTACCCACTTCCAATAAACACTGGAAGGACTATTATTTCTATATTCGCATGCCCGGTCAGCCCAACTTTCCGACCCAGTGGCAGGTCAATCTACCTCCTACTCCCGAGTTGAAGAAATTCAAGACCCGACCGGATTATCTTCACGCCGCAAATGTACTAGCCGGTCTGCGGCTTGACATCAACAAACTTCTCCACGAGGGAGTACATTTTTGGGCTGAGTCCTATACGGACCCCACTTCCGACCGGCTTCGGTAAGAATTTTGCTTGGGCGCTTGCTTTAATTGCTAACTGATTTCTTCTCCTTTTCATGCAGCTGACATCGTCATGGACTCGGTGATGGCCGGCGTTCTGAAGAGAAAGGCAGCGGCACTGCAGGCCGCGGCGGCAAAGGAAATGGAGGCGCTGGGTATTCAGCCGGTCGGTTCTCACGAAGGAGAGAGCGGCACCCAGACTGAATCGGCCGCTCCGGCCTCTCAACAGCAGGTAGCCAGCGGAGCTACCCCCTCCAGGGAACCAACGGCCCCAGAGGAAGGGTCCGTTCGGGAGGAGGAACAGCCACTGCAAAAGAGACGTCGGGTGGAGACTCCGCTGCGCTCGGCTACCTCCGCGGTCCAACCTGCTAAAGGCAAGGCGCCTGTACCCGAGACCATCTCGTCCGACCGGACTCCTTCTGACTGGGACGAGCTGCCTACTCTGGTCGAGGCCACTCCGGTCGACACTCTCCCCCCTGTTCGCCGTTCAGTCCAACGCTCAACCATCCATTCGCGAATTTCTGCGCCAGCTTCTGATCCCGGTCGGGCTATCCCTAGTCACGGCCGCACGGTACGAGTTACTCTTCATCTTCCAACTGAAGAGTTGCTACCAGAAGCCGACCGGCCCACCGCGCCCGAGCACACCATTACTTTGAAAGGGCCCCTCGCCAAGATGTGGGCCGACGCTCGGGCGCGAGTAGCACTGATCCCTCTGCAGAACCTAGCCAACAGCCACATGCAAGCGGCTACGGGGGTAAGTTTGTTGTTTTTTGAAGTTTTGCCTGAATATTTCCGCTCGGCTTTTAACAACTGCGCCTTGTTTCAGAGATGGGTGGAAGAGATAGCAGTTGCCAGCCGCCTGGCTATGGCGGACGAGGAGATAAGGCAACTGCGGGCGGCGGGCGGTCCGAGCGGCTCCCAAGGCCCTTCCTACTCCGAGCTGCAAAAAGAACTAAAGAAAGTTCAAACTCTGCTGGCTGCTGAGCAGAAGAAAACAGCTGACCAGGCCCACGCCCTAGCCGAGTCCGAGCGACAAGTCAAGTCGCTTGACACAAAGATAACTCTGGCCACCACTCGGAAGAACACCGTCATCTCCGATCTGGAGAAGAAAAACGTGGAGGCCCGGGGCTTGGAGTTGAGGATAAAGGAGCTGACGGAGAAGCTTGACCGGGAGAAGGCAGGCCGCTCGGCCGATGCGGAGAAGATTGAGCGTCTGAATGAGGCCCTCACAAGCTCCCAGGCGACCTTCAAAGAATACCAGGATGCCGAGCCGGGCCGAGTCGCCGCTTTTCGACAAAGCCACATCCGATCGCCCGAGTTCTCGGAGAAAATTTGCGAGCGGATGTACTCGGCTTTCGACTTGGCCATTAAGGCCACTGTGACCTACCTGAAGTCGAAGGGCCTTCTTCCGGATTCCACCAATATTCCGGCCGGCGATCAGGTGGAGCTCCTCAACAACATTCCGAGGGACCTCTACGACTATATCGAGTAATTCTTGTAATATCGTCGCTCGGACGAACATGAACCTTTTTGTACTTAGGCCACTCGGCCTAAGGTTTTAATTTTAATGAAATGCTTTGTTTTCGTGTGTTCGACCTTTTTGCACTGTCCCCTTGCTAATACTTGTGCTGTCCGCTCGTCTGCTATCATTGTTTTCCCCAACCCTTCCATTCGGCCGCATATCATTCTGTGTTGCTAGTATGAATCGCTCGTCATAAGCCGATCAGAACCTATATACCTCGAGCCTGAGCGGAACTTAGCGTCAGTCTCTCGATCTTTAACGACGGAGCTCGTCGGCGCGGATATTTTTAGCCGGACGGCGCGGCTCTCGATCTTTAACGACGGAGCTCGTCGGCGCGGATATTTATAGCCGGACGGCGCGGCTCTCGATCTTTAACGACGGAGCTCGTCGGTTCGTCCGCTCGGATTATTTATAGACGCCGGCTCGTCTCTCGATCTTTAACGACGGAGCTCGTCGGCGCGGATATTTATAGCCGGACGGCGCTGCTCTCGATCTTTAACGACGGAGCTCGTCGGCGCGGATATTTATAGCCGGACGGCGCGGCTCTCGATCTTTAACGACGGAGCTCGTCGGTTCGTCCGCTCGGATTATTTATAGACGCCGGCTCGTCTCTCGATCTTTAACGACGGAGCTTGTCGGTTCGTCCGCTCGGATTATTTATAGACGCCGGCTCGTCTCTCGATCTTTAACGACGGAGCTCGTCGGCGCGGATATTTATAGCCGGACGGCGCGGCTCTCGATCTTTAACGACGGAGCTCGTCGGCGCGGATATTTATAGCCGGACGGCGCGGCTCTCGATCTTTAACGACGGAGCTCGTCGGTTCGTCCGCTCGGATTATTTATAGACGCCGGCTCGTCTCGGGGCTCGTCGGTTCGTCCGCTCGGATTATTTATAGACGCCGGCTCGTCTCTCGATCTTTAACGACGGAGCTCGTCGGCGCGGATATTTATAGCCGGACGGCGCGGCTCTCGATCTTTAACGACGGAGCTCGTCGGCGCGGATATTTATAGCCGGACGACGCGGCTCTCGATCTTTAACGACGGAGCTCGTCGGTTCGTCCTCTCGGATTTTTAGACGCCGGCTCGTCTCGATCTTTAACGACGGAGCTCGTCGGTAGCGGATATTTATAGCCGGACGGCGCGGCTCTCGATCTTCGACGATACCGCTCGGATATTTATAGCGCCGACGCGGCTCTCGATCTTTAACGTCGGAGTTCGTCGGCTCGGATTATTTATAGCCGGCGGCTCGGCTCTCGATCTTTAACGACGGAGCTCGTCGGTTCGTCCGCTCGGATTATTTATAGACGCCGGCTCGTCTCTCGATCTTTAACGACGGAGCTCGTCGGCACGGATATTTATAGCCGGACGGCGCGGCTCTCGATCTTTAACGACGGAGCTCGTCGGCGCGGATATTTATAGCCGGACGGCGCGGCTCTCGATCTTTAACGACGGAGCTCGTCGGTTCGTCCGCTCGGATTATTTATAGACGCCGGCTCGTCTCTCGATCTTTAACGACGGAGCTCGTCGGCGCGGATATTTATAGTCGGACGGCGCGGCTCTCGATCTTTAACGACGGAGCTCGTCGGCGCGGATATTTATAGCCGGACGGCGCGGCTCTCGATCTTTAACGACGGAGTTCGTCGGCGCGGATATTTATAGCCGGATGGCGCGGCTCTCGATCTTTAACGACGGAGCTCGTCGGTTCGTCCGCTCGGATTATTTATAGACGCCGGCTCGTCTCTCGACCTTTAACGACGGAGCTCGTCGGCGCGGATATTTATAGCCGGACGGCGCGGCTCTCGATCTTTAACGACGGAGCTCGTCGGCGCGGATATTTATAGCCGGACGGCGCGGCTCTCGATCTTTAACGACGGAGCTCATCGGTTCGTCCGCTCGGATTATTTATAGACGCCGGCTCGTCTCTCGATCTTTAACGACGGAGCTCGTCGGCGCGGATATTTATAGCCGGACGGCGCGGCTCTACGGTTTAACGTCTGGGCTAGACGGGCTTGAAGGCTAACTCCTTACCAGGTCGAGCGACCTTGGCTTTCCTTTCCGCAGACAATACTCAAAGTGCTTCCATCTTTCTACTTCGCTTAGCCGAACGGCTCAGGATCTGCTTCGTCAAGTACTTTGGCTCGGATAATTCCCCCCGTCCGGACGGTACGGGGCCCTCGATGCTTGATGACGATGCCTTATATTTGTTTCTTTGACTTTTCATTTCTGCATTTCAAGTATTCAGTCGAAAAATGTACACAGGATGATTTACATAGGCACACCTTTCACCCTGCCCGGTAAGGCTGGAGGTGGTTCGCGTTCCACGGCCTATCTAGCTGCCGACCGTCCTCATCCTCCAGATAGTACGCGCCCGAGCGGAGCTTTTCGATGACTTTGAAGGGACCTGCCCAGGGAGCTTCAAGCTTGCCGACGTCGCCGACCGGCTTGACTTTCTTCCAGACAAGGTCGCCGACCTGGAATGATCGGGGAATGACGCGCCGGTTATAGTTTTGCTTCATTCGTTGATGGTACGCCATCAGTCGAACGGATGCTTTGGCACGCTCTTCGTCAACCAAATCCAGCTCCATATTCCTCCGCTCGGCATTGCCTTCATCATAACATTGGACCCGGACGGACTCGATGCCGACTTCAACCGGAATGACCGCTTCGCCGCCGTACACCAGATGAAAAGGTGTAACACCCGTTCCTTCCTTAGGAGTCGTCTGGATGGCCCATAAAACGCCCGGCACTTCATGTGGTCGAGCCGAGCGCGCAGAATACGGAGAATTTCCCGGTTGGCTACTTCGGCTTGACCATTGCTTTGGGGGTAAGCCACGGACGTGAAGTGTTGCTCGATGCCGTAGCTTTTGCACCAATCTTCCAGCACCTTCCCTGTGAATTGCCGCCCATTGTCGGAAACCAATCGGCGAGGGATACCGAACCTACAGATGATGTGTTGCCAAATGAATTTTTTGACCATCTGTTCGGTGATCCTGGCTAGTGGCTCGGCTTCTACCCATTTGGAGAAATAATCGACCGCCACCAGCAAAAATTTCCTCTGCCCGGTCGCCATTGGAAAGGGACCCACAATATCCATTCCCCATTGATCGAACGGACATGAAACGGTTGATGCTTTCATCACCTCCGTCGGTCGGTGAGAGAAGTTGTGATACTTCTGGCATGAAAGGCACGTAGAGACGGTCCGGGCGGCGTCCATTTGTAAGGTCGGCCAAAAGTATCCCGCTAGCAGAATCTTCTTGGCTAGTGATCGTCCGCCCGGATGTCCTCCGCATGATCCTTGATGTACCTCCTGGAGGATGTAAGCCGAATCTTCCGAGCTCACACACTTCAACAACGGGCGAGAGAAAGCCTTCTTGTAGAGCTGATCGCCGATAAGTGTGAACCGACCGGCTCTCCTCCTGAGCAGCTGGGCTTCATCCCGATCGGCCGGTGTGGCTTCCGAGCGGAGGAACTCTATGATGGGCGTCCTCCAGTCGCTTGGAAACGTGAGGCTTTCCATCCGGTCGACATGCGATACCAGTAGTACTTTTTCAATAGGTTGCTGAATGGTGACCGGCACTATAGAACTTGCTAGCTTGGCCAAGTCATCTGCTGCCTGGTTCTCCGTTCGGGGAATTTTTTGAATAAGGACCTCTCGGAAAGTGGCTTTGAGTTTTTCAAAGGCTTCAGCGTAGAGCTTAAGCCGAACGCTGTTGATTTTAAAGGTACCAGAAAGTTGCTGAGCGGCCAATTGTGAATCCGAATAGAGAGTCACCCGACTGGCACCCACATGCCGGGCTGCCTGCAATCCGGCTATGAGGGCCTCATACTCTGCTTCATTGTTGGTGGCCTTGTAATCTAGTCGGACGGATAGGTGCATCTTTTCTTCTTGAGGTGAGAGTAGCAATATTCCGATCCCACTTCCGAGCCGAGTGGAAGACCCATCCACATATATTCTCCACAGAGCTTCCGGCTCTGGCCTCTGCACTTCGGTCACAAAATCAGCCAAGGATTGCGCTTTGATCGCCGAGCAGGGCTGATATTGGATGTCAAATTCACTTAGTTCTGTCGTCCACTTGATGAGCCGTCCGGCCGCTTCTGGATTCAACATCACTCTTCCTAGTGGGCTATTCGTCCGGACGATGAGGGTGTGAGCCAAGAAATATGGTCGAATGCGCCGAGCGGCGAGAACCAAAGCGAAGGCCAACTTCTCGAGCCCGGTGTAACGAGATTCAGCATCTTTCAAAATGTGTCTTAGAAAATACACCGGCTGCTCTTCGCCGCTCGCCCTCACAAGTGCCGAGCCTACAGCATGCTCAGTTGACGACAGATAAATATAAAGTGACTCACCCCCGATCGGCTTGGCTAACACTGGCAGAGAATTAAGATATGTCTTCAATTCTTCGAACGCTCGGTCACATTCTTCATCCCACTGGAACTTAGTAGCCTTGCGCAGGATCTTGAAGAATGGAAGGCTCCGGTCGGTGGTTTTTGAGATGAATCTGGACAAAGCAGTTATCCGACCGGTCAACCGTTGAACTTCCCTTGTATTTCTGGGAGGCGGCATGTCTTGCAGAGCTTTCACCTTGCTGGGATTGGCTTCGATTCCCCGCTCGGTCACTATATATCCCAAGAAACGCCCCCCTTTTGCTCCGAACAAGCATTTCTGAGGATTTAGCTTGACTCCATATTTGCGTAGCGTTCGGAAGGTTTCTTCCATGTCCCTGAAGAGATCGGCCGCTCGGACGGATTTGATAAGAATGTCGTCCACATAGACTTCCAGATTACGCCCGATCTGCTCCTTGAACACCTTGTTCATCAAGCGTTGATAGGTGGCCCCGGCATTCTTCAATCCGAACGGCATCACATTATAGCAATATGTGCCGTCGGCCGTCACAAAACTAACTTTTTCTTGATCTTCACGGGCGAGCGGCACCTGATGATAGCCTTGGTATGCGTCGAGCATGCAAATCAATTCGCAGCCGGCCGTAGAGTCCACCAGCTGATCTATCCGTGGCAGAGGATAGAAGTCCTTGGGGCATGCTTTGTTTAAGTCCCGGAAGTCGATGCAGACTCTCCACTTGCCGCCCGGCTTGGAGACTAATACTACGTTAGCCAGCCAGCTCGGGAACTGCACCTCGCGTATGTGGCCGGCCTCCAGAAGTTTTTCTACTTCCGCCCGGATGATGGCATTCTGCTCGGCACTGAAATCCCTTTTTCTCTGCTTTACTGGCCGAGCGTCCGGTCGGACATGCAACTCATGCTGCGATAGGCTCGGCGAAATTCCGGGCAACTCATGTGTCGACCAGACGAAAACATCATGATTTCGTTGGAGGCATTGGATCAACTCCTCCTTTTGCCCCTCCTCCAGATCAGAAGCGATAAAAGTCGTGGCCTCCGATCGAGTCGGATGGATCTGAACCTCCTTCTTTTCATCATAAATTAAAGCAGGAGATTTCTCGGTTATGGCGTGTACCTCGGTTCGGGGCGCCTTCCGAGCGGAACAAGCTTCTGCTCGGACCATCTCTATATAGCACCGCCGAGCTGCTAGTTGATCTCCACGTACTTCTCCTACTTTGTCCTCCACGGGGAACTTTATCTTCTGGTGGAAGGTTGAGACAACCGCTCGAAATTCGCCGAGCGCCGGTCGTCCCAAAATGACGTTGTAGGACGAAGGAGAGTCTACCACCACGAAGTTTATTGCCCTGGTCCTCCTGAGCGGCTCTTCTCCCAATGAAGTAGCCAGCCGAATTTGTCCGACCGGCTGAACTTCGTTGCCCGTAAACCCGTAGAGCGGGGTCGTCATGGGAAGTAGCTCGGCTTGATCAATTTGCAGCTGATCGAACGCCTTCTTGAATATGATGTTGACTGAACTCCCTGTGTCAACAAATATGCGGTGAATAGTATAATTTGCTATTACCGCTTTAATGAGCAGAGCGTCGTCGTGGGGCACTTCTACTCCTTCTAAGTCTCCGGGCCCGAAAGTGATTTCCGGTCCACTTGCCCGCTCTTGACTACAGCCGACTGCGTGGATCTGCAGCTGTCGGACGCCCGCCTTTCTGGCTCGGTTGGAGTCTCCTCCGGTCGGCCCGCCAGCGATAACGTTGATCTCGCCCCGGGAAGTGTTGCTCCTGTTTTCCTCTTCCCGAGTGGACGGTCGTGACCGTTCTCTGGACGCCCGGCGATTCTCCTGTCTCGGAGATCTATGCCGATCGGGTGTCTGTTGATGTCGCCTTTCGGTGCGGGCCCGGTTGGCTTCATGGGTCCTTTGTCTCCTGTCGATGGGAGGAGACCGTCGTTCGGCTCTCCTGGGAACGGGATTGGCCACGAAGGGAAGACTTCGACAATCCCTCGTGTTGTGCGTATCCGCCTGGTGGAAGGAGCAGAACATAGGGGTCCACCTCTTCTTTGGCTTGGGCCGAGCGGCAGCCACTTCTTGTACGTGCAATCCGGCGTGGGGGGATCGAATTGCTTCGGTCCTCGGTCCTCTGGGTGGCTGCTGAGCGGCGTGCTGTTTCTACTCGGCATGAACAGGTGCACGCTCGGTTGGAGTTTCCTTTTTCCGAGCGGCTTGCGCTTCTTCCACGTTTATGTATTCGTTGGCCCGATGCAGCATGTGATCATAATCTCGGGGCGGCTTCCGGATGAGCGACCGGAAGAAGTCCCCATCCACAAGGCCCTGAGTGAAGGCATTCATCATCGTCTCTGATGTGGCCGTTGGGATATCCATCGCCACTTGGTTGAATCACTGGATGTAAGCTCGAAGCGATTCTCTCGGCTCTTGCTTGATGGCAAACAAGCTGACACTTGTCTTCTGATAACGTCGACTGCTGGCGAAGTGGTGGAGGAAGGCCGTTCGGAAGTCCTTGAAGCTAGTGATGGATCCGTCCGGCAACCTCCGAAACCACCGTTGAGCCGATCCCGAGAGAGTGGTAAGAAAGACTCGGCACTTTACTCCATCTGTATACTGATGGAGCGTAGCTGTGTTATCGAACTTACCCAGATGATCATCCGGGTCCGTTGTTCCGTTGTACTCGCCGATCGTCGGAGCCACGTAGTGCTTGGGCAGAGGGTCTCGTAGAATAACCTCCGAAAATTGGCGATTGATCCGCTCGGGAGATGAGCCCGCCCAGGGAGCTTTTCCTTTTCTGTCATCCCGCCTTGGCATCTCGTCTGAAGAAGATCCCCTATCTCTTCGAGCTGGTATGGCTTCAGGGGTGCGAAACAAGGCTCGATGGAATGCGACGGTGGCTGGAGGTGCTTCTGCTCGACCACCTGACGCAGATGTTGCTTGTTGCTCAGGCCGCTCGGCTGCTGCTTTCTGTTTTTGTTCCACAAGTTTGACGGCCCTTATCTCGACCAGAGCTTCGAGTTCTTCCGTCGAAAGCGCCACCGTGTGTTGTCGTCCAGCCTCATCCATTGTTTCCAGTCGGATGCAGGAGCGTTCCCACAGACGGCGCCAATTTGATCCTGTCCGAACCAGAAGTCAACAGACGCTGGGCATGTGGCGCTCTTCGGCTCGCTGATGTAGACCTCCCACTAGTGGCGCGACGCTCCGGCTAGCCTGCACAGAAGTCGAGCCGGGAAGGGGTTCCCGGCGGCGACCCTCCGACGCTCAAGTCAGGTAAGCTACGATGAACGAAGTGGCTTCCAAAGTCTCTCAATGCGTACCTCCGGCGAAGTCTGAGGCTCTTTATATAGAGTTGTGAAGGGTTAGGGCACGCATACCGAGGTGCATATGTGTCCTCTGTCCTTTCCTCGGTATGCAGTTGTCAGAAAGCTCACCTGACCCATACCGCTACAGTCAAAGCATGTCCTCGATGGGGCAGCAGAATCCCCTGTCACAAGATTTGGAGCATGGCCTACACATAAAACATACCTGCTGTCAGAAAAAGACCTCCCTTGTCCTTTTCCCCTTTGCTTCAGATCTAGCGTCCGGGTGGACAACTCCCTCAACATCCGGCCGGACATCCGCAGTGGTTTACTTGTGCTTTGTGGAGACTAATAAACAGGGGTGCTTTTATGACTGTGGTCGGTCAAAAGGTCAGCTCGGTCCATGACCTTTTTAACTGAGCGTCGGAACCCCGATTTGACAGGGTGCCTTCCAACCATAAGTGCGAGCCGGCTAGACCCGTCCGGGTATTCGATTCCATCGGCCCGGCCTTCTACGGTCGTCCGTCCGGTCGGACCACACTCCTCCCGGATGGGCGGCTACTCCGGTGAATTCCACTCGGCGTTGACATTGCAAGAGAGAGGGGGGGGCCCGCTCTTACCACCGGATCAACATCAAAAAGGTAGAGATTGTTGGACCCCATGGTAGTTTTGATGTGATCAACCAAGTTGGTTAGGTCCTGCTGTGTTTGATCCCTGTGTCTGAGTTTGCAGGAGCTTAGGAGCACAGGAAGTCGAGCGGAAGACGCAGCTAACGAGAAGGACGGCACGGGAAGGGAGCCGACGGGCTCGGTGCGTCCGAAGGACGAGAGAGCAGCGGAAGAGTACTCTAGTGGGCGTGAAGAGCGTGCGCAATGTTCGAGGGACGTTAAGCCGGGACGAAAGGCTGCTCGAGGAGAAGGCCGGGAATTGGGTTCGGGTGAGCCCTATTCCGGTTGGCCGCAATCATCCAAAAGAATGGAGCGTCGGAAGCTGAAGAAACCAAGCTGGAAATTAGGCTGCCAGCTTGGAGGCGCCTCCAGCTTGAAGGCGCCTTCAACATGTCAGTTTTGACCGTTTGCGCTGCGGATAAAGTTTTATCCACTGACCGAGCTGGAGGCGCCTTGAACCTTGTTGGAGGCACCTTGGACCCTCGGGATAGACTTTCCAGGAACTATAAAAATGCCCCTGGAGCTAGGAATTCAACAACAACTTCTACATTCAACTCTGTAATCATTTCCTAGCAGTAGTTCTGAGACATTAGAATGTAAAAGGCTTCTCCGCCTTCAGCAAAGGAGAATTTTCTTAGTGCGCTTTTCACTGCCCTGGATTAACAACCCTCTTGGTTGTAACCAGGTTAAAACTCTGTTTCTGTTTTTATTTTCTGCCTTTATTATTTTACTACTGCATTTGTTCTGAGTTGAAATCCGAGGAGGGTAGTTTTATTTCTTGTTTACAGCAATTCACCCCCCTCTTGCCGGCCTCCGCTGCACCCACAGATTCAATTAGAATCTGGAGTAATCCCTTGATATAAGCTTTTATTGCAAACTTCCCATATGAAATAGATCATGCTTGAGATGTTTAGGTATCGAACCTTCATATTCCAGCTACTATCTTTATAATTCCACCCAAGGACTTGCTGCAATTTGTCAAAAGAGTGAAAAATCATATTAATGTTCAGTCATTGCTTCACTTTACTCCACAATCCGCAAGCCTTAGAGCATTCAAAGAATAAATGATGGTTTGATTCCTCTTAATATCGGTATAATACACATTCTTTGTTTGGTTTATATTCATTCTATCCTTGGTTCTTAAATTACCATTTGATAGCATCCATAAAATGAAGCGATGTTTTGGTATGATTTCCAACCTCCACACGATCGAATTCCAAGCCACCTCTGAATCCCTTGGTATGAAAAATTGATAAGCTTTTGCAACTCCTTTCATTTCCCTAACAAACCAATCCATCATTATCATGTTTACTCTACCAACTTCATTTGAGACTCTTAAGATCTTGTTCTAGATTTCTATAAGTTTCTTGAAGGACGAGTCCGAAACCTTGGTTTCCCATGCCGAAACATATAGTGTTGATGTACCCATGCTTGACCATAATGAATATGTTTTGGCTTAGATATCCCATAATATCTTACTTAACAAAGCCTTATTCCATACAAGAAGATTTCTAAGTCCATATCCCCCATCTTGCTTTGATAGACAAACTTTTGACCAAGATATAGGTGGGTGTTTTGAAGACCAAACAAACATATGACAAATAACTTTATTCTTGCCAATTATTCCACTATGAATTGGAAACATTAAAAGTCAAAAACACTTCCTACCTTGGAGAAGCGTACCCACCAATTCCAAACGGCCAACATATGATAAAGTATGTTTGGGCCAAACATTTATCCTTCTTATAATAGCATTTAGGAGTGACTCATAATTAGCAATCCTTAGCTTTTCCGCCGCCAATGGAATCCCCAAGTATCGGAAAGGAAAAGAACCTTCTTGGAACCCCAGGAGACAAACAAGCTGATACTTTAAACTTGCATTCACACAGGGCATGTAAACTTGCATTTTTTTTAGGATTTGTCTGTAGCCCCAAAACTCCTCCAAAATTGTCCAAACATTCCATTATGTGCTGTGTAGATGATACATCCGTTCGACAAAACAACATTAAATCATCGGCATAAATAAAATGTGTAATGCCCACATCTTTGCACATTGGATGAAAGTGAAAGGATGACAAAGTGGTGGTGGTCTTGAGTTTCCTTGACAACACTTCAATGTAAATGCCAAACAACGAGGGCGAAGTGGATCCTCTTATCTAAGCCCTCTTTTCCCACTAAAGAAACCATATATGCCGTCATTTAAAGAAATTGAGTAAGATATTGTATTGATACATTCCTTATTTAATTACAATATCGTTAAGGACAACCAAAACCAATGAGTGTCATCATACGAAAAACCCAATCAACCATATCAAAAGCTTTTTTCAAGTCCACTTTGATCATGCATCTAGGAGAAATCCTTTTGTGTGCATACTTCAAAAGTAATTCCTAAGTTAAATATATGTTATCTCCTATAGAATGCCCCTTGATGAATGCTACTTGAGCTGGATCCAATAAGAAATCCAATACTTTAAATAACTAGCCAGCAAGGATCTTTGTAATAACTTTATATAACATATTGCAACAAGAAATTGGCCTATAGTCGGAAACATCCACAACATGGTCTCCTTTCGACACAAGTGAGATCAAGGAGTGATTCTATTGCTTGAGTAGATTGTCATTTGAAAAAAAATTCTTGTATAGTTGCAATAAAATCATTACTAATAATATCTCAAGAGGAGATAAAGAATTTCAAACCATAACCATCCGCCCCCGGCGCTTTCCCACATGCAATATCATGTAAAGCAGTCCTTATTTCTTCTAGCTCAATCGACTTGCATAAATTTTCAGATTGCCCCATGGTTAGCTTCTTTCCCGATAGCTCATTGCTGCCTAAGGTGGTGCACGTCTCCTTTTGGCCAAGTAATCCATGGAAATAATCAACAAGCTCTTCCGCTACTCCACCTATGCTCGTGATTTGTTCTCCATTCATTTTCTTTAGTGTTATGATTGCATGTCTTTTATTGTTCCTTTTTACCATATCATGAAAAAATTTTATACATTTATCCGCACTTCTCAAGTAAACCTTCTTTGTTTTTTGTTGATAAAATTATCTTTCTACTTCCGCTAGTAGGTTGACTTTCTTTCTTATGTGATTATATTCCATAGGGGTTGGACCTCCATCCGAAATGCCTCTTTGCACCTCCTCTAACTCCACCTTTAATCTTCTTGCTTTTTCCAAAATATGCCCAAAGTTTTTCTTGTTTAGCTCCCTCAATATCCTTTTAATCGGAACAACTTTATTTTGAGAATAAATTAGACATTTCCCATTGTTAGGATTGCCTAAGAGTCTTTTACGAGACATTTGAAATCATCATGCAATGACCACATGTTGAGAAATTTAAAAGCCTTATTTTTGGCTTATCCTTAGCTAGTGTGTGAACAATGGAACATGAATGATTTGAAAGACATTCAGGTGCCGTAAACTCCGCATAAGCATCAAAATCTGCCATCAACTAAAAGAAATTTACCAAAACTCTATCCAACTTACAAGAAACATTACCATTAGACTATGTAAGGCGACATCCAATGAACTGGAGATCCACTAAGCCAAAAGTTTGTGCAAAAATCTGCAAGTCTCTCATTTCATGATTTCCAACTAGAGACCCCCATGCTTTTCATGAATAGATAAGAAAGAGTTAAAATCAACCATAATCATCCATGGATCAAAAATGGTGTCTCCTAGATCTGTAAGTGCCTCCCATGACGGTCTCCTTGTAACAATTGAATGCAACTCATATACGAAAGTAACCAAGAAGCCCCTGCTAGAAATGTGACATCAAACATGACAATTTAGCAAAAATCCGGAACCATTCTATAGAAATTTCTTAGATCAATTTGTACACCAATAGGAAGGGTGATGGGGACCTCATGAATCTGTTATCCAAAAGTCAGAACCTCCACCATGAGGCACGCATACTCCAAACGTTCCCTTGTTCGTGTTAAATTATCGGCGTGCAATAACTTTCCAACTTCTGATCTAATCATGCTTATCACTTTTTGGGTCCAACAATCTGGTGGGAGACCATGAATTTATATCTAAGTAGGCACAAAATATCCATCCTCATCAAACAAAAAACATTTAGGCATTATCTTTAAAAACATAGGAATGTCAAAGACAAAATAAGGTCCTCCTTGTAGTACTTTTTCACGATCTTCTTCCTTCTCAACATGGTAGACTACCCAACCACTCTTGTGCATAAAAAACTTGTGAGGAACATTCCATTCAGAAACCCAGGATGCTGACCCATAAAGCAGCCAACAAAACAAATGCTCATTGCATCCTTCACACCATAGTTTGTAGAATCACGATCCTACGCAGAATCGATTTAGGGTCTGGATCAGATCATAGAATCATACGATCCTACCAAAAACCCTTAAAATCTTATCATACATGATTAATAATTAGAAAAATACCTAAAAAACTCATTTACATATAAATAAATAACTAATTTTGTATATATATGCAATCATTTACACTCAACACCTCAAATTACATTACTACATGTATAAATTTAAATTAACTTGTAATTCAACTATCATTCTCGTATAGTAATAATATTTATATTTTCATATCATAAAATGAAAGAAAATAAAATTTCTATTAACACAATAATAATAATAACACATTCAATATCAAAAATATTTCTTTGATTTATAAGGTAATTCAATTTAAAGACCAACAAAGTATCTAACGTATATAACAGAAACTATTGAATCCTTTAATTCAAATATGAACGTCGGAAATAATCTTCTAAAGACTGGTTGATGTCACATAATACTAGACAATAGACATTCAAAAACACATTATTTTGGGGAAAAGAAATGACAGAATATTATTGATAAAAAACTAACTCAAAAATAATTAAACATATGTTTAACTAATTTAAAACCCTAATAAGATGAAAAAAGATAATAAAAACAAGATAAAATCTTCTAGACATCCAAAAATGATTTAAATGATATTTTTTAGGTTTGAAATAGCATGGTTAAGGATAAACTTTGAAATTTATTAAAGATCTCTGAACGAGTTTTGATTTGATATATTATAGGCCTCGTGGTTCAATCCGAGTCAAAAGTTATGATCTCTCAAAGCTTCCACTGATTCTGCTTCGATTATGCTCCGATCCTACCGATTCTGTTCCGATCCTGCTGCGATCCTACTGCAAAAAGCAATTCTGCACGATCCTGGATCGATTTTGGGTTTCCGGATCGTACGATCCGGATCGCGATTTTGCAAACTATGCTCCACACTATCTATATCATCATAATAAAAAGCTAACCTTTCTCCCTTTGATTCATACTGATCTAGGTTCATAGTAAGTTTTGTTTTTCAATTGTCCTTGAAAAGACTGACCCAATCCCTCTTCTTTGGTGACTGCACATTCCTCCCATTCCTCCCATGATCCAGTTATGTTTTAGCCATCGCAGGTTGCTGTTCTACTTCCTCTGACAAGATCTCCTCTTCCACCACCGGTGGAGGTGGAAGGCTTCCATGGGCATGAGGTTGCTGAGGAGGAGCATTTGTTCTCAATGGCGTGCTTACCTCATCAACTTCATTGGCCACATCATCATGCTGCTCCAAGTCATCATTATTCAATTGGTCTACTTGTTCCATTACCTCTACCACATAAGATGCTTCATCCGTCACCTCATCTTGATTTGCCACCTCCCTATGTGCCTTTTGACCAGAGTGTCTCTTGCACTTCCATTTTCCCTTTGCTATATATGAGAAAGCAAACAACTATCCCTTGGAAATAGCTCACCATCCAAGTTGGCAAATGAGAAACCTTTACATTAGTTGTAATTGACCAACCTTCTAGTGAGTGGGAAGTCACCCAAACCTTCCCCAACCACTTAGCAACAGAGTAGTAGTGGGGAGGGGCAACACTTGATTGGAGGAGATGATTAGAGTTGGTGCAGTTCGTCAAAAAACCACTGGAGATGCCAAAGATTGTCGTAGAACACTAAAATTGAAATAAACTAATTATATGAACACTTACCTCAGTGATTAGGCCTCTAAACACCCTTAAAACATCCTCCATGGTCTATGGAAGGCATCCACAGCAGTTCCAAGCTCCCTTCTATCGGTGACGTGGAAGGAAACCACCTCGGGCCATGATTGAGGGTTGTCCACAACAAGAGACTCACCAAAGCACCAAGAAATGATGCTAGGGTTCTCAAAAAGGTAGATCCGCTACCTTAGCGGCCCCCCTAGTGCCGGTCCCACGGATATGGAGGGAGGTTCATGCAGGTACACAGACCATAGGCGCATGGCAGGATAAACCCTAGATATTAGGGTTCTCAAGCGTTGCCCTTACGTTGAACTACGGCATGTGCTATAATTCCTTAGGATATATCATTAATGTTTGATTATATTTTTCTTTTAAATGTTTGATTATTAAAAATGATTAATGTTTAATTATAGAAAACTTTAAATATTTGACTATTAAAAATCATTAATGTTGATTATAGAAAGTTTTAAATTTTTTTGTTATTAAAAATAGTTATATCATTAATAATTTCTTTCCAAGTTCATGTCAATAAAGTAAATATTTATTTGTGAGTATATAAAAAAAAGTAGAGTTGTCTCTAAAAGTAGAAATTTTATAGGAAACTCTAAATATTTGATTATTAAAAATAAATATATCATTAATACTTTATTTATAAATTGCTGTCAACAAAGTAAATATTTTTTCATTTTCTAAAAATAGATCTAATATAGAAACATGACAATATAAATTGCATTAAAAGATTCGTATTACATCACATTATTTAATACCAATGAGAGTAGATTTTCTATGTGATATATATAATAAAATACTTAATTTATTGTTGCGATCTGCATGCATATGGAATAAATAGAGATTATAGCTTAGAATGTGAAGATGATGTATGTTAATTATTTTTTATATATATTTATCTTCTCTTTTTGTTTTTTTGACATTTTTATGAATATTTATCCTATCTATATTTTTGTATGGTCATAAAGAGAGTGAAACCAATTCTTAAAAGAAGGTCATGTATTTGTTATAAAAATATATATTATTATTGTAGAAGATGAATGAAGTATAAGACAATGACAAACAAATACAAGATTAACTTTAATTTATCACAAATATCATGTATGCATAGTTTTTTTGACGATACATTTCTATATATGATGTATGAATTAAAGTTCTCTAGTGAATTGAAGAACACACGGGTTGATGAGAACATGCTTTTTATTATGTTAATTTATTTTTTGTATTTCATGATTAATTGATCTAATATTTTTTCTTATAACTTACCATATTTGTTTTTTGTTTTTGAGATGCCATGGGTAAAATGGTTGACTTAGACTCACCACAAGGTAGAGAATTTAGTGGTCGCCTACAAAACTTCTTGATTTTATCTTAAAAAATTCAGAGTAAATATGTTTAACTTTATTTTTATTTTTTGATTTACTGTATTTTAAACTTAGACTCACCACAAGGTAGAGAATTTAGTGGTCGCCTACAAAACTTCTTGATTTTGTCTTAGAAAATTCAGAGTAAATATGTTTAACTTTGTTTTTATTTTTTGATTTACTGTATTTTAATAATATGATATTTTACTATTTTTAGGAATAATAGGTTATTATGTGCTTTGTGATTCTCTGGATCATTTTTGCGGTCTAGAGAATGCTCTCTTTATATGTATTGGTGAAGATGCATGGTCTCCACTTGTAAAATAAGTGGAGACCATACATCCCCATCAATGTATGGAAAGGGAGCATCCTCTGGACTACAAAAACGGTCCAGATGATCTCCTTTCTCGCCAATGACATGATGACATACTTAGAAAAAATATGTGAAGAATCGACTGTTATCATTCTTTAAATGTGTCGAGCAAAATGTTTTATGTGTGAAGTACATGTTTCAAATATTTTCTATGTTACTAGATGACAACAATAAATAAGAATTTTATTGAAATTATGAAATTTCGTAATAGATAATTTTGATTATTCAATTTTGTATTAATATTTAATTATTTTATATATATGACTAAATATTAATACAACATTCATTTTAAGGGTTATTGCCCATTACAGACCTCAAATTCAATCAATATTATTTCAGCACCATCTGCTCAAATAATCTCAGAGGAACTTTCAAATGTAAATTTTTTAGTCAATAGTCATGTTCAATTGTATATAATTGTATTGAGAGTTATAGAGTCTTCAAATTTTGATATGTGATAGTGTTAATAATAAAAAAAAATCAACAACAAACATTATATTTAAGGATGTTTTTCAAAATTTATATATATTTTTAATTTTCTAATTGTACTATCTATAATCAATTTACTTTATTTGTAATTTAATTATTTATTCAAATACTCATACGTGCTAGTTTTAATAGTTAATTATATAAAATAATGTCTTGACATACTACTAATAAAAATAATAGAGTTTGATTTTTTTTTAATTTATTAAACTATCAACTATTAATGTTATTATATATACTATTTAATTAATATTAGTATTTATATGTCATTGGATTCATGTATTAATATTTTTATGAAAAATATTTATTTATTTTTTTATCAAGACAATGAATATTTAAAGTGGGGACAATGAATAATTAGTAATTTAATTATTTAATTACTAATATGTTTGATTTTTAATACATTGCTGGTGATGAGTGGGATTTCAACAGGTTGTCATTAAAAAAAATTAATTTCATCAACAAAAAATATATAATCAACAGATTCGCCTAAATGATTCCCAAAAAAAAAATTGGACGTCGGATTTTTGTTCCTAAACTTTTCCAGAATCCGTCCAGGTTCCGTGAACTTGCAATGCGCAGCCCGCTCGTTATTACCACGCACCTGAGCTGCCCAGAGACCCACGAATAGCGTGCAATATTAATCCAAACTACACCTCGGGCGTAGAAAAATCGGGTAAAAATATCGCGGTCCACTACTGGACTGCTTAGTGCTCCACCTACTCGCCATACGATCCAAACCATTTCCTTTCCTCATCGACTGCGTCACCGCGCTCCGCAGGAATAACAACCCACTTTGGATTTGTCTTCTAGGGTTCCCTTCTTCGGTCGATTTCCTCTGCTGCACTGCGCCCGGAGCCAAGCGCTATAAATTTCTCTTCTAGGGTTACGTTTTCTCGCGGTTCTCCAATGGCGGCGACGGCGGGGGGTGTTGCAGGAGTTGGGGTGGATCGTGCAGCTCCGATCAATGAGTTCCGCGGGATGAGGTTGTCCTGGTTGATTCAGCACCGGATTTCTTCCCGGATGTTGCGGTTGGCGACCTCATCGCGCTCTTCCTCGGTTGTCAGGGCTGTTTCTACCGTAAGATTCGTGTTTTTTTTTGTGTTACTTTCCGCAAATGTTTTTCTCATCTTGGTTCTTATGTTGGTTGTGTCGATGTTTAACCGAGCGGTTATACTGGTTCGAAGTGCCTGTCTTTGCTACGAAAGTGTGAATACCACATCCTTCCTGAGGATACAATCAGGCTTTGTTAGGATGTTTTTTCAGGATCGTAAGAAGATCCACAATTCTTGTTCTTTAACATCTTAATATTAGTCAAAATGTGCATTGCATTTTCCGGTTCTTCAGTGGAAGATTAGTTTAATAATAGTCCTTGCCAACTGAAGTTAGTGTTTCTATCATTGGTTGATCTAGGGGACTACATTAGTTTTTAATATTGTCAAAGTTCTTTATCTATGCTCCTGAATTATACAAGGTCAGGTCTAGGTAGGAAAAGAGTTCTATGGCACACATCATGATTCATGAAATACCTTGGTATGCGTGGTAACCTAGTTTATGTGAAGTCTTACACAGTTTTTGAGATATGCTTTTATTTTTTGAAGTGTTAAGGGATTAGGCGAATCAGAGATACGTAATTGTAAAAAAAAAAGAAGTTTGGCTTCTCTTTGCATAAAAATTTCAATGTTGCCTTACTGTTGTCAGCAACATCTCCTAATTGCTTGAGATGAATCTTCAAGAGTATTAGTTGTCACCTTCCTGAAGATGAAAGCATTTCCTGATTTGTGTGCAAATACAAATTTGCTATACCAACAACTGAGTAGAAAAATCTCTGCATGTACTCTCTGTGATCACAGAAATTTTCTATCCACCTACAACCTTTGGTGCTGTGCTTCAGTCACAAATCACTCTGAATGTTTAATGTTATGATAGATTGCATGTATCCAATCCTTGTTGGGACTAACATGGCATGGCCTGTCTTGTTTTACATTATTTTTCCTTAAGAAAGGACAATTTATATGCAAACATAAAGAAGTGTGAAACTGGTATTTGACTTCAGAATGTTGATTTGGTTGATATCTCATACCTAGGTTCAAAAAGGATATTTCAATATAAGAATCTATTGATAATATTTAAGGTTCACGAGGGAAGAAATAGCAAATACCTTCGTGGATCCAAGGGTACATTTGTTGGATGAATATATTTCACGTTGCTTCTTGTGAGATTTTTTATTTTTTGTCCTAATGTATAGATTTAAGCAGTAATACTTGCATTCCTTTATCACCGATCTTCTGTTTTGGCAGTCTACAAAGCCAGAGAGTTCTAAGGGCAAGCGAAGCAAGGTTGAGCTGTTCAAGGAGCAGAGCAACTTCCTCAGATATCCTCTTAATGAGGAAATAATGAATGATGCCCCGAACATAAATGAGGCTGCTACCCAGCTGATAAAGTTTCATGGAAGTTATCAACAAACTGATAGAGATGAACGTGCCATAAAGGCTTACCAATTTATGCTTCGTACAAAAAATCCATGTGGTAAAGTTCCAAATCAACTTTATTTGGCTATGGACGATCTTGCTGATGATTTTGGAATTGGTACTCTCCGCTTGACCACTAGGCAAACGTTTCAACTGCATGGGATTCTGAAGAAGAACCTCAAAACTGTCATGAGTACCATTATTAGAAACATGGGTTCAACTCTTGGTGCATGTGGTGATTTGAACAGAAATGTATTAGCTCCTGCTGTGCCATATACCAGAAAAGATTATCTATTTGCTCAGAAAACTGCAGAAAATATTGCTGCACTTCTAACCCCACAGTCTGGTGCATATTATGACTTATGGGTAGATGGAGAAAAGATTATGTCAGCAGAGCCTGCTGAAGTGGTTAAAGCTCGTAATGACAACTCAAATGGGACAACTTTCCCTGATTCTCCCGAGCCTATTTATGGCACTCAATTCTTGCCTAGAAAGTTTAAGGTTGCAGTGACTGTGCCTACTGACAACTCTGTGGATATCTTGACAAATGATATCGGTGTTGTTGTTGTTTCTGATGATAATGGGGAACCTCAAGGCTTTAACATATACGTAATAAATTTTACAGTTCATTATGTATGTTTCGTAAGCTCTTTCCCTTAATGTTTATCAAACTGATTCTGATTGCGTTTGTAGGTAGGAGGTGGCATGGGAAGAACGCACAGGGTGGAAACCACTTTCCCCTGTTTAGGGAAACCTCTAGGATATGTGCCAAAAGAAGACATCTTATATGCTGTAAAAGCTATTGTTGTTACGCAACGAGAAAATGGGAGGAGAGATGACCGTAGGTACAGTAGAATGAAGTATTTGATAAGTGAATGGGGAATTGACAAGTTCCGCACCGTTGTGGAGCAGTATTATGGAAAGAAGCTTGAGCCATTCCATGAATTACCAGAGTGGGAATTTAAAAGTTATCTTGGATGGCATGAACAGGTCTAACTGCAGCCTATACTATGCTTATTTGTTAATACTCATTTATCTTTACTTCCTATATTGTACTTATGTTTTCAGTATTACACTGATTCTGCAGGGTGATGGTGCATTGTTCTGTGGACTGCATATTGATAATGGGCGGATAGGAGGAGCGATGAAAAAAACATTAAGAGAAATAATTGAGAAGTATAGCCTCAATATGAGGATTACACCTAACCAAAATTTGATTCTATGTGGCATTCATCACTCGTGGAAAAAGGATATCGCTGCAACTCTTGCCCAAGCTGGTTTCTTGGTAAAGATTGCCATCATATTTCTGCAAATCGTTAAAATAGTAGCAATTTATTATTATTTTTTTTGGTTTTGTTGAAGGGAAGTTTGCCACACAGTTAGGCTATTATTCTCAAATGTTAGCCAAAAGTGGCCAAAAATTTTCCTCTTTCCTTGCATTTTACTATTTTTATACTTATCTTCTTTACAGCAACCTAGTGAGGTTGATCTTCTTAAAGTAACTGCAATGGCATGCCCTGCTCTGCCACTTTGTCCACTAGCAACAACCGAAGCTGAGAGAGGAATTCCTGATATTCTCAAAAGAGTTAGAGCTGTCTTTGATAAGGTAACCTAATCATACCACCCTAGCGGAGTGATAAGATAGTAAGGATATAGCTCTTTTGTTTTGGCAATTGTAACATTTATGTTATACAGACAAGTGGTAGATGTAACATTCCTGTTATTTTTCAGGTAGGCCTCACGCCCGATGAGTCTGTCGTAATAAGAGTGACTGGCTGCCCCAACGGTTGTGCGAGACCCTACATGGCGGAGCTAGGACTCGTTGGTGATGGTCCCAACAGCTATCAGGTACTCGGTTTTATTTTATTTTATTTTTTTGACTAATGCTACATGAACATCCTAGCTAAGATTGTGATTAAATGCCCAAGTGAAATAATTTGACCATCATTGCCTTGGACATCGACATTGTTATTTCGTTGCAGCCTTCAGCTTCGCTAGAGATTATAGTGATCTTTCATGTCTAAACAAATAACAAGCACTGTATGTGCTCTGATGCTGAATTTGTCACGTTGGTTCAAGCACTCGGTGTCTGCAACTGCCAATGCAAGCCACCAAATAAATACTTACAAATGATACTCTCTTTATATTTTGTTTCAGATATGGCTTGGTGGGACCCCTAACCAGACCTCTTTAGCAAAATGCTTCATGGATAAGGTCAAGGTCCAAAACCTAGAGAAGGTATTTGAGCCACTGTTCTATAACTGGAAAACTAAACGTCTACAGGCTGAATCATTTGGCAGCTTTGCCACAAGGACAGTAAGTACTAAATTTATTCCCCTTCGACTCTGATCACAAGTTCTCCCTCACCAAAAGAGAAGATAGCAATTATGGTCTTTCACTGTTCTTCTAGGGCTTTGATAAATTGCGGGAGCTGGTGGAGAACTGGGAGGCTCTTCCAGTTGGAGACAACCTCAGTGCCCATTCCTAAGCTCTTTGCCGAAGAGCTGAGCATGAAGAGCTCATGAGTGATGAGCTGGTGCAGTTATGGAACAACTGCTCAATCCAATGGCAAAATCTATTGATCAGTGGATGTAGTTCGTGAGTTTCGATTGCTGTTGAGCCAGTGCCAATGACCATTTACTATGATTCCGCTTGTAATTGTGGTTTTGAGTTATGATGATAATCTGATATTATTAATACAGAATATAATTCCTGCTAGTATGGATTTTTTTTTATTGAAATAAAAATAAATAGATTAGGAGCCCTTTGATCTGATATTTATATTTCAACCGAAGCCTTCACGTGACCTCCACGTGGATAAGTGTAAAATGACCACACATTATGTTTGACGTAATTAATTAGACATAATCAGATGCAGTTAATGAGCGGGAGCGACGGGCGGATCTGTCGTCAGCGCGCGGTGGAGGACCTGGACGAAGGCTGCGGGGTGGCTGAGGTGCGGCATGTGGCCTTCTTCGCCGAGGAGCTCGACGGTGGTGCGGCCGCCGAGGTGGGCCCTGAGGTAGCTGGTGACGGAGGGCGGCACCGACATGTCGTTGGCGGTCTGCACGACGACGCAGGGCGGGAGCACCAGCCCCAGGAAACCGCGCAGGTCGCTGTTGAACACCGACCTCGACACGAACAGCGATATGTCCGGCCGCATGTCGGACAGCGTCCGGCCGTACTCGCTCACCGCCGCCGGCACGTCCGCCCCCACCGCCAGCGGCGCGAACCCCCGCACCCACGCTTCGTAGTTCGCCTCCATGGCCGCGAACACCTCCTCGATCTTCTCCCTCTCGAATCCCCCATGGTACCCCGCTTCGTGATCATTCAGAAACCTATGATCGAACGTTGTCACTGGTGATATATTTAACGTTTTCTCATAGTAACAAGATGAAATTGATGGCGGATTGCCTTGGGGAGGCGCCGACGAGGATGAGCTTGAGGAAGAGGCGAGGGCGGCGGATGGCGGCGAGGATTCCGATCATGGCGGAGACAGAGTGGCCGACGAAGAAGCAGCGGTCGACGGAGAGGGCGTCCAGGAGGGAGAGGAGGTCATCGACGTAGGCGTCGAGGGTGGCGTAGCGGCGGAAGTCGAAGTGGTCGGGATTAACGCTGCCGGCGAAGACGAGGTCGTAGAGGACGACCCTGTAGTCGCGGAGGAAGAAAGGGAGGATCCCGTTCCATGCCGACTGGTCGGTGCCGAATCCATGGGAGAGCACCAGAACTCGGTCGCCGGCGCCGACCATCCTCACGTTAAGGATATCCAGCAGCTTGCTGGAGTCGCCATTGCCGCTGCCCATCGACTCCTTCACTAGCGTGCTTTCCCTCTCTTCTGTTCTACAACCTCAACGACGCTTCAGAACCACCCAGTGCAACTGAACCGGTCAAATCACTCTACTTACGAGAGCGACGCGGACCGAACGCACCGCTGAAATCGAACCGCTGGCCGGCTCGATTGGTTGAGTTGTTATTTGGGCCAGACAGGGGATGGATAAGCTTCTGACGCTGCACGAAATTGGTTGCTTAGTGGGCATGTCGTTCCACTTGGCATGCATCCATTGGTCCTTTACATGACTCGGTTCATACGCAATCATTGGAGGTGCTCAACTTGCCTAACTAATTTTAATACCAACAATTAAAAAAAATAACCAAATTTTAATTTACTGAGCTACAAAGTCATTTTATAATTATTAATTTTTTATAATTTAATTTATTTTATAAAATTTTCTAAACAAAATAGACAGACCCCGTGTTCCCTCGCAGTCAACGCCGTCGACATTCCGGGCCGCCCTCCGCCTGGCCCATCCAACGGTCCGAGTCGATCGCCTCCGAGTAAGATAAAACTGAAGCATCGCCGCAGCTTCGTGCCGTTATCTCCTCTCCGCAAAACTCCGATCTCTCTCTCTCTCTCCCGGGTCGATCGTCCAGTGTTTGTTCCTGATCGAATCAAGCTGTTCGATCTCGATTCTGGGAGGTAGATCTCGTTCCCTTGTTCGATCGGTAAGTAACATGAATTTGAGTTTGGCTTTGTATACCTAGCTCGACGGGTATTGTGGATTTTCCCCCCCTTCCGACTCTTTTTTTTTTTCCAATCATTTGGCAGGTTTTAGGGATTCAGGGTCCGTTTCTAAATTTTTTCTTTAGATCTCGTTCTTGGAAAATTCTAGCAGCTAAGTCGTATTTCATTCTGAAAATGACGGTTGGATCTTCGCTACATTTGCTCCATGAACTGTGTGTTGCCCAAAGCTTTCCCCAAAACAGTCGACCTAAGGTATATGGAAGTGCAAGGAATAACTCTTTTGGTTGGAACCTTGTCCATTTGTAATTTCTCAAGAGCAATGTGTTTTTTTTTTTTGTAGAACTTTAGATCAAAGGAGTGGAACCGGGTGAAGGCTTCTCTCCTTTCTTCTAATGTTTGGGTATGATAATACTTTGCATAGAAAAATCCACAGTGCTTTCTCAATGTTGTTTTATTATGTCTCAATATTAAAAACTTTTACTATGTCTTCTCACTTTTTTCTCATGTGTCATTACTAAGTCACATTATTGAGTTAAGTTACTTATAAATGTGAAGGTTGTTTCATCTGTAATGATCAGGCATGCATTCTAGATTTTGAAAATGTGCAATCCTTTTTATAATTTATATCTTTTATCATGGTTACTCATTCAAAGTTTTCTTGTTAATGATGATTGTTGCCAAGAGGTTTTATTCTAAGCCTTATGAATTTATATCTTGTCGCACAGTTTTTGTAATAATAATTTATGTCTTTTTAGCTCATGAACTTAGGATTTCTTTGCAAGCAAATGTGTCACTTTTTGTAACAAGAAAATCAAACTCATAGTTTATATTCTTCACATAAAGTTACTCATTTAGCTTATAATGTCTTCCTCATGCATATATAACACTTTCCCTACAGAGAAAAGATGCTCGGAGTGTCCATGTTTCAAACGGGACATACAAGTCGAGGTTTTGCATTACATACAAATGCAGTGTTTTCAAATGCCAGTCATTTAATATGCCAAGCACTGGAGATGTAATCCCTCATTTAAGAAATACTACGTTGGCTTTGACTAGGTATTGCCTTAGTCTGACTATTACTGAGTAAAAAAGTGCTGATGCTTTCATTTCAACTTTCTTCTAGTGAATGATTTGCAAATTGGTGAGATTGTCTTAACATATACTTAAAGATTTCTTTTCCAAACACAAAATATCAACCAAAATCCTCATGCAGTAACTCTTCTGTTAATGTATATCCTTTTCTTTCAGTCTTAAGTGAATTAGTCCTGTTTACACTCCTACCTTTGTTTTCTGAATTTCTCTAACATTACCTCATTCCTTTTATGGTACTGTGGTTGTAGTTTTGATTGACAAAATAGATTTCGCTTAGCAGTGACCTTCCATCCAATTATTTATCTTATGTTTGCTCTCTTTCTCTTTCATTTCCCTTTTCATGCATCATGGAATTGAACCAGGTCTTTCTTTCATCAATGAACTATTTAAGCCTCCATGGTGGTAAAGTTTGATTTTAGATTCAAGTTTCCATATATATTTAATTCCACCACTCAAATGGTGTTCTGTGAACAGCTTCAATTGACACTCAAAATGTTATAATGACAATCATAAACCGTAATTTGCTAAATAGTGCTGTAAAATGATATGCCAATTTGGAGCTAACCAGTGTTAACCCTGTGGTTCACAGAGTCTAAGACTAAATGGTTTGAAGAACTTGGTTAATGAGTAACACTATAAATCTTGTGTTTTTTTAAAGATACTAATTTAATAACTTATTTTGGCCCATATATCATAGATGGTTATCTGGTTTGTTAGAGTAGCTGGACTGGAATTCTGTAACAATAGCGACTGTTTGTTGATGGTTTAGTTTTAAACAGTCGAATTCTAACTAAAAATCCTTTTGCAATGAATGTTTTGTGGATTAGCCTAACTGTAAACATGTTCAATTTTTCCATGAGGGAAAGCAACCATTTTGAAATATCAGTCTTCTTTTATTTCTTTAGGTAAAGCCTATGGAGAAATTTGACTAGCCTTTATATATATGTATGTTTTTAGCGACTGATGCCCTTTATTTCAATTTTTTCTTAAAATGGATTTCAAAACATCTAATTTGATTATGTTATAGATCATGCAATGCATTGTTTGGAAGTCATTCTCTTCAATTAATCCCTGCTGTTGGACTTATTGCTTTTTCTATATGGGGTCTTGGGCCGATGGTGTGCTATCTTAGAAGCCTATTTAGTGTAAGTAATTATGCATGACTACTTTATGTTTTCACTTATCGAGGAGCTTAATATAACATATTCTTTTTCAATTTCTCTAATAGAATGACAGTAACTGGAAAAAGAGTAAAACATACTATATTTCAACCTCATACGTTCAACCACTGCTTCTTTGGACCGGAACCATGCTTATCTGCAGGTCTGTTTACATACTTGTTTCCTTGTATTTTTTTTTTGTTTGTATGCCTAATTCTGCTTTCACATTAACAAAATTAAGTCAACTTTCAGATTTTTGGATCCTGTAGTTCTACCCTCTGAAGCAAGCCAAATAGTTAAAAACCGATTTCTGAACTTCATAAGATCCTTATCATCAGTTTTGGCCATTGCCTATTGTTTCTCAAGGTAAGTATAATAACCATTTCCAAATCAGAAATATTTGACATGGCCTCGTCTTACTGTGCATCTGTTGATGGCACCAATATTGTAATCAAGTTCTTTAGTGATCCCTAGTTTCAATTGGTTGCTTTGATGCACTCATACTTGAAAATGAATTATAAGTTAGATTTCAGCCAGGGTGCCTGTAATATATTTCTGCATCGTTCACATTTTTCATCTTTTTGTAGATGAGTAGGAAATTAAAAGAACCTACTTTTAGATTGATCAAGGAAAAAATAACTTTACAGTGTGTTTGCTTCCTTTTGAGGAAAAAATTGGAAAATGAAAAGAAAATTTTAAAAAATGTTTCCTCATCTTATGACTTGCTTGATCATCCCTAAAAACAAGCAAATATTATTATGAGTGTTTCACCAAAAAACATGTCCTTGATATTTGGAAATGAACAAATCACAGTTGTTTAGTGTTTTTTCTTAGCCCCAAAGTGCCTTATCCTTTTTCCCATAATACCCTGCATTTGTTATTTTATGGCAGCAAGGTGAACTGCAAATCAGCTTCTGGTAAAGATTTAAGGTCAAACAATTATTTGGACACACGGAAGCATAGATTTGTTTTAGGATGTATCAAAGTTCAGTGTACATATGGGAAATTTTTTGCAGTAAACAGATTTGCATATGAGCTTGTTTAAGATTTAAGGCAAAAAAAAAATGATAATATGGAAATCCAAAATAACTGACCTAGGTTGTCTCAAAAGCCCAAAATGTTCTGAATCTGTGATTTTTACAACACAAACTGTTTTTCAGCTTGTGCTGTGAAAATGGGCACAATGTTGCTACAAGCTAATTTGAAAATAAGCTTGCGGTAATAATTTTGTAAATTTACATCATTCTAAGCTTTAAGGCACCAATTTCCATGTTGCCAAAAATAATTTTTTTTTACCCCAAAGCCATTACAAGCCAAGTTATAGTTTAGCTTGTGGTCATGGAATAACAAATCCAGGGTATTTATGAGGGAAAAAAATCTGTGCCGCTTTTTGATGAAAAACTATTAGTGGGGCTCAATTTAGTCATTTTCAATTATCAAGGATGTGATTTGGTAATTTGCTGTAGTTTTATCAGATATATTTTGGTGAATAATTTTCTTCTTTGAAAAGAAAATTGAAAAACTCAAAAATATTTTCCAAAATAAATACTGCCTTATCATTTAACTCGCGACTGAAATAATGTTCAGGATTTTTTTGCTCTCTGTTACAGTTCGAAATATTGTACAATTTCTTCATTATTATATTTAGGTTTTATTCTTCTTTATGCAACATAAATTTATTTACGGAGTTTTTATTATGTACCCGTCCAGCTTCATTCAACAGTCACAAAAATTCTTCACTGAGACTAGTGCTGATGAAACAAGAAAGGTATATTTTTCATATTGTCAATTATGACCATCAATATCCGTCTATATATTGTTATTATTAAAATTTGAGGTTAACCTGATCTGTAAGATTTGCTTACGACAATTATATTCACACTCTCTTAGTGTAATCTTTATGTGAAGGGAGTATCCATCTATATATCATCATTATTATTGTTATTCAAATTTGAGGTGTAAGACTTGCTTGTGACAATTATACTCACATTCTATTAATATAATCTTTATGCGAAGAGGGAGGACAGGAGAGGAGAGGGAAAAAGAGTTCACGTTATTCCAGTTTCACCCACTAGACATCTAAATAGGGCTTAGTTATAACTAAGTACATCCAAATTTAATGTGCCAAATCGGGCCGAGTGTTTGACTGGATTGACACCATAGGTATCGTTCTAAGTGATACAAGATTAAAATTTTAATTCTTGATTAACACCTTATAATTTAAGGGCATTGGATTTGGACTGCATTATGTCTGGATAAACTCTTCATGATGGTTTTTTTAATCTGGGTCTTAACTATAAAACGATAATCTCTTCCGTACCTGCTAACAAAGTCATCCTATACACTGGAAATTTTATATTAAGAACTAAAATATGCAATTGCTAGAAGTATTTAGTTTAACCAGCAATGAACTTTGTTGTCTATTCACTTGTTTATTGCTTACTGTGGATCAGTTGAATATCTTAACATCTTTTTAAAGACATTCTACTATTTTTTAAATATGTTCTCTAAAATTTTGTGAGATCCTTATCATTAGTGCTAGCTCTTGCCTATTGTTTCTTAAGTTAAGTGTGATAATCATTTCCAAATTAGAAACAACTAGCTTGTTCTTGTTTTGCTGTGCATCTATTGACAGTGCTAATCTTATAAGCAACTGAGTAAAAAAGATTTCTATGAAAATTTTCAGGAAACTAGCATGGCCTTGTGATTGCGTCACAAGAATGGTCATACACTCATAATTTATCCTATAGTTTGTGCTGACATTTTGTTAGTTTTTATAGAGACAAAGTTAGGTATTACTCTAATTTTATTCACTCATGGCTCTATCTTGTTTTCTGCAGATGAGTTTCCAATTTGCTGGAAGAGCTGTATATACAGCGGTATGGGTTGCTGCTGTTTCTTTATTTATGGAGCTGCTGGGATTTTCTACCCACAAATGGGTCACTGCTGGTGGTCTTGGTACAGTTCTACTGACTCTTGCTGGCCGTGAGGTAATGCTAAAATTGATTGATTTAGCAAGGCCTTTACAAGTCTCATCTATCTCTTGAGAATTTGTGAACTATAATTGTTATACTATAACTCACTGATTATATTATTGTTAATATTTTTCCCACAGATATTTACAAATTTTCTTTCAAGTGTTATGATACACGCAACTCGGCCTTTTGTTGTCAATCAATGGATTCAGACTAAGATTGAGGGCTATGATGTTTCTGGTATTGTAGAGGTTGGTTATAAGTCCCAGTTAACAGCACAGATTGTTGTTCTAACCTTCCAAATAACTTTTTACATAATTATTCAGGAGAAAATTTGAACTATTAGCTTTACTGCAAATGTGAAATGATTTATTCTTATGCTATATATAACAGTGAAATTTGATGTTGGTAAGCTTGTGTTGGATACTTGCTATCTAATATTGGTAAGAACAATGACAGCATGTTGGCTGGTGGTCTCCGACTATCATAAGAGGTGAAGATCGTGAAGCAGTTCATATTCCTAATCATAAATTCACTGTTAATGTTGTGAGAAACCTCAGCCAGAAGACACATTGGCGTATTAAGACCCACATTGCCATCAGTCATTTGGATGTTGATAAAATTGGCGTGAGTTAAAAATTTATTCATCTTCTTAATTAAAGTATGATTTCTTATTTATTTGATCATTTACCTTATTCTTTTTAGTTTTTATTCTCATATTTTGCTGCAGAACATTATAGCAGATATGCGAAAAGTTTTAGCAAAAAAACCTCAAATAGAACAGCAGAGGTTGCATCGAAGAGTATTTCTGGATATTATCGACCCAGAAAATCAAGCTCTTATGGTAAGCTGCCTCGAACTACAATTGTTTTTTAAAAAATTTCTTCAATGCATACTTCTGAACAGTTCAATACCTCAGGATTTCTATCAAATTTAAGGAACCAGAATTCCTCCTCTTATATATATATATATATATATATATATATTCAAAAAAATTGTTTATTCTTTAGTTTTATCTAAGTAACAAAGACCCAGATTTTTTTAAACAAGTTTAGCATGAACCTGAAATTGAGTTTGATTTGTAAATGGAATATCCAGGTGCATGTTCTACTGGATCTAGAATTTCTATGGAAATGGACATGTTGGAAATATCTGACTTTTAGAGTTTTCAGTCATCATGGAGAAACCTTCAGTTCATAGTTGGGTTCTAAAGAACTCCTCCACAAGTTTGTGCAATTGCTTGATTTACATAACTCAAAATTCTATTTAATTTTGGATAGCTATGGTGGTCTTAAACCTTGATCAGAGTTTAAAAAGGAGCTGAACAGACAGTGATTCCAATCCATGGATGCTTGGTAGTTAGATACTAGCTTTTACAGAGTGGAATTAAAAATTTAAAACCTTTATTATGTTCTTGCAGAAAGTTGGTTTTGTGACAAACTTCAAGTGGCCGACATATGCCATGATGCCCCTGGTCACACAATATGCAAGAATTATGGAATTCTGACATTCTTATACTTCAGTCTTGTAACTCTATCACCATGTTAAATGGCCTTTTTAGATATAAACATCTACAGTGTACATTTTCTGGTTGGAGACTGCTTTAGTTTTTATTGTTTCGGTTTTCATTTTATTAGAAGCATCTTTGTTGTGTGAATTTTTGCTCTTCATTCTTTGGTACAAGCTACTGACCGATTTCCAAAATGTAGCACCATAATCATTGGGGCTGTACATACGTTGAATAGAAAAAGAGAGGAGGAGATCACCATGCTTAGGGACAATGGCATGTTTGAAAAGCATTGTATTGTTGCATTTACACTGAACCTATCAAGTAAATACTTATTTTGGGTTTATGTAGATTGAGAATGCAATCCGTTGATTATAGAAATTTTATGGCATGAGATATATAGTTTCAAATATGTATGTTTACTCCAACTTCACTGTTTCTCACAAATATTTGTGTGTTTACCAACATCAAAATAACCATATACCTTCGTGCTTATTGGTCATTTGTTATTCTTACTTCATTTGTGCATACTTGATTTTTATTCATATTAATGTTGTCAAGTTGTTGGTTCTTCGAACTTCCATTCATATTCCATTTGTTCCCTGGTGCTTTATATTGTTTTATAATTCATCTATTACATTTCTTTTTATACAGATTCTTATATCATGCTTTGTCAAGACCTCACATGTTGAGCAGTACCACTGCGTAAAGGTAAGAAGATATTATACACTGGTTGTTTAGTTCTTTATAATTTCTCCTTGTCAAATGGCTTATATATGTTGCATATAAAGTAATTTCCCATTTCATTTTGCTGGGTTTTCTATTTTAGTAGGCATTGGTTTCCAAAATCTGAAACTATGTTTTAAGTAAGAATATGGTGCATAATTATAAAGCTTTTGTTGTTCTTGACAACTAGACATTTAGAACTTATTCTACACAGCGATTTCTTTTGTAAAGGTCCATGAAGAAGTTTGTTTAGCTAGTAATCTGTGATACTTACGCATTGGAGAACGAGAAAGCCTAGCATTGGTTTGGAAGACAAGATAGACATCCACCTTACCTTCTTCCTAAAACAATTGCCAAAATAATGTGATATTCAGTCCGTGGGCACTGCTTAATTATTGTATAGGCCCTAGTATGACTCACAGTGATGCCCAAGGACCTATACCCTGCATTTTATTTGGGACCGCTATTGAAAACAGCTATGCATCTACATTTCTTTCTCGAATAATGTATGTTAGAAGCTCGATGAGCAAATGGCAATTTTGGCCGGAAGGCACATTGTTTAAGTCTTCTTCCACCGCTGAGCCTTAATTGTGAGTCTCAGGTGCCAACTGTGAGCTCTGCCTTTGTTCTTCATCTCCTTTCAATACCTTAGGTACGTCGTGAATCTTCTTCTTCTATTTTCAAAGCCTGTCTTGAGCGTTGAGAATTTTGATTGGGAGCTTTGTTTTTGTCCTCCACTCCCGATACTTTTGTATGTCATGAGTCTTCCTCCGCCACCAAGTCTACATTTTGAGTGTTGGGTATCGGTCGTGAGCTTTGCCTTTCCCCTCCTCCTAGGAGTGACCAACCTGATCGAAACAATATTGTTCCAGAACAGTCTCTGGCTGAAACTCTGAATAGGTTGAGTTGAGACTTTAAACATTGAATTAAACAATTGTCTGTCGTAGCCTTCATTTTAAGAGAAACAATGAATGACTGGGTACAATTTTGATTGATGTGGCTAAATGCTCACAACTAGGTTTGGATATTTTTTTTGGGTTCATTATGCCCACGTGTAACGTGTTTGTACGTACAAGCAATTATTATTTTAGCAATCCACAGCCATTTCATCTTCCACCATCGTTCATCTTTTCCTTTACCTTTTGGGATGTCTGGTTTTTGTAGTTGTTATTTTGACCTCTTGTTCTGTTTTTATTGTTCATGGACTATTTGTTATATGCTCTCGTAACTCATTAAAAATGTTGGAAATTGAAATTAACAGGAAAGTGTTATGTTAGATCTCCTCAGAGTCATCAGCCATCACAGAGCTAGACTCGCAACTCCTATTCGTACCGTCCAGAAAATATACAATGATACAGATGCTGAAAACATTCCCTTTGCAGACAGTGCTTTTAGACATCCTGCCTCATCCCGTCACTCATTTTTTTTGATTGATTCTCAATCAAGACTGAACAGTGAAGACAAGTTCAAACCTCGTGCAAACCAAGATCAAATCAATAAGACTGCTGCTACAATAGAGACCAAGTCAGTTCCATCTACTGGTGGTGGGAACTCATCCAGGCACCAGAGGAAGGCAGATTCTGGAGATGCTTTGCCAAAAAACATGAAAGCTGGCATAGCAGATGCACCCTCATTCGATTTTTCATCCACATCACAGCTTTGCAACCCAGATACGGAAGAGTCGACTCCAAGAGTTGATAGCCAAAAGCCTTCAGCGTCTGTGGCTGTAGGTGAGGGAGTTGATACAAAAAATGTAGAAAAGGTGCAGAGTAAGAAACTGCAAGCACCCAAGCCAGTCTTCGAAGATAACATTGTCCTAGGGGTGGCTCTTGAAGGGTCAAAGCTTACACTCCCCATCGAAGAAGGAATGAGTTCATCTGCGCAATTTGATGGAAATGAGGTTACCTTTGGCAGCAGTGTTAATTCACCTATTAAGACTTCTAAGGAAATTAAAGGATCAGTTGACAAGAGGGACCATGATAGCTGACTCTGGGCATTATGACCGCTCGAGGTGACATTATGACCAAATGAAAAAAAAAAATCTTGTTGAATTGATTTGGATGACCTTGTTTATAGGCTGATGAAATAGTGGCATCCGATTTGTCTGTTTTGATTATCATTGTATACAGGACATGGATGAGGAATTACTTTTGATTTTCCTCTCCAAGTTGTTTCTTAATAAACAAGCTGTGAGCTGAATAAAAGAAAAAAAAAACATTGTTATATATTCATCCTTCCAATTCCTTCTTAGACATCACACATCAACTTCCATTGATGTGGCATTAATTCTAAGATTGCAAGTGCTTACTTACCTACACAGTGCAGGCAACAAAACAAACTTAAAAGGAAATTACTTGTGACAATCTCTTGTTCAAGCTGCCTTCATGTAAGTTTTGTTCTTTACACATTTGATGCCTTAATATAAGTTTTGTTCTTGATATGCATGAAGTTCTGCTGCGCCTCTGCAATTTGCTAGAAAATCATATTTGGATGAGCTAAGATGACTTGCCTCAAGATGGTGAATCTTAAATCATGCATTCTAACGCGGGTAATCTTATGGTCAAGCCAGAGGAATAAGAGACTGCTCCAAGAACATGGAAGAAAACATGCTTGCCCAAGTTAAGTGGTGTCATCATCAGAAACAGGTATTATCTGTCTGTTCATAAAGATTTGGAGGCATGGTTTGGAAGCGTATTTAATGGTAAGGTGTGAGATTACTCTCTTGCCTCTTATAATTGCCTCAGATCATCCATTTACCTTCAATCTCGGAAGACATGAGGTAGCACTTTTTTTCCCTTTTAGCTTGTGAGCTATGAGGTCTTACTTTTTTGCTTACCTTGACAGGTAGATATGAGGTCTTTCCTTCTTTAACTTGTAGCAAGAGAGTTTTTTCTCCTTTTAACTCTGCATGAGGCCCCTCCTATCTCAAAAGATGTGCTGTCTTTCTTTTACAACACATGAGGCTTTCCCTCCTACTTTATGAGTCTTTCTTATTCTCTAAGGCATGAGATCTTACTCTTTCCTCTTATTTCAAAATTTACCAAGTCTTTTTTTTCCCTTCTTTTTTCTTGTGTGTCAAGGTGTGTGATCGGTCTTTCTTTTACCTTAGAAAGATGCGAGACTTTTCTGCTTTGGTCAGAGCTCCCTTTTATCCTCCTTAATCCCCCTTATCAAAGTGTGAGGAATTGTTTATTATTATTATTATTATTTTAATTCAGGTGTCTAATCTCCTCTTAATTAATCATGGAGACAGAGAGACATTCCCCTTAGTTCATCTATTAGTTAAATTTGGAGCATAATTTAAGCACATTCAAATTATCTTTTTTGTTATTGTTTCTCATCCGAATTGTATTTATAATGTAAGATTGCTAAGTTCATATGGTGATGCATGATGAATTCTTGTGGCAAGATAACAAAAATAATGACTTGTTCTCATATGTAATTATATACTTGATGTTTGTGAGATGCTCCCATTGAATATTAGATAGTTTTTTTATTTAAGATATATATATACATTTAGCCAAAGATTCTTAGTATCTTTTCTATTGATTATATACACATAAATATAATTGGCACAGGCAAAAGGCACTGCTCCACTTCTTCCACAGAGTTCAAAAAGAAGATCATCTGCCTGCAACTCTCCTACTCGGTCATATATATTCTTTTCCTTTCTTTCTTCACTTTCCACTTCCTTTGTATTTTTTTGGCCTTGATTTTGAGAGAAGTTATAAAGACAGTACAATTAATTAAGCAGGAGTTTCCCTTCTCTCGCCCGACGGGCAGAAGCATCAAATAAAGGCAGATCTCAAGCAGGACCCATCGAGACGGTACGCAATCTATTGTTCAGCTCTGGAGTAACAGCGCGACGCACCCACCGCAAAAAAGATTCCTCCTCCACTGCACTGCCTCTCCCACTCACGAAAAGCTAAAACTTAGTCTTTCTGCTAAATTCCAACGTGTACAGGTAGATCCTTTCCTTTTCTCTTCTCTCTTCTCTTCTTTTTCATGTGTTGTTCTCCTAATGTGGTGTTCTCCTAAGGCCTCCTGTCTGATGATGCAGGGCCTGGGCCGGAAGTGGGAAAAGGAGGGTGAAAAAGGTTCTGAGAGGATGTGCCATTTTCGTGGAGTCACATTAATTCCCATCTTCGGAGTACTTCCTTGAGTAAGTATATATGTGTCTCTCTAGTCTTGCATGCATGGCCCATGCTGGGCTTCAGAATTCAGACCATCAAAAAACAGGCTATTATAATTGCATGTGCATTGCCTAACCTTTCCCATAAGCTATTATCTACCTTAAACATAGGAGAGGAACCTTTAGATAGCTGACAATATCAACTAATCAGCTTGAATGTAATGGTCCTTTCAACTCAATGCTTACAACTAAAATTAAACAACACTAACAATCCTTACAACTAGGGTGGTCCTTTTAACTCAATGCTTACAACTAAAACAACACTACACGATCATCATACAGATAATCAGTCGCACAAGCACCGGACAGTGCAATTAGGGTGGTAATTAAGCAAATCAAATATTCATAAACAAATTTGATAAAAAAAATTAATTATTCAGGTTCGTGAGATCAAATAAAAGTAAATGGGCAAACTTGACTATATTTGTGTTTAATTTGTTAATATTCATGAATAAAAATTATGAATTATTTATGAATAATATGCAGTTAATCAATAAAAATCTTTTTAAATTTGTAAATAAATAATCAAACAAAATCTCAAAATTAAAAAAGTTTTATAATATTGAAATAACTTACTAATCAACTAAATAAATTTTAAAATATAATTTTTTAAACAATTAAACGAACTCAAAGTAAGAATTAATTCAAGTTCATAAAAAAAAATTAAGTAAAATTAGAACTGTCATTTCCATAGCTTAGCTAATTTTAAGCTCCATTTATGACTAACTTATGGTTATAAGTGCAATCGTAACAATATATCTACCTTAAACCCAATGGCAATTAAGCAAATCAAATATTCATAAACAAATTTGATGTTTGATTTAATTAAAAAAATTAATTATTCAGGTTCCTGAGATCAATTAAAGTAAATGGACAAATTTGACTATATTTGTGTTTAATTTATTAATATTCATGAATAAAGATTATGAATTATTTATGAATAATATGCGGTTAATCAATAAAAATCTTATTAAATTTGTAAATAAATAAACAAACAAAATCTCAAAATTAAAAAAGTTTTATAATATTACTAATCAACTAAATAAATTTTAAAACATAAATTTTAAAACAAGTAAACAAACTCAAAGTAAGAATTAATTCAAGAACTGTCATTTCCATAGCTTAGCTAATTTTAAGCTCCATTTATGACTAACTTATGGTTAGAAGTGCAATCGTAACGATATATCTGCCTTAAACCCAATGGCATTTGTATTCTATCCCTAGTGAAAAAAAATTTATACTCCTTGCATTCATTTTTTTTTAATTTCAGCTCCTTTCTAACTCCCTAATGTACATCAATTTACATAATTATCCTCGTATTTTTAAAAAAAGTTTAAAATTAGGTATAATTTCTTCTAAATATAGTACATTTAAATTATAATCTAGTATATTTTTTTATCAAATTAAACACGACTCTTTTTTCGTTTGACCAATCGATTGATATATTCGATTCTAGTTAAATTGTGTTGAATTTAAAAGAAATTATACTATTATTTTTTTTTAAGTTTAACATCATTTAACTAAAAAAATAGTGTATAAATCATATAGTAAATATGTTAATTTCTAATTTAAATACGCTAAATTTAGAAGAATTATATTTTATTTTAAATTTTTTATACCTAAAAAATTAAGTTGGAATAAATTCAGACACAGGTAAATTTATTTACTAACCAGAAAGTTGGAATAAATTTTTTCTAATGTATAAACTGAACAAAAATTTAAATTGATAGGTAGTGACTTTAGGACAATTTAGATGGAACCATTTGGATGAACAGAAGGAAAGTCCATCAATTATCTACCATCTCTCTCTAGATATCAATATCTATATATAGGTATCTATATAAATAGGGTGTAGGTGTAGTGGAAGGGACATGGCGACGCTGTTGAGCTTGGATTGTGCGGCCGCTCCAGGCCTCGCCGATTAGAAGAAGAATGCGCCGGCCGATGAGATTTTGTCTCAGGCAATGGATGGATCGGAAGGCAACCTCCCCTGCGCCAACTCTTCCCTCCCTCTCCCTGCGGCATCTTCTGACGCCGTCGGCGATCTCGACCTGTCCTCGTCGTCGTGGGCGGCGGCGCTGCTGCTGGAGTGCGCACGGGCGATGGACTCGCGCGACGGGCGACGGGCGCGCCGCCTCATGTGGACGCTGAACGAGCTGGCGTCGCCGTACGGGGACGGCGAGCAGAAGCTCGCCTCTTTCTTTCTACAGGGGCTGTTCGCGCGCGCCACCTGCGCCGGGCCGCGCACCCTCGGCGCCCTCGCCGGCGCGTCGCTCCGCAACCGCGCCTCCTTCGAGTGCACGCGGCGCACCGCGCTCCGGTTCCAGGAGCTCAGCCCCTGGTCGCCCTTCGGGCACGTCGCGGCCAACGCCGCCATCCTCGACTCGTTCTACTCGTCGTCGTCGTCGTCGAGCCTCCACATTATCGACATCAGCAACACCTTCTGCACGCAGTGGCCGACGCTGCTCGAGGCGCTGGCCACGCGGGCCTCCGACGCCGACACGCCTCGCGTCGCCATCACCACCGTCGTGGTCTCCGCTTCCGCCGTGCAAGAGGAGGCGATGAGGGAGGTCGGCCGGCGGATGGAGCGGTTCGCGAGATTGATGGGCGTGCCCTTCCGGTTCGACGCGGTCCATCACCCCGCCGGCCGCGACCTCTCCGACCTCGACCTCGACCACCTCGTCCGCGAGGGCGGCGCCGCCCTCGCGGTCAACTGCGTCAACTCGCTCCGCGGGGTGCCGGCCGTCGGCCGACGCCGCGACGCCCTCCTCGCGGCCTTCCGCCGGCTCAACCCGATGATCGTGACGGTTGTGGAGGAGGAAGCAGAGCTATCGATGGAGGGGGAGGAGGAGGCGGAGGAGGAGGAGGCGTTCTTGAAACTCTTCCGCGGTAGCTTGGGATTCTTCTCCGCCTACTTGGAGTCGCTGGAGGAGAGCTTCCCGCGCGCGAGCGAGGAGCGTCTGTCCCTCGAACGCGCAGCCGGCCGCGCGGTGGTGGACCTGGTGGCGTGCCCGGCCGCCGGGTCGGCCGAGCGGCGGGACACGGGCGCAAGGTGGTCCAGGCTGATGCGAGCGGCGGGGTTCGAGCCGCTGGAGTTCAGCGACGACGTCACCGACGACCTGAGGGCGTTGCTGAGGAGGTACCGGGAAGGTTGGTCCATGCGCGCAGCCGCCGCCGGCGCATTCCTCGCCTGGAGGGAGAAGCCGGTGGTGTGGGCGAGCGCGTGGAAGCCAACCACGAGAGAGTGATGCCCAAAACTCACAGCTCCATTGTGCTTTGTCAAATCTTAAATGGAACTAATATTTTAACGAGTATAAATTGTGCTCCGGATTTTTATATATATAAAATATCTTCAAAATCTCACAGCAGCTGTGACGGGAGAAATTTTTATAATTTTCCAAGTAGAAGTTTTGAATAGAAGAAGAAAGAAGAAAAAAAATAAATGATATTTTTTTTAAGCTAAATCGAGCAGGCGACACCATGTCTGTACGTCACTAACGGTCACGTACAAAATATCCCTCAACATATATATATATATATATATATATATATATATATATATATATATATAGAGGTCCCCGACGAGTTGATCACTAATTAATAGATTTATCAAAAAAATACCCTTTTACATAGTGATTAGTTCAGTTTTATCCGGACATGTTTTCTGAATTATCACTCTATAAATAACTATGGATGCATGTGACCAAACGCAAGAGAAGTAAAAAAAAATGATGATGGAGACAGGAGTAAGGACTACGAGAGGCAGCAAGGGAGTACTGGTAGAAAAGAGCTAACAAGTACAAGGTAGTTTTGGAGCTGCACTGGCTTGTGTTTTTTATTCCTCACATAATAAAACACGCGAACAATTCATTCGCCATGGATGATTTTGCACCGAGGAAGGAAAGCTCAATAATTTGGCCATTCAGTTCATGAGAAACGCACAGTGGGAGGGAATTTAGGGTAGTAAAACAGAGCCTTCCTATCTTGTTTGTTCTGGTCAAATAACACGAATAGTTGAGTTATCAATCAAAGAACTGTCAACGTAAGGTTTTTTTTGAGATGGTCGGTGAAAGAAATGCAGGATCCTAAAATGCACTCCAAAAGTGTTAGACTGGTACAGGATGATGATTCCGACATGCCACTCTGACAATCAAATTAGGATTTATTTGAGGTAATAGGTTGGAAGAAGATGGAGAGGATATGGTGGAATCGTAGAGAGTTTGGATATTGTGCACTTGTCCTCTCTATAGCTCTCAACAGTGCATCTCCATATCAGATGTTCTAGATATCACATACTCCTCTATCATCATTGTATACGCCAATGAGAGGACCAGTTGTTTGAGGTAATAGGTTGGATGAAAAAGATGGAGAGGATCTGGTAGAGTTGTAGAGAGTTTGAATCCTTTGCATTTATCATCTTTAGGGTTTATATAGCTATTTGCATTTATCATCTCTAGGGTTTATATAGCTATCAGTCATGCATCTCTATGTCAGATGTCTTAGATATCGCATGCTCCTCCATCATTATTGTATACGTCAGTGAGAGAACCAGATCCGACCATCTCGCAACCTCATACCCATCTCTCTATTCGACTAGTACCATGTGTCAAAATATTCCCGTCATTATCCATCTTCTCTAAGAGAAAAGGCTTTATCCGAGACCTGCAGAGCTCGAAATATAACTAGTTGAAATAGTACTCGAGATTATGACATCTAATCTTAAAGAAGCTTTCTTTTTTTTTGTGTGTTTTTCTCCTCGACTGACTCCACTGATGAAAATACAAATCATAAACTATTTAATCACAGCATTTTAGTGAATAAAAACGTAGTATATCACTTAAGCTAAGCCTAGGCTTGAAAGAGCTTAATGTCAAAGTATAATAAAAATATGTTAGGCATATTTAATTTTTATTATAATAATATATCGTTGTATTTAAGTGAAGAAGAGCTTCGACGTAGTATGACTTTGAGATCACGGTTCCAATCTCGAAAATAATCTCTTGTAAAATAAAGAAAAGTTAGGTAGATCGTTCGCCGGGACCTACTAATGCTAAATGAATCAAGGTATATATAAATGATAAATCAAAATCATTACTTTACGCTTTGATTTTTTACGACAATTCTTCTGTCTGCGACGTTGTTAACTAGTAGAATCTTATGTTGTTGCGAAGAAATGCAAGCTTCAATTAAGTAGGAAGGACCAGAAAAGCTCACCTCTCACCCCAACTGCTGATGAAGTGAGCCTCAACTCTCAGCAGTTTTGCATCGACATTCCTATGACACTTTGCCATCAAAGCCTGAAGAAAACAAGCATCAAACGACATGAGTCTGTTGTTTACTCCTTGCCATCTTAGTAAATGCCTGCAACAAGCGTTTCCAGTGGGGCAGAAGCTGCTCATAATCTGCCTTCCAAAAGCATATCAACTCAGATATCGAAATCATAATAATTGTACCATGCATAAATTGTTCAATGATAAAACATGATAAGGTCAAGATCATAGAGAAAAACTTACTCAGATCCAAAATGTAAAATACATTTCTTATGTGCATAGACTTTGAGAGTTGCCTTCTCTTTTAGTGAGAGACATTGATACCTGTCCGTCCACAATATTGACTCCTTGTTATTGTCTATTTAGGAATTGCATGTTAGCCAAACACCTAAGGCTAAAACTTTAACAAGACAATTCTTCTGTCCGCGACATTGTTAACTAGTAGAATCTTTTGTTGTGAAGAAGTGCAAGTATCAATTAAGTAGAAAGGACCAGAAAAGCTCACCTCTCACCCCAACTGCTGATGAAGGTGAGCCTCAACTCTAACATACACAGCTTCAGGATTGTTCTCGATGATCAGCATCTTTGCATCGACATTCCTACGACACTTTGCCATCAAAGCCTGAAGAAAACAAGCATCAACGACATGAGTCTCTGTTGTTTACTCCTTGCCATCTTAGTAAATGCCTGCAACAAGCGTTTCCAGTGGGGCAGGCAGCTGCTCATAATCTGCCTTCCAAAAGCATATCAACTCAGATATCGAAATCATAATAATTGTACCATGCATAAGTTGTTCAATGATAAAACAGGATAAGGTCGAGATCATAGAGAAAAACTTACTCAGATCCAAAAGGTAAAATACATTTCTTATGTGCATAGACTTTGAGAGTTGCCTTCCCTTTAGTGAGAGACATTGATACCTGTCTGTCCACAATATTGATTCCTTGTTATTGTCTATTTAGGACTTGCATGTTAGACAAACACCTAAGGCTAAAACTTTAATAAAGACATATACCTTCTCGACAAGATGTGTTATGTTTAGTTTTTGTGCTTGATCAATAGTTCGAGTGGTATTGGTGACTAAATGGTTGATGATTAGTCGTCTTCGACGCATTTGGTGGTTAGTCATATTTGTCAAGTGGGTAGCAATGTGGATTCAGATTGCTATTGAAAAAGGCAACAATATTTAGGAGAATTAGTATAGTGTGTTCAACACTTTCAACAAATGGTCCATTATTTATTGATCGCCAAATATATTTGTATGATTGTTATAGTAGGTATCATTACAACTCACCCAATTTGTTCGGTTAACACTGGTCCAATCTTGCTTGCTTGGACCATTGATCCGACTAGTCCATCTGACTTACTTGGCCTATTTGACTCGAATATAGTAAGACTTAGCTACCTACAGGTGCAGAAAATTGAGTGAGAAATGAAGAAACAATTGCAGTCCAAAAATAAATAGCAAAAGAGAGAAATGAAATTCACAAGAAATACCTGGGATTTGCCTGAGTCATATCTGTGATTGATTAATTGTTGAGGAGGAAACAATCACTCTCCAAGCAAGAAACTGCTAAAACTTATGAACATACATTCTCAATCCTTTTAATTTTACATCATTACTCTTGGACCAATGGATTTTGTAATTTTTACACACACACAAGTTATTTGTGTTAAATTCTTGGACCGAGCCACCGATTGGCCAAACAGTTTGAACAGTACAAAAAGAGGCAAGTTAAAGAAAAACTTTTACAATAGTGTTTAATGGTCTAATTGATGATACAAAACCAACGGAATATATGAAATGCCAACTGAATCTAGTGTACAAAAATATCGCAGAGACTTCGTCTTCTCCATGAAATTACCTGACTATAACAGAAGCTTTAGCACAAATGTTCATGCAAATTCCATGTGATGGTACTGCTGTTCTTCAAGAGGTGAAACTTACTGAAAGTTAGTCATCCCAAGCAGAATCCCATCCGTCTTTCTTCGGTGTCCTTGAAGTGAGGCCATTTGATGAAACACTTGTAGATGTGTGTTTTTCTGCAGGCCTTGTAGCAGCTTCATCATCCCAATTGTCGTCCCAATCATCCCATCCATCGACAGCATTGGAGTCAATCATTACAGTGGACTGCGGCTGATCACTCATCTCAATCTGCTGATATGGGATTCCAGAACTGTCTGTGTTTCTTCTCTTCCTATATAGGCAACAAGCCCATGTTGCTCCAGAAACAACCACAGTAAAACCCAAAAGGTAAAGACCATAAATTGGGGTCAGGTGTATGTCATAAGTCGACAGTAACTGCTGTAAGATATTCCAGTCAGAATCAGGAGCTCCAATTTGAATACTGCAATTATCACTTCCTGAATATATGAAAATTTCCATGACATTCGAAGCATCAAATGGAAGAGCTATCTGTGAGAATAAGTAGCAGAAGTCAGCTTAAACCTTTTCCACAATCTAATCATGATGGCTAAAGCAAAGAAAATTCTTTGAAGCAAGAGCACAGCTCCATTTGGTTCTCAATTTTGGTTCTAAAAAGCATCACAATATAAATATATTCTCCATATCACAACTGCTCGAGCTTGTTCTCGTTTTTATTATTATTATTATTATTATTATTTATTGTGGCACCGTAAATAATTCTGAACTTATACTACAGTAACTTTTGTACAACAACCACCAAGTCTTATCTCACTAGGTGGAATCGGCTATATGGATCCTTTTACATCATTGAGCTTTATCTCCTACTATATCATTGTCTATACTTAAATAAATTTTATCTTATTTTATTATTATTAACCAAGTCTTTTTTGGTCTTCCTCTTCCTCGTTTGATATGTGTGTTTGTCATAGTTTCACATCGCCTAATTGGAGCGTTTATTGGTAGTCTAAGTACATGCTTATTCCATCTTAAACGTGTCTTTTGGAGTTTTCCTTCAACTAATGCTCTCATTTCTTAGTCTATCCATCCTAATATATCCACACATCCACCTTAACATCCTCATTTCTGCAACTCTCATCTTCTGCTTATGTTCTGGAGTCATAGCCCAACATTCAGCTTAATATAACATAGCAGGTTTAATTACAGTTTTGTAGAATTTTTTTTTTTTAACTTTTGTATGGATTTATAAATTGGCTCCATTGGTACACATGCACAGCGTAGCTGAAGCTAATTCAAACATTCTTTAAATTTATTTTCTTTTAACACAAGGTATAATGAGTTCAAACAACTTGTTTTGGCCGAAACAGCCATTATCAATAGACACTTAAAACCATGTCAATAAGCCTTCATATTATTCAAGCTGAGTATGGTCTTTCTGTATTCACTACTTATAAATCCATGCTTTATGGAGAAAACTAATATCTTCACTTCAGCAGATAAGCAATTTGTAGAATGATGTAGAAATCACAAATATCTTACCATCTTATAATGCTAATGAAAGAAATATTCTTCTATCTAACCAAATAGGACAAACTGCTGCAAGCTAAATGATAGAGATAAGAGAGTGAACCTTCTTGGAAATATTTTTGGCCAGAGTAATGTTAGCAATAGTAACAGGAAAAGCAGGTTTTCCTATAATTTTCACATTAGAAGTGTCATCTCCAATATTTTGAACTACAAGGGAATAATTTTTGGAATCTGCAATGAGGAACCAGAGATTAAAAGCATGGAAAAATCTGGATCTTATAGTTAACCTATTAAAGTTCCACAGCTTCTTCAAAGCAAATACTATATATTAATTGACAAATGCAATAAAAACTTCGTGTTATAGGAGCACTCATCAGATAGATAGTTTTATTCTCAAAGAACTTATTTTGACAAGTACAATGTTTGTAGTAAAATAATCTTTAAAAAAAACAGTTGTATTTGTAGAATACTCTCAATTCATATGCCACTGAGACAAGCCTATCAAATGCTATGCATCTTTACTTCCTATAAAGTCCATTTTGATTCATGCATCAGAGACAGTAACTAGCCACATTGGATTAAAATTAAACCTGATCAAGGTTCACTAGCAAAAACAAATTAAAAAAGATAGCAAAGACAACAGAGTTATAAATTAGTGCCATTTACTAGAAGATTTTACGAATCTGGGCAAATACTTCCAGACAGCTCTTATGATAAATTGTCCTATGAGCTTGTTCATAGAAGCATTTTTCTCCCTTCGTAATTGAACACATAGTAATCTCCTCTCTCAAATACATAAATATACTAGATTCGAGAATTAATTTATTCTAACAGTTCTCTTTTTAATTTTCTTCTAGCTTAGGTGCAGCTAAATGGAAAAGGGATTTTAGTCTGGTGGGATCTTTACTTCAATGAATTAATAACTTTTTCCTTACAAATGTGTGTGATTTCTCACAATGAGGGAACAAAGCATCGAACCACAATTCAACATTTGAGTTTCAAAGGTGTACAAAAGTATTGGACCAAGTGCAGAGAACTCGACATCCACTGCAAGTTAACCAAATTTATCATTGCTTAATCGTTTTAGTTTTGTTTGTTAAAAGTATTGGACCAAGTGAAAACCAACTATTTGGAGCAGTTGCATAAGAGGTCTCTGTAAACCAGAGGAGCAACACAGTCACCAAGCAGTGACAAATTGATAGTTACTCTGATTATGGAAATGATATTTATGGGCCAAAACTAGTTGCTTCACTTCGTGATCTCAGTTCTAGTACACAAGAGCAGCAGATTGGCTACATGACAACACATAATGAGAATGGCTGTCTAAAATAGTTGAAAGTGGTAGTCCGTCAAGGAGCATACAGATCTAGAGTTACATCAGGGAGAATACAGATATAGAGTCAGAGTGCTGATCTAATGGTATAGGTGCAGCAATGTGAACAGTCAAAATCAATCATTTTCTTCTACAATGAGCATTATGTCCATATACTAATGTAAGCTTCTCTCAATATCACTAATCTAAACTTTCATCACCTAAAAATTTATTTACCAATTGAAGTTCAATGTATTAGGCTGGTAAACTGAAAAACAATGATTGTGTAGAAATATGCTGCATAATAATACCCTGGTGAAGCTACAGTTTACAGCTATCGTTTACCAATTGTAGATGAAATGCAGCTAAAAGGCTTTCAAGAAACTGATTAGATATGAAAATAATGTAGTAGTGATAAAAGATTGTCTGATGCACATCTTGAAACGTTTTCCATATGTTCAATAAACTAGGAAGTTCGATATTGTTCATTTTGAACTTAAATGCCTGCAGACTGTAACCTGCTATTGCATATGCTTCTCTATGCAACCTGTTCAGCCATTAATACTAAAGTTTGTACAATAAAATGCATACACAAGTTGTTCGGCTATTGCATATGCTTCTCTCTGTGTGCAAAATGCTTTTCTTTACACTACGAGAATGACATCATAAGAGCTACAACAACCATTACTATCCCAATGAGGAGGCAGAAGTAAGCTAATGCCCTTGCATTGAACAAGAATGATAGAATGTTAAACATGATCCAGCTGATTGACAATGACATCCCTGAGAACCTTTTTTGTTGTATGCCGATGGATCATGAAACTACAGTAAGTTAGGAGTATGTAGAAGAATAAGATAGGAAAAAAAATAACATGATTTACATGTTCATAGTACTAATAGTACTGTCCACTGTCAGAGATAGCCTAGATATTAACAGACTTGGTCCAAGCATTAGCAGCCACAATATCAGGAGAATAGAAGGGTAAAGCTGTTACCTAAATATAAAAATGAGAAAAGCTCTAGCTTACCCTTTCCACTGACCAAAAATATTTCAGAGAAATTATCCCCTTCCCACACCAGAGTTCATCATGAGACTACAGATGGTTTGATCAATTTTGGCAGTCACATTAGTACACAATTAGTGATATAATGATGGTGCAGTTGATCAAAGTGCAGAATTTGGGAGCTGAAGTTTGGCATTTCCAAACTTTGGGGCGTGGTTTTGGGATATCATATGTGTGTGGTTTGAAAATTTGCAAGTATTTTCATACAAATTATCAGAACATTTAGAATTAACATTTTAAAGGGAATATACTATTTGATTCAAGTAGTTAAACTTTGGAATGGGGAAAAAAAGCAAAATAAAAAAGATGAAAAGACTTCTTTTCGCCTGCAGAAGCAAATACTTGGGAAAGGACACAATCATGTATCAAGTGCATATATAGGAAGCAATGATAACATCGAAAAAAATAAGTGGGTACGGATAATAACTGTTATTAAAGCTATAAATTCCAATTTTAAGAGCATAGTTGAACATCTTTACATAAATTGACCACGAAAAAAAATAAAAAATGACAAACCGATGTTACCTTTTTCAGAATAGAGAATACAAACAGTTACAGTTCCATGACAGCGAACATGTGAAGAATCACAAGTCTCGCTCAGTTCCTTGACCCCCAGCGTACTGTTAGGGTTTGGAGGAGGTATCTCGGCCGGTCGAGGAGAAACCGGAGTCGGAGTCGACGATGGCGTATCCTGATGAAGAACTCATCATACATGTCGTAAAGTACAATTTAAGAACGACGTAACGGAATATAGAAAAGGAAAACAGTCATTACCTTCGAATCGCTCATTAGAACACGAGATGAAGCCACGGATGCCAACAAAAGAAAGTACAGTGACAGAATCGCAGACAAAGATCTAAATCTTCCCATGCCCTCCAATCAAAATCTCGTAAAAGAGCAAAAAGATATAGTCTCGAGGATGGGAAACATCACACAGTCTAATTGCAGATCGAATCTACGAGATGCCGAATCCAATCGAAGGACGAGAAGAACGCAGATGAATCGATCTCTAATTCTCGAAGATGGATCGAGGAAGAAATCTGTCGAAGTGCGAACGAAGACGACGAGCTGGAGACGCCTGAATCGCGACGAAGACTTGTAGGCTTCCGATCCAAACGGTTTTGGATTATGATAGGAGCAAACCGGATCCAAAATGAATAAATGCATCACAAAGAACTCCCTCCGTCTTTTGAAAAATCCCAAATATGCCCTTTGAAATAATTTTTATAACATTTTAAAAGTTAAATTATAGAGGCTGGATCTTCTGGACCACTTTTTATGATCCAGGGGATGTACCACTCACATTTGTGATCGGATTGGAGTCGCGATCTGACCGTAAATGGTTACGATCCCTTGCTGGGTTCACCGTCCCCATCAGGTTATAGTTTTTATTCGGAGCGGGCGGTCGGAGGTCGCCCGGAGGATATACTCGCTCGGCACCCAGTAACCTAGCCACTTATCCACCACCGGAGGCCTTCGGGCGGCCTCCGACCGCCCGCTCCGAACAAAAACTATAACCTGGTGGGGACGGTGAACCCAAAAAGAGATCGCAATTATTTACGACCAGATCGCAGCCATGATCCGACCGTAAATACAAATAACACATCCCCTGGAGCAAAAAAAATATCCAAGAGATCCTGCCTCTGGTCAACAAGTAACTTTGAGTAGCATAGGTGGATCTTAGCATGACACTCCAACGTCATGAATGGTTTGAATTTCGTTAGCCTTCGAAAATATCCAACATAATATTCGTATAGAAGAGAATCATTCTTGTCACTTACTACTGCACCGTGCCCCCGGGGGCAACCATAAACAACCTTTAATCATGAGTTATATATAAGTGGCCAACATTTGTATATTAACACATTGGGGCAATATAAAGAATTTTTCCTTCACCGTATACTTGTGAGACCTCCACATTCAATGATATAGACCACTCAATTTTCTATGATATGCATTTGTTCTTATATGTCTTTTGTGATGAATTAATTATATATTAAGATGAATCACAATTAAAATACATCTACATGTTCAAATCACTAGAAAAAAAAACAAAAAAAAAAACAATGAGTTAGCAAGATTTAACATTATTCTTTAAACAAATACAGCTAAGAAAATTAGCATTTTACCAATAACTGAATTAGGTATTTCATGCCTTCATAGTTAGCATTTTACCAGTAACTGAATTTCATGCATCAACTTGAGCAAATGTGTGCCATCATCAAAATGTATAAACTTGAGTTGATTAGGTGATCAAGTGTCAAATTTCAAACCAAAATGTGTTCTTCAAAATGGACCTTTGATAGTCTAAAGAAAGAAAAAAAAATGTAGCACTGTAGGAGATTGGTATTGTGTTGGTTTCTGAAGCAGAAAACTATTTCCAGTTAACTTTGTGTTATGTGCATCTTCTTGTCAAACTTTTGCCAAGGATAGTTTCTGAAACTCAGGCACGGCTACATTTGTGATTTCTTGAGGTTGCCATTCTGGAAACAATAGCTACAAAAACCAAAGTTGTGTCGAACTGCAGTAGTCCATCCGATAGACAACAAATTGAGCCATGTACTGATCCTGAGTATCTGTAACCATCTGCACGGATTGATCGTAGCTGATGTATTATGTTGGGGTATCACCTGACTGATTATTGTTTTCATCCATATTGTTTATCTTTGTTGTGGAGCATTCTAAAAGCTGCACCTGATTATTGCTTTCATCCGTGTTGTTTCTTTGTGTCTTGGAGCATTCTAAAAGTGGCACATCGGATGTATTTGCAACCTGATCCTGGATAGCTTCCTTTTTTTGAATTTGTAGTCCTGTATATCGAGCAAGATCAACCCATTGCTGCAAAAAATGAAGGAATATCAATTGAAGATGACGTGAAACTAGCAATTTACAAAGCTTTATGATATTCTTTTCAGCATCACAATGTACCCAATACTCATCTTGGTCCTACATACGTACTGTCAGTGAAGGTTGTACCAAAATACAAATGGATCATTTTAGTTACTTTGTTTTAGCCTCTCAAATGAGGAATTATAATCTAGAAGGTCCTAATAATCATAGTTTCTTGCTTGACTATATAAGGAATAATAAATTTGCAAATAAACGAGGACAAGACTGATTTATGAGTTAAGGATCATCAACCTGTGTTCCCCAGTATGAGTTGATCGTGCGGACAGTGAAAGACAATGCATTAACAAGTAATGTTCCATTGCCATAAGATAACAAATAATCAGAAAGGCGGTGTTCCACTAATCCAGCAATTATCTGCACATTTCAGATGCATGCATTAAAGATCATGGACATAGTTATCCAATAAGATAAATTTCAAAAAAATACTATCAATAAGAAAACAAATCATCTTGAACAAGGCTTTCATATAAACAATTATTCACCAATTGATGGCCAACAATAAATCAATAGTGGCATGTTTTGTGAACTAGCTTGATAATATTTGACTCAAAGGTCATGATGCCTTTATTTTATGGCAAGTTGTGCGAGTCTACAAATTAATTTAGTCTAAAACAATTTGGATTGTATAGTTTCCATAAATTAGTTGTTAGTTAAAATTTGCTTTGGTTGAAATTTTGCAAAATTGACTCAACCAGAAGTACACAATATGATTGTGTTGGTTCAGCGATCATGTTGAGTCAGATGCCCTTAATTGGCTCAAGCATGACATACATGGTTTTCTATCATAAAATTATCTTCAGTAAACTCACGACAAATATGATATCAGGCAATTGTCACTTTAGAAAGTATGTTACAAATATGATATAGGAATAAAACTTCTCTAAACCATGGACCTGCATCGAGCGCTACTGCGAATTAACATCTATCAAATTATTGATCAAAATTTCTGAGATTGGATTGTGACAAATCATCTTGTCCAAAAGTTCACAAACAGGATGATGTTTGTGCTCAATGTATAAGACCTTTGATGCCAGGTTTGCATGACTGGCCAAATAGATCCTTTCAATGTTGAGCAGACTTACCTTGTTCAACATGAATTGGTCTCAACGTTGATAAAAAGGGGAGGAAGGAAGGGGAGGAAGAGGAGGCAAAAGGGAAGAAGAGTAAGAGGAGCGAGAAGAAGATGACAAAAAAGAATGAGGAATGACTTACCTGCTCTTGAACTCCAAAAGCAATGAACCTTAGGTTCACAATATCCCAGATAAAGCCACTCATAAGCCCTTCCCACTAGCTAAGATGGCCTTCCACAATGTTTCACAGAGTTGTCAGTGCATGCCTTTTTGATGTTGCTTATACCAAGTGCTGACACTCCCCTCTGAGCTTGCAATCTTCCAATGAGATTTTGGTGTCGGATCACTCGTGGAATGGATTACCTTGACCCTAAATGGTTGTGTTAGTTTACAGGATTACCTAGGTCTAATGCCTGACTTATGAATTCTGAGATCTATGGTTTGGATCATTAAATCATAGTTTTATTTTATGATAAATATGACATCAGAGATCATGGTATTGTAATTATGCTACAAAGTTTGTCAAAAAGATCACATCAAAGGCAACTTCTCATAGACCATGAAGAGATGTACTATGCTTCATAGAGACCCAGCCGCCCAACGTACTCATCAAGCTTATATTTGGTAGTTGAGTAGGTGTGATCATATGTTACAGATAAGAGATTTTGATGATTTCAAGGTCTCTAGAACTTTTTTCTCAAACCATGCAAATATCAAGTATATTATTGATTATGGCAGTGAGGTTGCATTAAAGTATCACTCTGACCAGTCTCTTAAACCAGTATTGATTAGAAAAGTGAAATATAGTAGTTAAAACCCAGCCAATCCTATCATTGTGGGATAGATAGCCTTTTGTGGTTTTTAGCTCAATTTACAAATATCATTACCACATGCAGATTCCTGATACTCTCTGGATAGAGTACGTGATCAATTCATAGAAGGAATTATGCAAGATTGATAAGAGGAAGTTGTTGCATAAAGAATTCAAATGGTTACAGATTTAATAAACACAAGAAACTGCCAAAATACCTGATAACGCAAATTTGCTGAAGTCCCAAGAAAGCATCCATATACTATTGCTGACTTGTATATGGGAGATCTTTTGCGTTTATTCACAGATAATGCTGGTCTCAAACTTTGACGGAGTAAATACAAAACATCTGAAGCAACTCCGGCACCAATACTAGAGATAAATCCCACACCCGCAAGTTTCAATCCTCCAACGAATACTGATGCAAACCTATGACTCAAATTCCAGTCTTTACCCACAACATTTTTTTGGAAGGCATTATCTGGAATTGACCCTAGTAGGTCTTTCAACAAATCAAAATTCTCCGATGATGAACTTTCATCAGCATGAGTTAAAAAAGAAAGTGTTGGAGCAGGAAGCCACACGGTAAAAAAATCAACAACAGAACCTCTGATAGTATCAGTTAGAACATAATCAATTTCTTCAAGAAATCGTCCTTTCCGTCTTTCATATTGAGCTAATAGTGTTGTTGTAATTGAAATGGCCTCTTCTATGGCCAACCTATGTAGAAATTTAGGATCTGCCAGAAGCCTTTCCCGAAAACCCTGCAAAATCAAGAAATCATGTGAACAGATCACAATAAACAATCAAAAACATCAGCATCTATACTATTCTTGCACAATTACTTCTAGTTTATTAAAGATGAAACATCATAACATCTGTTTAATAATAAATAATGCTCATTGATTTAGAAAATTGGGCGTGGATTACATCGAAGAGGAAGAGAAAGATATATAGGTCTTACTTGGAATCGGTGAATCAGTTCAGAGATTAAAGGATATTGCTCAAGGTCAAAAAAATTCTGCAGTATCTCAGGTGACACAATTCCAAGGTCCAATCCTTTCTGGAGGTCCTGTTCAAAGAACAAAAAAAGAGTATCAACAATATAACTGCATAAACATTCAAGGTATAGACAAATGGACTTTCAAGTAATCTTTATCTCCAACAGAAGAAAAAAAAACTAAAGATTACCAATGGGTAAGGCCAGCCAATGAAATAAGATATTTTCTAGACAACTATTTCCTTCTAGGCTTGGTCCATCTTGAATGGAGCAATAGGATTTAGGAAAAAATAACATATATAATTGAATTGCATAATTAAGTATATAAAGGCCAAAAGTGCACATACTATAATACAGTTGCATTTTTTGGAAGAAATATAGTATATTGCTCTGCACCTTTGCCCTTAAAAAACAGATATCTTCATAGGTCTTCTCTGAAGTTTCACTTTGGATCAAAACTTGTGTTAGGGACAAAAAAAACTGGCTTCAAGAGTGACAACAAAAAAACATTATGTAACAAATAATTATCTGAGGTATGCATCAAAAAGGGAAAAAAATGAGGTTCGTATTGTACTAAATGCCAATCTTCCACAGGTGAGGTTAGGTGGACAAGTTTCTATAGCAAGGCCTAAGTAAGGTTGAGCCAAATTCTCACTTTGCTATAGGATTCAACCTCAAAGCTGTCAAGGTCAACAACTAATGCACCAAACTTGAGTTTATAGGGTTAAATAAATAACAAACTTTATTGTCTCACACCACCTTAAAGTCCTATGAAGGGCAACAAATGTATGTATCAATAAACTACCTGAGGTAGAGCTTCACGTCTCCTCCCTGCTGCATTCATTACACGAGCAATTTCAACACGATCAAAGCAATTTCTACTGCAAGGCTTAGCAGCAGAGTACCACAAGAAATCAGCAACTGGGACTTCACCTTCTCTGCGTATTTGCTGTCTTTCAGGATCAAGTAGTATCACAGCTTGATTTTTCTTTTGCAGTTTCTTCGATATTCGAGCAGGAATTCCTATTCCTCTTGATCCATAAATTACATGGCTTGCACCAGTTATAACTACAAGCATCCCCACTGAATCGTCATCTGTAATAGCTTTAAGGATACTCTGGGACATTGTATAATCATCAACAACTCTAGCCTGCGCAGATAGGTATGAACTTGGACCAAAAAGGTAAGATGGACTTGAAGAAATGCTGTCTATCAGTGATCTTCCAGTGACGGAAGTGAAGCCAGAAATGAAGCCTGATCCAGCTGGAGGAGCATATAACTTCCGCTCTCCATTTCTAAGGCCTCGAATGCCTTCAGCTTGAACAGTTCTGAGTACCTGATACATTTGATGTATCCACATAAACAGAACAAATACCAATAAATTGTTAATATCCATATCCCTGAAGCAAATACTAATCATAGCAGCTATCATGTTTTGCAATTAATTGAGTTCTAACAGTAAAATATATAAATTAAATTCAAAAGAAAACAATAATACAGCCATCAAAAAGAAATGTATAAACTTTTTTCAAAGTTGTCAAATCAATGTTTTTATTGACTCATTTAGTAAATTTCAAATTGTGCATCTAACATTCAGTCAAGCAATCATAAATAGGTTAAAGATTCCTAGTTTACTTGAAATAAAATCCATCCTAAATTACACAGACTTTAAATGATATTGATTACTATAAATGATCAATGGAACATATCAATTATTAATCATAACAACAAACTGTTGTTTCATACCTCACCATGACAGAAATGCTACATGTTATCCATTTAATTTAATTAGGCATTAAAATGCAATGGTGAATAGGATATTTCATAATTAACTATTTTTGGCAATAGAACAATCATCATCAACTATACCCTCATAGTCAACTTCAAATCTTGATGGTGTAGATGTCATTTAAGAGACAACATCGAATATGGCAATGCTAAAAGAAGAGAGAAAGAGGAATAGCTTTGATGTGGAAGATAAATTTCATGTGACAAATTGTATATGCTTCAAGTAAGTAGACACCAAAAGATTCTAAAACCATGAGGAGGAGCAGATTTAATTAGATAGGACATTAAAAGTACCCAAGAAGGTTCAGTAATAGTCTTACAAGTTTCAAACCAACTTAACTTAAACCACGATGTTGCCATTCATGCAAAAATCTGATCAAATTGATTCTCTCCATTCACTAACTTTATGATTTAGTTATGACATATTTAACCAAAGTTGTATTATTTTGTCTGACTGCAAACTAAATTTCCTCTGTTAAAGATGGAACCATCACTCATAACAAATAAAAGTCCCTGCCATTTTTGATCTGCTGCTTTCACTAAAAGATTATTGTAACAGAACCTTATATTTATACATACACTCAAACAAAATTAGTCACCAAGACATTAGTGAATCAGCAACTACTAGTTATTGCTAGTGTAAATTGGATTGCTTCATGAGTTGATGTATAGTATAGCCTACCTATATAAGTAGACAAAAATTTGATATAGAACAATTTTATATATCTACTTTCAGTTTGTTTTCAATTATCCAAATATTAACTTGTGGTTACCCTTGACATTTTATAACTCACCGAGTGTTATTTTTTGTCTGTTTCAACAGCATGAAATATAACTCAAAATTGAACCAAATCCCACATCACTTGATAGTTGACATTTGTAGCCTGACTAGAGACGGTAACCCTCATTGGAGATGTTTCAAGCCAGGTATGATGTAAAATAATGCAAATAAACCATACTATCAGGATTGCTATGGCAGTTAAGATTCAGCAATAATTGAAGCAAAAACGGTAAAGATGATTTACAAGCAAAGATTTCAACACATTTGAAGGAATATGATATATTTAAAATATGCTAATAACAAAATTGGCTAGTTTCAATAGACAATGATAAAAGCTTGTATGCATATATATATATATATATATATATATATATATATATATATATATATGCATCTTCAAAATTGAACAAAAACAAAAAGTTAGATATATACATGGAATATAAGTTGAAAGAAGCATTGATGTCATAAATTTTGTATTACCAAATGTGTATCTTTTATATGTGTTTGGTATTACCTTCAGTGGGGTACCACAAGCAACAATCCTAATTCCATTATCACGACAGTAATTTAGGAGAGGTTCATATTCCTGCCAGCGTTCAGATGGCCAATGGGAAGTGTAAGTTTTTAAGCTTCCTCCATCAATTCTGTCATAGCATCATCTCTCTAATAAGTATGAAACAAAGCAACAATGATAATGATGCATAATAGTTTCCTCTTTCAATTCTGTCATAGCATCATCTCTCTAATAAGTAGAAAATGATGAATGATAATACATTGACTTATATAAATGTCATAGTCATATCAAACTCCACAAGACTAATGAAAATACTGCTATTTTTTTCCATAATTAATAACTACATGAGCATATTGTTTCTACAAATTGATTTCTAGATAAGAAAGATGAAGGCTACAAATGGAAACAAATGTTATACAAGGAAAACATACAAGAAATTCTTCATGCAAACACCTTTTAAAACCTTGCTTGATGGTCCCTCAATCCTCACAATTTTAAGCAAGACAACTTGCATAATTCACTGCTGCATTAATTTCCATACCTTATGTACTAGAGCAATAATAATTTGAACCTCACTATCATAAACTATCAGCTCGGTTCATTTCTTAATAACACAAGTGTTATGTTCACAGACAGTTGACTCATTGCCTTATTCAACTTAGTTAGGATAGTAAGAGTAGAGTTAGCATTCGTCATAACAAATTTACCAAATATATAAAACTAAAGAAGACTCACATCTTGTGTGATAGGTTTCATCTCTGCAGTGCACATAAGCTCCAGTAGAAGATAAGAAAAGAAAGAAAGCAAAGAAGCAAGTTAGCATGAAAGAATGAAAGGAAGGAAAGAATTGAACAAAGAGGGGGGAAAACGAACTCAGATGAAAAAAAAAAAACTACGATTGACCTACTTTTCTCCATTCATCCAATTCGATGAGATAACAATTCTATCCACTAATCACCATCTTGGATGGTTGTCCACCAAAAATGCTCCCTATTCCGTTCTTGGCTCTCCTATGCTCCGAGGTAGTGTCATATTTGGTCATGGTTGATCCTTCATAGGAAAATCAACACTGTGGAGACCCTTTGCAGGATATATGACCAGTTGTGTCCTTTGTTCGATTGAGGAGGAAACTAGTTAGTGTCTGTTCTCCTTGTGTCTGTTTGCCAAGCAGGGTTGCCAGGTGGTACCAGTTTGACATTTTCACGGTTGTCATGGACACCATCTCTATTTGGGTCATTGCATCCTTATTATTGCCAGGAGAGCCCCTGAGGATACTTTTTGTCAGGTGTGGCTTTTAGTGATCTGGACAGATAGGAACGATGTCAACTTCCAAGTAAAGTCATTTGCTTCATGCCTTCATTGCTTGCTAGATTTACTGACGTCTTGGGTTACGTCACTTCACGTATGGTCTTGCTAAGCTAAAACTCAGACCTTTTTTTATCTCCTGGCCTAACATAAATTGGAGAACTTTTTCCTTGTATAGTTAGGCTCCTTGATAACTTATTTCTGGCCTTCCTTGGGGCCATGATTCATTGACTTGTTCTCTGTTTTGCTGCACCTTTGTTATACTTTTCTTGTAGGCTGAATGGTTTTGTTCACCCTTTTTTCTTTTTCCAAAAAAAAAAATAAAAGAAGAGGAAAAAGGGAAAAAAAAATCATCTTTGAACTACCTTATCCAAATTGAGAAAATAATGCTTAGTTCAAGAAGAAAATGAAAGAAAACAGTAAACGAAACCATAAATTTCTACACGATAAGAGAATTAATCAACTTTCAAAACTAAAACGCAGAACAATGGCTACCACCTAACCTTCCATCCATGAACTGATTTAGCTGTTGTTGGAGATCAATAGGAAAAGCTTCGAGAGCCAAGGATATGGTCCTCTGCTGCTCCAAGCAACGATTCCTAAGATTCTTGACAATCTCCAACTCCAAGACCCTATCGTCCCGATCCGGCACCATCTCGGACTCCCCCAAGTACACCACGCGAGCGCCCATCAACTTCTCCCACAACCTCCTCTTGTCCTTCCCCACCGCCTCCGGTTCCCCAATCACCGTCGCGTCGTAAATCCTAGACAAAATCTCCGGCTCCTCCTGCTTATCTTCCTTCTCCTTCACTTTCTCTTCGTCAACGACGGAGGACGCGGGCGGGGCGGGCGGCGGCTCGGGGGCCTTCTCCTCTGCGGCGGCAGCCGAAAACGAGTAAAGGAAGCCCGCAGCCATGGCCAAGGAGGGCAACAGCAAGAACTCCCGCCGCTTGGCAGTGACGGCCGCCTGGCCGTCCCCATCATCGCCCGAGGTGTCGTGGCGGAGTGCTCGTGCTGCGGGCCTCGGAGAGAGAAACCTCACAGGGGAATATTGGCGGGCAAAGCGGCTGCGAGGAGGAGGGCGGCGCTGGGAAAGGAACGAGGACGCGAGATCGGCGATGTTCTGGCCGTGGGCGATCATTTCGTCGGCCCGTTATCCGCTCGCACCCTACTCTTCCGGATCGCCCGCCAGCGCACTGGGCAGGCCTAACTGACCCAGCTTTATATAAAAAATTCCAAGCTACTGCAACTCAGTAATTTATTTTATAAGCAGCTCATATTAAAATAAATAGGATTATAACTCTCCACCAATAATAGAGAATGATCCATCCTCTAATTCGTATTTTATAGATAAAAAAATTCGTGCTCTTTTATAAGAGCCCGTGATTCATCAGAGCAGATCTTCTGGTCTAAAATTTTCTAGACCAAAAGAGACCGTGTAAACTCATTAGTAAGGTGAACTAGACTCAACTTATTTAACAAGTAAGTATAAGTCACCCCATCAAATGAACATAGGTCTGGAATTAATATAGGAATACTGAACCAAAAGATCCCTACTCGTGACACATTTGTTTTTGATAAAAGTGATAAAAAGATTAATTCGTTCATTTTTATCGATCCGTCCTTATATCAATACGAAATACGAAAAAATTAAATTATAAATAATTATTAATTTTAGATAGTTAAATTAACGCACGAGGGAGAACAAAGATCGAGTTATTAATCGGGAGTGACTAAACAATGAGAGGGATTTTTTTCAACAAAAATTAATCCTTATTTCATTATAATAAAATTATCAACCTCTTTCTAATTGAGTATCCAATGGGAAATAATGGGTCAAGATCTTTGGCATGTGTGAATACATTATCCGACGTATTAGATAAAATATTTTCTAATTTACTTTCCTTCGAGACAGTTTGAAGTGATCTCGATTGTTATAAACCTTTACTATAGTAATTTACTTAATAAGAGGGACGCCCCTTAAAACTACCCTATTTTAAAAGTTATTATATTTTTTCATCTTAAAGATAATTTTAATAAAAATATTTTATATTATAATGAAAATATGTTATATAATAATAATAATAATAATTTAATATAATTTATTATATAAATAGTTACATGAAAGGATGAGATAGCGGGTTGAAAGATACAGGGGTCTCTCTGCATGTGATAGAGGATGAGGTTGCCACGTCATTCCAACGACTCCGGCAGCGACTGGCTGGGGCCGCATTCATGTGTTCCATTACAGTGCACGTATTTGTGATTTTATGGAAAAGGAAGACTTCTGGTACCGTACAAAATCACGACACCTTGATGTTGTTGGATGGATGTAGGTTTATCATATTTTTTTTTTTTTTTTTTTTTTTTTTGATTTTGGGATAGATTGATGAAGATATTAGAGACAAATGTATTCATCTTTTGTTATCATGGATATAGGCTGTGCACTTCTTTCGTGTGGTCTTGAAATGAATTGATGAAAATATTAGAGATGAGATCTTTTACCATTATAGATATAGATGATGTGTCTCAGACTATGATATTATGATAAGATATTTAAGTTATTATCTAAATATTTATAGTTCGATCATTAGTTATAATATATTTATAAAAAAAAATAAATAGGGTACATAATTAAAAGATGTTGGGCTTCTGATCTACTCACCGCGTGAGTTTCTCGATTTACCTTGATAGTCGGTGGAAAATTTCTTACGGCCAGACCGTCATTCCAGGGCTAGTCAATGAAGCTAATTGAGTTTATCATTTTTCTCCTCCGTATTACTCTAGAAACAAATTGACGGAGACACTGAGGGCGAGTGATAAATTCTAAATTGAGTGTCATGAGTATGCTTATCAAATTAACAATATAATTCTAATAAACCTCTTAACTACACAATGATATCGTAATAAAGAGCTCAGGGTCGAAGCACTCGAGTAACTAACAATGGATGTTTGTCTTAGACTTAGAACTATTTTTAGACTTTTAATCATGAAAATGGGGGTTATTTGATTTTAATTCTAAATCTAAGAAATGAAGAAAAAAAAGTAAAACAACAAGAAACTAATCTAATATTTGAATGAAATCTAATTAAGTGACAATAATTAATCTACAATACATTGTCACTCCACACTATGAGTTTCACCATCACACAATTAAACTAAGGAATAAAATAGCAAGACACAAATGAATTCTAATCTAAAAAAAAGGTAGTCCGGTGACTTTTTGCCGCATGGATCTCGACAGTGCCCTGCACTAGTAAACTATAGTTTTCTGATTTACCTCTTTATATATGGTCGTGGGACCGACCATGTGAGATCGCTGGGTGACAAATTCCACCTTTTTACAATCATGGATGTCGACGGTATGGTCGAGGAATTGAATTTGAGCATAAATCATTAGACATTGTATAATTCATCTTCCATCCATTTGTCTCTTCGGTCATCATAATTTATCTCCTCTGTATTAATCTTGGGACGGACTGATAGGGGTGGTGGAGGCGAACGTTTCACCTTTTGCCATATAGATTAGCGGTGTTGCCCACGCAAGCATAGTGCAGTTGATATTTGGAGGGTAGATTTATTACGAGTCAATTTTCAAGGACTTCATCGCTCTGAGTTATGTCCTTCGACCTAGGAGACTATTGCATACCGCGATTTACTTACCTATATCTTATTAGGAGGTCGTCGATATTGTATTACTTACGGTGAGCGATGTCACACTTTGTCATGTGGATGTTGGCAATGTTAATCCGATAGTTAGATCTGATCAGTCAACTCGACAATGAGTCGATGGCTCAAATCTTTACTATGGATGACGTGAATCTTATACTATTTACACCCTTGAAGCATCTTTTCGATTATCGAGATACCCCTTCGTCGTCACTAACTTAATCTCATTGACTATCGAATTATCCCTTGAAATATTAACACACTCATTTAGGCACATGCCCCTTTGGATAAACTTATCCATATGAACAAAAGTGTTAAAGTAGGGGCAAAGCGAGCATTTTTAACTATAATAAGGTAAAATGTACTTCATCTCAAAATAGGAGCTTTCTAAATTTTGATCTCTAGGAATAAAAGACATAAAAGTATTTTTTTTTAATTGACATCGATCAAATAATCCCAAGAATGATCAGTTCAACCTATAAAAAATTTTCATTGGTCACCATGATAAATTAAAAAGTACTTGTAGCGGACGACCCATCTATTGGTACAATCTTGTTCCAAGTATTATTTACTTTTAATATTTGGTTAAATGAGTTTAAGTTAGACAATGTTAGTGATTTAATATAAATGTTGAGTAAGCAGGTAAAAAGAAAAGCCCATATATGAAGACTTGGCAAGGAAAATCCAAGAAGATAGTCTTGGCGAATGAAATCCCGAAACGTGACTATTGGCGGTGAAGTCCCGGAGGAACGACTTCTTGATAAAAAAAAATTTAGCATGACAAGCCAAAGAAAGCACATGAAGGCAACGCAAGGATGAGGAGCCATGGACACGGAAGCATCCTAAGGGTGCAAGGCTAATGGAAAATGCTTGAAGGGAAAAGTCAAGGTTATGGGAACGATTCATGTATGAAAGGTGAATTGTTGTATTCTCATATTATGAAGTATCAGTCGACTAATACTTTTACCAGTCAATTGATGTCCAATCTAAAAACGAACAGAAAGTTGCGGCCAACTACCAATCGACTGGCACACGTACCAGTCGACTAGCAAGTAATTGCTACATGGTGATGACATAAAATCTCACAAAATCTTAAGCGCCGTTCAAGCCCATCAGTCGACTGATGTCGGGAAAAATATAAAAGCTATTCTTGAAGCTTGGAGGGTAACTCACTTACTGTTCTAATCAAAAAGGGCTCTCCAAGTGATCTCCAAGCTAACAGATTCTCAATCTCTTCCTCCTAAGCACATCTTTCATCTTGTAAGAGGGAGAGATCATCGTGTAAAAATTTCTCCACCTTCATTCTTAATTCGAAAAGGAGAAGATCATAATGGAGCTTGATCATGTGTGTGCACGCCTTGGATTAGTCACCTTAAAGAGGTGGAGACCAAGTAAATCGAGGAGTTAGCATTGTCTTCTCATTACTTAATTGTTTCGCTTCCATTTTTCTTACTTCCGCTAACAATTTATAAGTAGAAATCGAAGAGAAGCTATTCACCCCCCTCCGATCGGACGCAAAGGTCCAACACCATCAACCCAACGTTCTTAGGCAAATCACACATTAAAGAAAAGACTTGATCGTTCGATGTATATATAGGAAAATGAAAAGACGCCCTACCGCTACATCACATGACCTATAGTTTGTTTCTTAATTAATGCAACTCATATCAATTAATTATTCAATTATAAAAATTTATTATCGATTGATATGAATTAATCGAATTAATATTGAAGTTGCATGATATCTATTAATTAATTTTAATTGGGGGTCTGAGATAGTAGATCTATCTTTTTTTATTAATTAATTTTAATTGATTAATTAATTCTTTTATACTCAAATTTTAAAAATTAATTCATAATTCCTCGCGAATTGATATTCAAATCTAACTCATCTGCAAGTAACATTTTTGTTCGCTGTTTTTATTACTCGACTAATCTTAGATATTAATTTACAATGATCTACTCATGAAATAATCATCTTATCCCTATTCAATTTATTAGTTAGGGAAATCAATTTTCCAACACTCGCAACATACCAGAGGATGCAAACCTGAAGTTGGAAACCAAAGACTTGTCCCTGGAGAAGATGCTCGTCACACAAACTGAAAGCGTATTAGCAGCCTGACAGACTTGTATTTGTCGCCCTTGCGGTCGTAAAGCGGCACGCAGCGGATTCCTTGTTTTAGCTCCCAAACCGGAAGGCATGTTTGTCCCGCGAAATCACTCTTTTCGGACAAATCATACTCATGGACTTCAATCCTGAGCAAAGCCAATTCTGGAACAGTCAAGGGGAAACTGAATTCCTCTTCCCAAACTGGTGCCCAGTTATCATGCTTTGTCTTCGTCTTCTTCATTTTGGTATCAGCCGGCACTCCAGCAATTCCCACCTGAAAATCATAAATAACTACTTTGAATATTAGATTGTGTTAGATTATATAATTAGAATTATTTATTTATAGACTTAAAAGGGTAATTTAGTCTTTTATCTTTTTAATTTAGAGTTTAGATTTTCTAATAATTAACTATATAAGATTTTGTACTTTTTATTTTCTTATAATCTTTTTTTGGATTCATCAATAAGGACGACTATTTTTATTTGATATCAATTTCTATAGATAGTACTTCAGCAAATAGTATTTTCATACGGGCTCCATATCGAAAGAACTATAACTTTACCTTTGTGTAGAAATCGGGAGGCGAGTAAGAGTCAAAATGCGTTGGACTAAAATCCATGCGCCATCCATCTCCCAAGTATACCTTAACCTATTATAATTTTTCAAGTCAATGAAAAGTAGCAAATGCTAGCAGAGATAGAGAAACTACAAACCTTCAGGGTTGTCTTCACAGGTAAACTTGCTTTAGGATCAAAAACGTCACCAGTTGGATCATTTTTCATCAAGAAGTCAGGTTTCCTTACATAGCCACAACTTCCATTTGCTCTAAACAATCCTTGCATCAACCAAAGCGATCGGCCATACCCCTGCCAAGGGGAGAGAATATATTTAGATGTTTGGAACATGTCACATGGAAAAGACAAAAAATACAACTAACACTGATGGAATTGTCTCAGGACTAGTAGCCCCACCTCATCCATGAGGAAGGAGTTATTTGGTTGTGACAATCCATATCAAATCTCCCTTCCAATTACACTATTTTCTATTCAAAGGTAGATTCGCTTCCTTAACGGCACCTTTAAGGCCGGGCATCATGGATATGGAAAGAGGTAAATACAGGTACAATGGCGTTAGGCTACACTCAGGGGCAGACCGAAAGAGAGGGCTAAGGGGGGCTTTAGCCCCCCCCCCCCCCCCCCCCCCCGCCCACCCCTCCTCCTCCCCGAGTTCGTCGGAACCGCCTAGTATGGTGGTTCCTGACTGTGAGGGTTGCTTTTGCAGCCTCCCAATCTTCTTCTTCGGCATACTTTTATACAGGAGGTGATGAAGCGGGTGGTGTTGGTGGAGAAATGAAGTCAACCTGAGCTCCAAGCCTTCCACCTTCCGTCTCCTCCCCGTCCTTCTTCCCACCCAAAAGGACACATTGAAGCGCGTCTGCGCATGCGATCGGTGGCGGTAGTGACGGATGGCCTGTGTAGGGTGGATTCAGCCCCCTGTAAAAAATTTTCTAGTTCCGCCCCTGGCTACACTATTTTCTATTCAAGATCTATATTTACATGGTGTTGAGATTTGTCGTTTCAATTAAAGCTCTAGTAAATACTAAAAAAGGATTTAACATAATCCAAACATCAAAAGTGTAGATAGAACAATTAAGGCAAAAAGTGATGAAAATACTAGAACTACATGATAAACAAAGAAAAACTAGAAGAAAAAAAAAATAGGAAATGTGACTAATCACACTGGTCTTCCTATTTGGTTTTTTTATTATCTTATTTCCCTTGTCCATTATTTCTGAGTTGCATCAAATAAACTGCCATATTGAGATCTTGCACAATAAGCAAGGAGCATACCTGCATATTAAATGCAACCATCTGTGCACCATGAATCCATCCAAGCAAAGGGTTGTAGTTAGAAGAATCAAAACGTGTGCCCCTTGGGTATATTCTAAGAATATTCTTCCGAGTAAACCTAATTGAGCAAATGATAAAAAAAAATAAGCAAATATACAAAATGCTTATGTATCTCCAGTGTAATATGATTGTCTATCAAAATAGCATTCCCTAGTACAGAAAACTTTGTTTTTGAGAAACCAGTTCTTTCTTTTACTTTATGCTGTGGGCTATATGCTTAAGTTGTTATTCAATAATCGATGCTTGCCTATTTATTTATTGCTAGAATTACCTTAAAAGTTCAGGCCCATGAGACTCTGTTGCCTTTTCAAACCTTGGCTCGCTCAAACTAAGTCTCCTTACATGTAAAGAATCAGCATTAAGTGCATCTCTCAGCCGCCCTTTAGGTTTTCCAGCATGGATGGTTATGATGCCTCGATAGTCAGGTTCTGACTGCCGCTGAAGTTGATTCTGATCATCATCGTCATCATCATCTACATCATCACTGTCATCTGATTCTCTCTCACTGTGGCTACTGGCATTTAGTTCAGGTTTGAAGTGATATATGTTGATTGTGCCTTGCTGCTAGATAGGGAAATAGACGTACAAGACTTAAATCTTCATTTTAGAACAAAATATAATCAAAGCGGTGTTAACCTCATCATTAGATGCACGAAGAGCTTTTAGTTCAGTAATACTGTCTCCCCATGAGTCTCCTCTTGAAATCTTGCCAGCCTTTTCAGGCTCAGCTTTACCCTTTTGAGGATTGTTTTCCATGTCTTTATCCTTCCCTGATTCAAGGAACTCTTTAGGTGGTTTAGTAGAAATAATGACCCTGTGCTTCAGAGCTTCTGGGGAGGGGAACTCCACAGTACAATCCGTCTCTGGGTAATATAGCATGTCTCCAAATGTTTCGGTGATCATCTAACATATGAGAACTAAACTGGTAATTAAGACGAAAACAATTAAAAATTTATATTCATTAAACAAGACTTACCTTAGCGACTTTAGATTGAAGCTCTGAGGTAAGGTGGTCCTCTAGAGTAATGACCACTGGATATGGTGATGCAAAAAAGGCATGTTCTTTAATAGATTTCAAACATTTGATCATCTCCACTGGAGACGTTAGAGTCCTGTAAAGCACGAGTACAATGAAATGCAAGTATAACTTCTTTAATTATCCATTATAAAATTAATCATATTTGAAAATGCTCAATATTTCCTTCCACAAACAAGTAGCTTGTTTTCATTATTGTAGCTGTTCACAAGTGCCTCAATTTCCAAATTAAGTAAACTTGGTTGTGATAGCATTACATTTTAAGAGTACAATCATGGAACAGGATGCATGTGACTGTGTATATGAAATTTTCAAGCATCAAATTTACCTTCCATGAAGGATATTAACATTATCTAGGTGTTCAATTTTTCCTTCCACAAACAAGTAGCTTGTTTTCATTATTCTAGCTGTTCACAAGTGCCTCAATTTCCAAAATAAGTAAACGTGGTTGTGATAGCATTAAATTTTAAGAGTACAATCATGGAACAGGATGAATGTGACTGTATATATGTAATTTTCAAGCATCAAATTTACCTTCCATGAAGGATATTAACATTATCTTTTGCAGAATTAGGCCACATGTCTAATTCAATTACTCTGACACCTCTCTTCAATGCTTTTATGATTGGAGCATCGCTGCAGTTACTGCTAAGTTGGTTTCCCGTCAAGTAAGAATTATGACCCGTGTATATGTAGTAATGTGACAATGGAAGTTTCATGTCATGGTGAACCTGTTGAAGGGTAATGTATCCAAGAGTGATGTTAACTAACTGGCTAGACAAGATAAGCATATTCTAGCTCTTGATGAGGTATAAACTATAGCAGCAATTAATGTACACTATAAATAAAACAAATTCATCATCAATGCCAATTTCCATCTCTACCAACCAATATCAATTTAACTAAAAGTTCATTATAATTTTGATAATGTCATTAGTAAAGCTCCTATCAAGCTACTAAGCCCCCAAGGCTTTGGGGTAATTTTTGGTGATTTTCAGCTGATTTTTCGATCATTCGACAGTATTGCAATTGGAAGTTCATGATGGTTACATATTTCTCACTAATGGATTGTTCCAGATTATTCTACAGAATCATAATTGGAATTTCACAACAATTAGACATTTTTTTAGTTCTATATGTTGTGATGTGAGTTTACAGGTTGTTAAAGGCCAATATGGCAGTACCTTTCTCCAATTTACTGTGATTGTTCGCAAAAACTATTCAAAAACATAGCACTCAATGGTAAAAATCCATAGGAGCCGTAGCAAAGCATTCACTTTGCACTTCCATTTTAAAATTAAGCAAATACCATTATACCAAAGATGTCAGCAGATGTGGAACAAGAATTGTAGCACAATCTGCATTATTCGTGCTAACTGAGAGAATCAAAAGAACATTTAACTAAAGAATCGCTAGTAAATCACTATAAGCTGTTGTCACTCCAAAATTCCCCGTCGTATAAAATGAAAAATTAACTAAAATTCATCAATGAAAACTCTGGTTCACGCAGGAGCGTAGGGAGCAAGATTATCTTGCCGTAGCTCAGATGATCAAAACATAGCCTGCAAAGATTAAAGGGGGAAGTATTTCGAATAACTCAACAAAAATGGAACCTGGGGCACAAGAGGAGGGTTTAGGTCATCGGCGAAGAGGAAGTGGAAGAAGTCTTCAAGGGTGATGCCGGGGCGAGCGAGCGCGGCCGAGAGGTGGTGATGGCGGCCTCGGAGGCGTTCGATGATCCGATCTGCGTCGGCGAGGGTAGCGTCCGCCTCGCCCTGCTCTTCGGCGAGGAAGCGCCGGAGTTGATCCGGCCCCATGTAGGCCGCCTCGCCGGCGTAGGCCGCGAACGCATCCCTCACGTCCGACGGCGGCGCCACCGCGCTGCTGGCGAACTTTCGCGTGAAGCAAATGCAGCACTTGTAGCTGCTCATCTCCAGACGGATCTCCCCCTTCCTCGCCTCCACGTCTCCCTGCCCAGCTCCCCCCACCAGACCACCATGATGCTTTAAACGATGCTCCGGTCAAAAGAAATTAAATATTTAAATTATATATATATATATATATATATAGAAAGATCCCTTTTTATATAAATATTTAAAACACGACTCGGAGGAGGCATCTTTTATTTTGTCTGTTTACATTATTTATCCATTTTTTCAGTTTCATTCCTATAAATTTTACTATCGACTTTAAGGTCCTTCTTTCTTTCTTTTTTTTCACATAAAAGGATTTGGATCTATAAATACATTTAAAATTACTGAATGATATAGTAATTTTGACTAAAATTATTATATCATATTAAATTTTTCAATAATATACAATGTAAATTTGTAGGGACAGTTGCTTTCGTTACCGACGAAAGATATTAAATTCTCTTTTTATTTTCTTCGACAATGATATAGGTGGGAGTCAGTGACATAGTTAGGATTTTCAATCAGAGGGGACAAATTCAAGTTGACCTAGGTTGAGGGTGCGCTGCTAAGGTCACGCCTGACCTCACAACCTCGTTACAAGGCCGAGGCCAAGGTGAGAGCTCGCTACGAGGTCACTGTCAAGCCATCGCTAAGAGAGAAGAAGATAGGGGAGAGGATTGAGCATATCAATGGGATGTGTGTCAGTGTTGGAGATCGGAAAGGTGAGGAGAGGAGCGTGTCAGAGATCAGAGAGGAGGTCAATCGAAGAGAATCAAAAAGGAGGATTTTAGGGTACTAGGAAGAAAAAAATATCAGGAATGGAAATCCTAATTAGAAAGTAATTAGCAACAGAAACTTAATTTCGTAGCTAAAATAGCAATGAAAACTTAATTTCGTTGATAATTAGCGGTCGTAATTTATTTAGTTGCTAATAGCAACAGAAACTTAAATAGGTTAAATAAGTATAAAGATGGAATTGATGATGGAATTTAATTTTTGTCTCTAAATAGCGGCCGTAATTTATTTTGATTACTAATTAGTGACAAAAATTAAATTCCATTACTAATTACGAGTTTTCTTATAGTCAATTCTACGATAAATCTATTGATACAACAAATGAATGATTCAATTGATCAAACTTTTGAATGGGCGTCAATGAAATTGATCACCTTTATATAACAAATCAAACATCAAATACACGGAATACCTCAATATCTATAAATACTGACATACTTATTAGGAAATAAAAACATCAATATCTAAAAATTTAACATTGTGTTTTTACAACACTTAAATCCATAATTGAAAGAGATTAAGTAAGAAAAATTCACCTCAATCAAAAGACATTTGTTGTGGAGCATTGACAAAGTGATGATGGAAGTGCTGGCAGCAAATGACAGTGTTGACAAAATCAACGTATGACAACAATGATGTGGTTGGCAACAACAACGACGAGGAGGATTTTGATGACTATATTAGAGTTAGAGAAAGAATAAGAAGGGAATTAGGGGAGGAAGAAGAAAACACTGGAAAGAGAAAAAAAAATATTCGGCTCAGGAATGAGAAGTTTAGCTGGTGAATTTTAATTATAATTTTTTTTAAAAAAGTTCAAAATTTTAAAAATTTATAATTAGGCTCTTTTAAAATCTTTTTTCCAAGTGTATTATTTTTTTTTTCAAATTCCAGGGGGTGCGATCGCACCCTCTAGTCCTAATGTAGCTACACCTATGGTTGGAGTTAACATAGACCATGTTATTTGAACGATAATTAATTAGGGGTTAAAATGGAACCTTCCTTCCACCAATAGGAGGTCATCTTACACCTGACATTCTCTAACAACATATGTTCTGAATGTACGCAACATCATCTAAAAAGGGAGGTCCTTTCCCTTAGCCAGTTACGTGCGCATTCACACTCGTCTTCTACGGTTCTTTTTTTTCTTTCGTAAACTGTTCTTCTGGGGAAAAAAAGACCTGACTTAAGTGTCGAAGGGCCTGCGCCGGGGACTTTTTCCTTAGTTTTTGGTCTCTAACATTCTGTGTGCTTGTCTGAGTGTGCGCAGAGCCTAAGTACCGCCAGTCTCGTCATCACTGTCCTTTAGCTCCACGTGGGGGTCCGTCTTTCCGGTGCACATACGCTAAGTGTGTCCAAGTCGCCTCTCCACCAACATCGACGCCATCGCAGCTGACCTTCGTCTGACTTAGATTCTGAACAGGATAACACAGGAATGAAATGAATACAATCTAAGGCCCCTAGATTGATCAGTGAATTTTGATTGAAACACACTAATCGGCCTAAAGAATTTAGATTGTACCCACTTTAGGTCTTGTAAGTTTCTGAGATTACAAGGAGTCCAAATATACTATCTATTATTATTTTCGATATTCCCTAATAGTGGTCCAGAGGTTTTAAAACAAATAATTCAAGTTGAATAAAAATTTATATGAGAGAAAGGAAGAGAGATTTATTTTTCACGAGCGGAGAGAGAGGAAGGGAGAGATATATATGTTGAGGTTGTATACGATCTGCACGAGAGATAAAATGGGAAAGACCAGCTAAATTAGTATGCCCTTTGGTAATTATCAAAGTATATGCCCTTTGGTCAATTCAGAAAGTTCCACACACCCTTTGGTCAATTATAGTTATTTGAATGTATACTTGTAATCTAAAACTAATTATAAATGTCATTCCTCGCCCCTGGGCAATGATATGATTGTATACCATCTTCTAGTTTTTAAGACATTTAAAAATCGAGTTTCAATTTAACGGATGAATTTTTCTTAATGTAAAGTTAACATAAGAATATTTGGTTGATAGATCATCCATTACGAGTACTTCTCGATTCATTTCGACGGCTAGTGAAAAAATTATATGAAGTAAAATTGATCATCTTTAAAATTAGTCAATACAAATTAAATATTCAGTACAACTAACAAAAATAAAAAATATCATCCTAAGTTAATTATTCTTAAAGATTAAACTTTCAAACTCGTACCCACCCCACTGAACTCATGCAATTTCAAAATGCCTTAATGTCAGAGACGATTCCATTCACGATCCTACAGTAGTAAGACCAAAGTCGGATCTTCCTTAGGACTCTTCTAGATTCTACCCCGTTTATTTTTTTTATTACCAATGTAAATTTTATACTTTAGCATACCCAAAGCCTGAGCTCTTTTTTTTCAACTTTAATTTCTGATCCATTCCATAATATTATAATTTTATGATAATTTTTCAAAATCTAAGTCAGCATTAATTTTAAGAATTATTTAAGAATTTATACATAGGAAATATAAAAATATGATCATCATTTTCATCCAAAATATATAAGAGAATAAATATATAAATATAATAATAAAGAATTTGATTAAAGAGCCATGTAATTTTCTTTTAACACCGTCTAAAAAAAATCCCGAGGAGAAGAAGAAGAAACAATGGAAGTAAATAAAGGAAGATTCTCCAAAGGACTTAAGGGATGATGGCATCGAAAGATCTTTTGTCAATAGGGGACAAAAAAAAAATTAGGATTTAGAATTTAAGGTTTAGGTCAAGATTCTCCCTAAACCCTCGGGGACCTCCTCTTATATAGGTAACCAATCCAATCCGTTATCAACCCACAGATAATAACGAATTAAATGTATTCAATCCACATCTAATTATCCAAAATTCACTAAATATATGTTAGATCGCTTTAAAGAATTCGAATCGTATTCATATGTGTAACTTATAAACAAATCCATCTAATATATATAATTATATTTAATATTTTAATCATAATTACACGAACAAGGAGTCATCTGTAAAAAACACAAAACGAGGGGTGCTTTTGGATATCTCCGCAAACACAGCGCCCTCGCTTAGTCGCTTGTCCGGCATGAAAAGTGGGAGGGCAATCCTTCGCCACCACTCGCCGACAAGAATCTCTATCGTCAGCATCAGGCGCGCGATGCGTTCCTCGATTATTATCTACGAGCCTTTCTGCGTCGTCTCTCTGTCTCTCGGTCTGAGATATGCTTATTAATTAATTTATTAATTAAAAGTGCGTTCGATCATTATGGAATTAACTAAACATGTTTCACGGTTCTCAGCAATTTGCGTCATGCGTCGTCGACCCTCGAGAATAAAAATAATTATATCATCATTCCATTCATTGATATTTAATTAATTAATTATTAACTAATCTGCCCCATTAGCGTCGAGGTCGTCGAGGTCGTCGAGTCGTCGGTCGATTGCGTAAGTAATTAATTAGCAGTGGGAAGTGGGAACGGGAAGGCATCGAGATGCAAAGTGGTTGCGTTGATGAATAAATATAAGGCAGTGAGACTTGCACATGAAGCAAAACAATTATGGGACAAGACGAATATATTCCCAGAATTAATGAATAGAATTGTGTCGCTATACTATACCAATTGGAAACTTTACTACGTTCCGTGTGAGGCGTAATCTAGAATAGTAGTGATCCTATTTCAGGTCGGTAGATCGTGTACACGTGGTCTCATTGTAGTCTAGTTGAGATCTTTTGGTCGAGACCTCTCCGTATGCTATGTACTGTTTAGAAGATGAATCATTTCATTTATAGATGAAATTTTATAGGTCCAATTTAGATGATGGATTATTTCATTTATAGATGAAATTTTATAGACCCCATTTATTATATAAGTAAGGTTTATGTGATTTCATCTATTAATAATCCCTGGTCCAAAAGTGGATTAGAGATTGCGGTCTAGAGAATCTCGATTGACTGTTAGCTGAGTCCTTCAATTTGGTCAAAACTTTTTCGGATCATCTGTATGATCCAAAGGATGGATCATTTCATTCATAAGTAAGATTTTATGGACCTCATTTATTATATAAGTAAGGTCTATAGAATCTCACCTATAACAATCTCTGATCCAGAAACGGATCAAGGATTGCGATCCAAAGAATCCTGACTACTGGCCGAGTCCTTCAATTTGGTCAAGACCTCCTTGTGCCGGTCTAACCAGGCATGGATAAATTTTGTTTAGGATTCATGGATAGATTTTGTCTGAAGTTAAATCTCGTCTCAATGAATCACTTTTTATTATCATAAAAGTATAATTTATATCAATAAAAAAATATAGAAATTAAAATATTATCATCAATATCGATTCAAATGTGCATTATTTATTTATTTTTTTTATAATAATCCACCCTACAATTATTTGATAAATTACAAAATGGATGAAAAATATATATATATATATATATATGTATATATATAAAATTAACAAATAACACATAAAGAACAACAAATAAATATCGTGTCCAAAGTACCAAACTTGAAAAATAGATGAAAATTATTAAAATAGATGAAAACTAAAAAACACATTAAACTAATAATTAACACATAAATAACAAAAAATAAATATCATATATTCCAAAATGCCAAAATTGAAAGGCTAAAACATAAGGGAATTAAGGGAGAATGTGATACATTCACACATTATAAGATAAAGAGAATATTTTTTTTTTTAAAAGAGAACAAGAGGTTCTCGTTTGAAAAGGATGGGAAATAGGATTTTGTGTCTTGTTGTTTTTGTAAAATAATTTTTTTTAAAAAAAATTTGGGAGTCATGACACCCTTATTCCTTTTGTTCTGCCCATGGGTCTAGCTGAGACTTCTTCAATCTAGAAAATGGAGTCCCCTTTGTATACGAGTGCATCTATAACGGCAGCTTCTTAGGAGCTCCCTATGTAGACTTGACATGGGAGAAAATTTCCTCATTTTTGGAAAGAATCAATTCCTAGTTTTTTGTAATTTTAAAAAATTAATTTAAATTAATAAATAAATAGTTTTTATTTAGATATTTTATTTCAAATAATATAATTTATTTCTAATTATTAATATTATTTAATGATAATTCATAAATTTAAATTTTATTTACATACAAGATAAAATATAATGAAAAAAATATAAAACCCATAAATAAGTTATTTAGATAGTATGAGGGAGTTCTTGGAGAACTCCCACAATTATAAATACCCTGAGTTCTTTTAACAAATTTAATAAATAAGATTTACAGACCATTGTGTTGAATAAGTGTGAATGGAGAAGAGGCGGAAGAGAAGAAGCTCCATTATGAATGAGACTTTAGTCCCACATTGGAAGTTTCAAGGCAAGTTTGTTGGTTTATATTGATTCACGTACATTAAAGATATGAACAAATACATGGGGAGAGATTCTCTTTCACGCGTGGGTGCGCAGGGAGGGTGCAAATTCAGGGCTCGGATTGCACTGAACCAAGTTGACTCGAGCGCGACCTGCGCACACGAATGTCCGGACCGGTCGAGCCAAAATTTGTCCAAGTGGAACAACCAACATTTTGCCACATATATCTTTTTGCTGTTTGTGTAACGGATGCATTAATGTTGTCCTTAGGTCTTGAGCTCCTATGTAAGCCTCGAATCACAGCCGGAGGTGACCGAATCTGTTTCAAGGTCAGCTTGCCTGGTCGGAATTTTCGCCCGACCTTACTGTCTGGTCTGCTCTGCAGACTCTGGTCTTCCTTTCTGCAGACCTGCTCAAACAGACCTGGTCATTCTGCTATGCAGACTTGGTCTTCCTTTCTGCAGACCTGCTCAGACAAACCTGGTCATTCTGCTCTGCAGACTTGGTCTTCCTTTCTGCAGACCTGTTCAAACAGACCTGGTCATTCTGCTCTGCAGACCTAGTCTTTCTTTCTGCAGACCTGCTGCTCTGGTTTGTCGCTCTGCAGATCTGTTTGCTGTTCTGGTCTGCCACTCTGCATACCTGCTCTGCCACTCTGGTTTTCTGCACTGCAGTGCTGGTCTGCTGCTCTGCCCTGCCTCTCTGCAGACCTGCCCTACCGCTCTGCAGACCTGCTCTACCGCTCTGTAGACCTGCCCTGTCGCTCAGCTCTGCTGCGTTACGAAAACCAGTCCCTGCTGGTAGCCTGAGATTATCTACTCAGGTCATTTCGACTATAAGTTGAATTTAAATTCTATGTAAATTTTAAATTCAACTAAGTACCCATAAATTTCCGGTATCAAATTGTGTGTCTAACACATTGTCCTTAGGTAGTATCTCTGTGATCACAAATACATGTGATCCTGTTCGAATCGCTGAATCAACGGACGCTGGGCACGTGGCGCTCTCCTAGTGGCTGACGTAGATCTCCGACCGGTCGTACAGAGCTCCGACGAACCTGCAAAGAAGTCGGGCCGAGAAGGGGTTCCCGGCGACGACCCTCCGACGCTCAAGTCAGGCAAGTGGACAACAAAGAAGTGACTCTCAATCTCAGAGAGTGCGTACCTCCGGCGAAGTGTGAGGCTCCTTATATAGAGCTGGAAAGGGGCTCATGCACACATACCGAGGTGAATACGTGCCCTCAGCCCATACCTCAGTATGGGCTTGTCAAAAAAGCTTACCTGACACCATACTGCTACAGTCCGAGCACATCTCTGATGGGACAGCGGAACCCTCTGTCATAAGATCCTGCGTATGACCTGCTCGTCGAACATACCCGCTGTCAGAAGATGTTCCCTTATCCTTTTCTTCTTTTACCCCATGCCGAGCGTCTGGCCGGTCGGCAATTCCCTCGCGTCCGGCCGGTAATATGTGCTGGTCCACTCGGGAGATTCCCGGTCGTGTGCTCTGTGGACTATTCGCAGTGTTGCTACTTTATGTCTTTGGCCGAGCAGGCTACCCGTTCGGCCATACAACCCTGTTCAACATGAGCGTCGGAACCCCTACTCCTGCCGGGGTGCCTTTGCTTTCATTTAGACACTGGTCGGCCGGTCGGTCGGTCGGTCCACCCTTTTCCGGTCGACCGGTCGGTCCAACCTTCTCCGATAGTCCTTTTAACCTTTTGACTTCAACGTGACGTTGACTTCTCGGAACGGGGGTCCCCTGTTCTTACCGCCGGATCACTTGCCTCCCCTTCAAGTCTAGTCGAAGGAGGCGATTACTCCGACTGACTGGACCATCAGTTTAGCCGAGCGGCGTCCTGCAACTACCATCTGCTCGGAAACAAAGGGGGTAGCTAAAACGCCAGTCAACGCTCACATTCCTCAGCATCTCTTCGAAGTTTTCGCCAATCTCCATCATTAAGGTCGAGCACGCGCTCATTAAATGCGTTCCAGTGGCTGAAGGCCACGTGGCGGTGTTGCCGTCATTGTTCGGCGGCGGCGTGGTGCTCTGATGGGATCGAGGCGGTTCGAAATGAACGGCGCGATGCGTGCTCCGATTCTCGCGACCTGGATCCAACGGTGGAGGCCGCTCGGGGCTCTACCCTATATAGCCTTCTCTTCTTTCCTTCGCCTCACTTCTGCTGTCGCGTGCCTCCCGCTTCTTCCTTCTCAGCGCTCTGGCGATCCTGTTCTTCTGCTTTCCGACGATCTCCGGCGTTCTTCCTTCGACCCTCCTCTTCGTTGTAAGGTTCTCCTTCTTTCCCTCTTTCTGACTTGCCTCCAGATCGGCCGCAATGAATGTGGTGGCCTCCGACCGGGCCGGATGGATCTGCACCTCCTCTTTTTCTTCATAAACCAAAGAGGGTGGTTTTTTCAGTTATGGCGTTTACCTCCAACCGTGGCGTCTTCCGAGCGGAATTAGCTTCGGTTCGGACCATCTCGATGTAGCATCGCCGAGCCGCCAGTTGGTCTCCCCGTACTTCTCCAACCTTGTCTTCGACCGGGAACTTGATCTTCTGGTGGAAGGTGGAGACGACCGCTCGGAAGTCACTGAGCGCCGGTCGTCCCAATATGACGTTGTATGCCGACGAAGAGTCTACCACGACGAAGTTTGCAGTCCGCGTCCTTCTGAACGGCTCCTCTTCCAGCGAAATAGCCAGTCGGATCTGTCCGACCGGCAGGACTTCATTGCCCGTAAACCCGTAGAGGGGGGTTGTCATGGGCAGCAGCTCAGCTCGATCAATTTGCAGTTGATCGAAAGCTTTTCTGAATATGGTGTTGACCGAGCTGCCTGTATCAACAAAGATGCGGTGAATAGTATAATTGGCTATTACCGCTTTGATGAGAAGGGCGTCGTCATGAGGTACTTCAACTCCCTCCAAGTCCTTGGGCCCGAAGCTGATTTCGGGTCCGCTTGCCCGTTCCTTACTACAGCCGACCGCATGGATCTGGAGCGGCCTGACGCTCGCCTTCCTTGCTCTGTTGGAGTCGCCTCCGGTCGGCCCCCCAGCGATGATGTTGATTTCGCCTCAGGAAGTGTTGCTTCTATTTTCTTCTTCCCGAACGGACTGCCTAGGCTGATCCCCATATCTTCAGGGATTGTCCTCACGCCTCGGAGTGTGATGCCGCTCGGGAGTCTGTCTTTGTCGCCTGTCGGATATCATCCGATCAGCTTCATGAGGGCGCTGTCGCCTGTCGGATGATGGCGATCGACGGTGGCCACCCCGGGGCACGGGGTGAGCAATCAGGGGAAGGCTCCGGCAATCTCTTGTATTATGAGTGTCTGTTAGGTGAAATGAACAAAACATTGGGGTCAATATTTTCTTTTTAGGTTTGGGCCGCTCGGCACATACTTCTTGAATGACGTGGGATCTTGCATGTTGCTGGGGGCGAGCTGCTTCAGCTCGCGGTCCTCTGGGCACCTGATGAGCAGTGTGCGGCTTCGGCTCGGCAGGGGGCGCCCGCTCGGTTGGAGTTTCTTTCTTTCGGGCCGCTTGGGCTTCCTCCACATTGATGTATTTATTGGCCCGGTGTAGCATATGATCGTAGTATCGGGGCGACTTCCGAATGAGCGAGCGGAAGAAGTCCCCGTCCACGAGGCCTTGCGTGAATGCATTCATCATCGTTTCTGAGGTGGCCGTTGGAATGTCCATGGTCACCTGGTTGAATCACTGGATATAAGCTCTGAGCGGCTCTCTAGACTCTTGCTTGGTGGCGAACAAGCTGACACTTGTCTTCTGATAACGCCGACTGCTTGCAAAGTGGTGGAGGAAGGCCGTGTGGAAGTTTTTGAAACTTGTGATGGATCCGTCCGGCAACCTCCGAAACCACCGTTGAGCCGATCCCGAGAGGGTGGTAAGGAAAACCCGACACTTCACTCCATCTGTGTATTGATAAAGGGTAGCGGTGTTGTCGAACTTACCCAAATGATCGTCCGGGTCGGTGGTTCCGTTGTATTCATCGATCGCCGGGGGCACATAGTGCTTTGGCAGAGGATCTCGCAGAATGGCCTCCGAGAATTGTCGGTTGATCCGCTCGGGAGAAGCATCCGCTCTGGGGGCCTTTCCTTTTCTGTTGTCTCGTATTGGCACTTCGTCTGATGAAGATCCTCGCTCACGATTAACTGCTGCGACTTCAGGAGGCGTGCAGAATAGGGCCTGATGAAATGGAACCGTGGCATGAGGTGCTTCCACTCGGCCTCCTGATGCGGATGTCGCTTGTTGCTCCATCCGCTCGGCTTGTGCCTTCTGTTTTTATTCCACAAGCTTAGCTGCCCTTGACTCGGTCAGAGCGTCGAGCTCCTCCGTGGAGAGCGTCACTGTATATGGTCGTCCAGCTTCGTCCATTGCTTCCGATCGGATGCAGTAGCGTTCCCACAGACGGCGCCAAATTGATCCTGTCCAAATCGCTGAATCAACGGACGCTGGGCACGTGGCGCTCTCCTAGTGGCTGACGTAGATCTTCGACCGATCGTATAGAGCTCCGGCGAACTTGCAAAGAAGTCGGGCCGGGAAGGGGTTCCCGGCGACGACCCTCCGACGCTCAAGTCAGGCAAGTGGACAACAAAGAAGTCGCTCTCAATCTCAGAGAGTGCGTACCTCCGCGCGAAGTGTGAGGCTCCTTATATAGAGCTGGAAAGGGGCTCATGCACACATACCGATGCGAATACGTGCCCTCAGCCCATACCTCAGTATGGGCTTGTCAGAAAAGCTTACCTGACACCATACTGCTACAGTCCGAGCACATCTCTGATGGGACAGCGGAACCCTCTATCATAAGATCCTGCGTATGACCTGCTCGTCGAACATACCCGCTGTCAGAAGATGTTCCCTTGTCCTTTCCTTCTTTTACCCCATGCCGAGCGTCCGGCCGGTCGGCAATTCCCTCGCGTCCGGCTGGTCGTATGTGCTGGTCCACTCGGGAGATTCCCGGTCGTGTGCTCTGTGGACTATTCGCAGTGTTGCTACTTTATGTCTTTGACCGAGTAGGCTACCCGTTCGGCCATACGACCCTGTTCAACATAAGTGTCGGAACCCCTACTCCCGCCGGGGTGCCTTTGCTTTCATTTAAACACCGGTCGGCCGGTCGGTCGGTCGGTCCACCCTTTTCCGGTCGGCCGGTCGGTCCAACCTTCTTCGATAGTCCTTTTAACCTTTTGACTTCCATATAGCGTTGACTTCTCGGAATGAGGGTTCCCTGTTCTTACCGCCGGATCAACATGAATTAAAGATGGTTGATAAATTAATTCTCTAGTTTAATTTTTTTTATCCAATATTCATATTTGGCTTAATTAATTTTGAAGATAACCTAAAATATAATTTATGTCGAGTGGATATTTGTCTTATTTAAAATTTAAATTTTGATTTTCTTCAGTTTTTATATCTACTTTTTTCCTTTTATTTATTCATCAATGAACCAAATGTTATCGCGCGTTCCCGCTGAGTTAATCCTGGCCGTCACCTGTCAACGGCTAAGATTAAATCGCAGCTCTACGCAGAACTTGGCATTCCTCCCTTTTTATTATTATTTTTTATTTTTTCTGGGGTTAGTAAAACCCGTCCTTTCGAAACCGCTCCGCCCTGAGGCGGCGCTGTGCGAATGGAAGGCGACCCCGCGTTGGTCCATCTCCTCAAGCTCCCTCCGGCCACCCCCCAAGGAACCCTCTCCGAAGTGCTCCAAACCCTCTGGAAGAATCGAAGGACCGGCCTCGACTCCCTCGAGAAGTCTCGTGTCCGGTCTCTCCTCGCGCTTTCCGTAACCGACGAGCTCGATCCAGTGAGTGCCCGTACTTGTTCCGGTTTTAAATTTAGGGGTTGTTCCTTTTTTGTGCTACCGTTTGTCTTTCCTGGCGTCGAGGTTCCGCTGGATATTCAGAAGCGATTAGTAACGTTAACAACAATTAGCATAATGGTAATGTTTGAAGTAAAGTGATAACGATGAGACCCTGAATAGCCCAACGATTTGAGAGAAGTTATCCTGCACCATTTTGACTGTGCATAATGATACGTTCTCTTGCCTCATTTATGGTTATCTGCGATAAAGATTATTAGGTCAATCATTCTTTTAGATGCTTGGGAAAATCATGATGTTCTTGTTATCTCACACGGGTGGCAATTCGGCTTTTGAAGAAGCCAAAATCTTGTAGGAGGTTAAAATTTACTTGGATTTTTTTTTGGTGGTGGGGGGGGTGTCGCAAAAGCAAGATAGATTTTAGGACGGAAGATTATACAAGGCTCTTTTGTTGGAGAATAAATAAGTGGTAAGATCAAAACGCCTATGTATAAAAAAATAGGGAAAGGGAGAGACATTTATATATATATATATATATATTCTCCAACAAAAGAAAACTGGACTATTACTCCCCTTGATTTTAATAGTTTTTAGTCATCAGCATCTTGCACACTAATTGCACATTAACTGCAAAAATACTTGTGAGCATATACCTTTTATTGCTCTTCATTAACGGCCCCCTAGTGCCGGCCCCACGGATATGGAGGGAGGTACATGCAGGTACACAGGCATCAGACTCATGGTGGGGTAAATCTTAGGTTGTCAGTTCCCGAGAATCGACCCTTGACCATTATGCCAGAGATGTCATGCGCCCACTGTCTGTGCTACGCCTTGGGGGGCGCATATACATTTTATTGCTCTTCTCACATAGTCACATGGCTTTGAACAGTTCAAATAATAATAATAATAATAATAAACCACTTGATGGATATATTCCTTTAGGAATTCACTTCCTGCAGGAGAGTAGGAAGATGATTTTCCATTTTCATGTCGGTTTGCTCTAGCAGAACAGCATTTGTCCCACTGGACTTAGTGAGGTTTTTTTGGGGGCATGGTTAGTTATCAAGGGGATCTCCATACAAGTGCCTTGGTGTATTGGGTTGGAATAGCCCTTCATTTGGAGCTTCCATATGGCATTAGAGCTAGTCTCTCACCTCTAGTCAATCAAGATAGAAAGCTAAATGAACATTTCCTCATTGTACTTATATCTAAACATTGTTTACCTTTTTTTAAACAAATTTTAGTTGTTTGACCCTTAAAAATGTGTAATGATCTCCTTCTTTTGATGGCCAATCATGTCACTGCCTGTTCAAATTCATTTTTTTGGTATCCTTACTGCCTAAAGCTTACTTATTATGTGTTTTTTTATGTTTAGTTTCACACATTGAGGTGATAAATTGTTTGCTTTTTTTTTTGTTTAGTTTACTTTTTCATCCTTTATAGTTACAGTTTGTATTTTGCAATTATAGATTTTGGCTTCTCTTCGATGTCTCATAAGAAAGTGCATTGGTGACAAGCTAGCGGGAGATAACATCAGCAAATTGTTTCCTCCTGGTCTTCCTACTGAACTTCAAACCATTATTTTGCTAATATTCAATAAGTATCTTCATCAGTGGATTGAGGAATCATCGACAGACCAGGTACACATATTTAAATGATGTATGTTATTACAATATGTAGTCATCACATGGCATATTCATTTTCATTTACACAGTAATTTCCAATATATCTTTTTTCATGACTAAAAATCTACATAGATATTTCTGGGAGATTCTATGTATTTCTGGATGCAACAAAGTAATTGCTGCTGTATTGCCTCTGTGATAGCACTGATAGTGGCAAGCAACAAAGAAAATTTTAAGTACTAACTGCCTCCCACAACCTAATTCCTATCTTTGGTCGCTCCACAATTTTTCGTTCCCTTTTCTTTGTTGTCACTCCAAATTTTTTGTAGTGGTAGGTGTTCGACTGTAGAATTTGCATAGTTGTATTTCCCTTTGGCTTAATATTTGTGCTTACTTTTGTCTTAATATTTGAACTTCAGATCTTACTTACTATGTATTTTATTGTTTATGTAGCCTCTTCAGCAACAGATAAGGATTTCAGATCAGGTCAAAGTTAATGCCATCCCTGCTCTTCCATCTTTCTCATTGTTGGAGAATTTGTCATCCATCTGGCAAATAAACAATAGAACTTATATCAATAATAAGAATGTCCAGTCTTCCAATGAAATTGATGCCGATTCACATTCTCCATTGGCAACTACCATGTCTCTTCACGAGGAATTTGGCTCTTCCAAGAATATGGTACCAAATGTAACTCTTTGTAATTTGTCATTAATAATTATGGACTTCCAGTGTCTGGACAAAAGTGTTTTTTAAAGTGTGATGAGATGTTTCCATGATCTACATAGGACAATCTTCCTAGACTGAGGTCGATGACATGGACCATGCAAAACCGAAATTCGCAACCTTCAAATAGAGTAGCTATCATCACATTAAAGGTACGCAGATACTTGATGATACTTGATAATGCAGATATTATCTCTAACATAAAATGTTAAATATTCCCTTGTTTTTTTTGACATAGTACATGACTTTTAAAATGTTTTTATATATTTTTGTCTATATATATGATATACTGTCAAAATTTATTTAAATGTAGAACAAAAGTTGTTCCATTATTTACAGCATCTGACTCTGATGTTAAAGTTGTAAATCATGCTTTTTTTGACATGACAGTTCAACTAAATTTTATAGTAAGCAATGCCTATTAAGTCTATAACTTGGATCTTTCAGTAGTGTAAGTAATTCATAAAGGCTTCAGGCCTGATTTTGTTAGATTCTATTACTTCTTTATGCAAACAAAATTAGAATTTACAATAAGACAAACATTCAATTAATTTTTGAGTTTTGACACAAGAACAGCAATGGAGATACAATGGTGACAACAATACTAAGGGCTTTAGCCTTGATCATGACATGCTAAAATCCCACAAAAATGCTATAGTTGCTCTTTTTCGGCACCTAGAGAGTTACTCTAGGACATCCACTGACTAATTTAACACAGTTTGTTCTACTTCAGTTGGTGATTATAGTCCATTAACTTTATCTTCTAAGTTTCAACAAAATTATCATCTATGTTTGCCAACCTCCATTCCTAATTTTCTATCTAATTATGATGCTGTGGAACACATTCAGTTGCAAGATTACGCCAACTCTCCATCAGGGGAACTCGACGTTAAATTTCAGCTTTCCAAAGACACATTGGAAGCCACGTTGAGGACAATGGCCTACATTAGCGAAGAGCTATTGAATTCAGTAAGATTTTTTTTTTTGTCAACTTTTGTTGAAATGTAGCTCTAATGTAGTTACCATTCAAGCCTTATTTAATCAATTCAATTTATCTAATCACATCATTTTTTTTTTCCATTCTCTGCGAAGGCATTCATATCTCCTTTAACTATTTTGTTATATATTGGAGCTACACAAATCATGGAAGTATGATATACAATTTCATGCAGGTGGACCAGTCATCAGAACCCTCTGCAAAGAAGCAGAAACAACAGTGAAGTCTCAATCCATTCAATCTTTTATGGATCTCCTTATAGTCAAGCATCATCATGAAAATCCCAGTCAACTGAGACCACAACGATCGTAACCTTTCATGTGTAATATATCTCCTTTCCAGGACTAGTCCTGGGCGAGTAATACATAAGAGTGCTCCCTTTTCTCTTGTTTAAGCAGTTGCATTAATATTACGTTGTGGATACCTTCATCAGCTAACCAGCTAGTTGTAGTTAGCTTCGAACGGGCAATGTCTCTTTCTCATCACTTCCAGGTACATGCGATGACATTTATTTAATTTTTTTAGAAATAAGTTTTCGACAACGATATGTCAGACTTGATAAACATTCAGCACATATTTAAAACTTAAGAAGGCGTAAGCAGAGTAGACTTTCTGAAGCATTCGGACGGCAACGCAGTGTGTAACATTTTTTTTTCTTCTATTTTCTTAAAAATAAGATTTCAAAATATTGTTAAATCTATCACTCAACTCACAGGTGAATAATGTCGAAAGAAATTATTAATTAATTAATTAATTTATTTTTCCATAATAATATTCGGCTGTAGCCCTAACTGTGCACTTTGCGGTGGAGAGGCGCTTCCTGTTTTGGTGCTGACGAACACGTGACCGCGATCATAACTGCTGAATCATAATGCCCCCAATTACTCGTCCGTAAAATCCAAACCCTTGCCTCTCTCTCTCTCTCTCTCTCTCGCTTCAAAACATTCGATCGGTCCTCCTGTTGGCGATTCACAGCAGATCGATAGTCGCGGCGGAAGGATTCGAGCGGAGTCATAGAGAGCGCAGAGGAGCGAGCGAGGCAGGGGGCAGGAATGGGGCAGCCCTCGCTCCCGACGGTGCCGCCTCTGGCTCTGCCTCCGCCGGGGCCGCCGGCGGGAAGCCTCCAGGTCCGCTGCGCCGGATGCCATGGGATACTCGCGGTGGCACCGGGGATGACCGAGTTCATCTGCCCCAAGTGCCAGCTGCCGCAGATGCTGCCGCCTGAGCTCCTGGGCGCTCCCCCTCCCCGCCGCCCCCCGCCCAAGGCTCAGGGCATCGATCCCACCAAGATCCAGCTGCCCTGCGCTCGTTGCAAGGCGATCCTTAATGTCCCTCACGGGCTCGCCCGTTTCAACTGCCCGCAGTGCGGTGTGGACCTCGCGGTCGACCTAGCCAAGCTGCAACAATACTTTCCCTCTGTTTCGTCTCCGGCCTCCCTAGTTGGATTCCCACCAGACCCGCCTGAGGAGATCAATGAGGCAATCAACCGCATCCCTTCCTTCCTTCCTTTCTCTGTTTGTCTAATTAGAAAGACCCCCTTTCCTGTTGAAAATGTCCGATTCTGAGTATTACTGTGTTTTAATATTCTCCTTCTTACAAGTTTTGCAAATGTCACTGATGCATCTAATATTGAGAACGTGGAAGGAATTACGCAAGGACGGAGACTTCTTATGTTCCTTGTTATTTTTCCTTTTGGTTATGCTAATGAGTAAGATAGCAGGTGGAACTGATTGTTACTCTGCGCATGCAGGCTGAGCTTATAAAAGAAGCCAAAAAATTTGTTTATGTGCATCATTTTTCCTGCATAAGGAATAAAATGTAGTTTCCACTATATGAAGCTAACCTATTGACCTTGTAGGGTGTGTAGCCACAGTTCCTTTTCTATTTATAGTCGTCAACTAGACTAGAAAACCCAGTTCAACGATCCTTTTCTACAACTCAACCCTCAAGCTAAATCCTGCATGCTTTGCTTCACACCTAAACTTATGGGATGTCTTTTTTCAATGGGAATGGTTTTAGCATTGTTGTATTTTCAGTAAATAGACCTAGATATTTGGCACAGTGTACATTGACCTATTTAACTTTAATCTTTAGCTACTTGTATAAATAACCAGTGAGATGAATTATGTGATTTTAGAAAAAGTCCCTAAAGAGAAGAAAGTCCCGAGGATGCTCCGGAGGGGGTGTGAAGGATATGTAGAAAATCATCTTTTGTAGAGAAATGCATTCATTTTCTTCTCGACACAAGTTTCAATTTTTATGAAAATTCCAGTTTTTTGTATTCATGCCATAGTGAAAATATCCCATGCATATATTAATATGAATGATTGCTGAAATTTTGTTGATAAGAGTCTCTTCCAGTGGGCTCAAGCTGAATGAGCAGTCATGATCTCTTGATTCTTTCATTAATAAATTTGCTGAAATTGAAGTGTTCAAAGACACCTCACATATGACTTGAATCAATTCGGATCTGTTCGTCAATGGAACAACCAACCTTTTTCTTTTCCAAATTTGGTCGAGATTTTATCGAGATTTCATTAAATTTGATAATTCAAGTCAACATTGATACCAAACAACAAGAAGGGTTGAACGGGAAAGATGAGAATGAGAAACAAAAAATAAAAGGACAAGAAGTTAAGCCTATCTAGATACAACATCATGGGAATAGTATATCAACATGAATGGTGGACGGTGAAGTCGAGAAAGTTTATGCTGAGGAATGAAGGATGGATTACGGTTACTACATGAGGGTTATGTGGTTCATGTGAGGGTGAGACACACGCGTAACTGGGGAGGTGGTCACATATATGAAGCATTGTGAGGGAGAAGGGATTGACTAATTGCACTGTGAGAGAGGTGCCTGCATGTGCAGAATGGCACAAGAGAGAATGACAGCTGATTATGCAATGTAGGAGAAGGTGCATTGAGGTAATATTAATATGATTATTATCAGTAATATAACTAATATTATATGTGATATCAGATTAATATTTATTTGATTGTCATTAACAGTATTATTCATTAATATTTTTATCATGTCTACTATCAATAGAAAATCAGGGTAAACTGGTTGAGAATCGGCTCAGTTTAATCTGAAATTCTATGATTCTCTTGAGAATCTTATCAAGTCATGGCTCGCTGTTCCCTGACAATATTTTCATAAAATTGGAAGAAGCAAATCAAACAGGTCAAAGAGTGTGGAGAATACAAGAGAAGGCTGGAGCTGGAGGTGATGAAAATCCTTGCAACCATGTCATTGCAATTTCTGTGCTCTTAAGTTCAGAACTGTTGAGCAAGAAATTGATGCATGAATAAAATGAGTTGTGGGCATCCTTAAAAATACGGGCAACAATGTTCCTCTTAATTTCATGAATTACATTTTTGACCCTAAAGACAAGGCAAGTAAATTAATTGCAATTTCAATAGTTAAGACGTATTATCTTTTAGGGAATAATATATAATAAATAATTCACAACAACTAAGAATGTGAAAAATACTAGTAAAGCATTAGATATGTTTGGTAACATAATAATTAAAATGCATCTAGACACAACTTATAATTGGTAATATATCATTACAAAAGAAAGATAATTTACATTATACTTGGTCACATATAACAGGAAACAATATATAGATACCCATTACTGTAATCTAGTAAGTATATGAAGATCATTTCACGTTAACATTCTGCTTTACATAATTGAAAGTGATTAAAATGCCCTATATATTATAGTGATATATTCTTATTAACACTTGTTAGAATTAAAAAATTTACGTAGTGGAGTCCAAATATTTGGGAAATGACATGCGATTGTGTTATGGGTTTTCAATTGCTTGCTAGTTGATTGCCTTTTCCTTGATTTTGTAATCCACTTTAGATACTTTAATTACTTTTTATTTCAATGATATTATGGTCTTTGTACTTAAATGTTGTTAACTTAGTGATATTAATTAGTTATGTAATTTCTATACTTTTATTTATACTATTTTTAGCTTAATTGATTCAATGTATAAAATCCCTTTTCTAGTTTATCGTAAAGACCACTATCCAATGCCCGCAAAGGGGGTTATGACATATCATAAACCCGTATTGGACCTTTGTTAACAACTTAAGCCTTTGGGAGCCATACAAATAAATTCTTTTGCACAAGTGATCTATTGTTAATGCAAATACTCTTTTATTTATTGTTATTTATATCAAATATTCTAGGTATTCTTGGAGGTCATCTTGTTATCTGAGTTTATTTGTCTATCTTAGGTTGCAATCGATGTGGAGCGTGAAGAAGATGAGGGTGGTGCTATCGGGGAGACCTTTACTGACTATGTAAGTGTGTGGTGCATGTCTACATTACCAAATATAGGGTAACTAGAAACTTATTCCATTTGAATTTTTTTCATCGCTCCCCCCACCACACACACACCCCAAAAAAAAGAAATAATAATAATAAATAGAGTGCTAGTAGAATTTTATATGTTTAAATAATTTTTGACATGGTCTTAATATAGAGACCTCCTAGATTGTCTGTTGGGTGTCCCCATCCAGATGCTGTTGTTGAAACGTCTTCGTTGTCAGCTGTTCAACCTCCAGAACCCACATACCATCTAAAGATTATGGATGAACTGGACAAATCAAATGCACTGTCATGCTTACAGATTGAAACTCTAGTGTATGCTTGTCAGGTTATTTTTCTTCTCTTATATGGCAAGTTTAAGATATATCCATTTCAGCACCTAACACGATAACAACAATGGTGTTTGTTCGTATATCAGCGGCATCTTCACTATCTTCAAAATGGTGCTAGAGCAGGTTTTTTCATTGGTGATGGAGCTGGTATGGGTAAGGGTCGTACTATTGCTGGGTTGATCTGGGAAAACTGGCAACATGGGAGGTGCAAAGCACTGTAAGCATTCTGGTAGTCATATTATTAAAATAAATCATCACGGATGTATCATTTTTTGTTGTTATTGTTGAAAGGTCAATTTCATATTTCCATGATTAATTTGAGTATTTTTTCCATGATGAAGTAACATTGTTTTTTGTTTTTTCCCCTTATTCGCAGGTGGGTTTCTGTTGGTTCGGACCTAAAGTTCGATGCACGCAGAGACTTGGATGATGTTGGGGCTTCTTGTATTGAAGGTAGTGCACTGAGTGCAGCATTTTAAGTCCATGGATGAATGCCCTTTATGTGCTATGTAGTGTTCATTAGTTTAAAAAGCATCTTGGTTGAGTCATCACATAGTGTATATGTGGTATGTGGTCATGCGGATGCATGCCATTAACAAAAACATTTAATGTTAACTATATCCACGGAAATATAATTAAATTATTTTTAGTGATTCAAAAATAAAATAGCAAATAGATGCAAGTGTTTTATACTTACCAAATTGGAATACATGCATTGCATATGAAAATAGTTCCATTATACTTATATAAAATTGGTAATCTTTATCAGGAAAGATAATCATTACGATTTCATATAATGATTACATTCCTCTCTCTTTATGTGAATCAAATTGTAAATCATTAGTTTCTACTACGAGGTATAATTTCATGTGCGATCAAAGTATAACCGCTTTTGGTTCTAATCATCAATTAATTATTCTTTATTTTGTCCATCAAGGGATTTCTTTCATTCTCTCTTTTTATATTTTTTTATTATATTAAACAAAAATGAGAGTGGTCATCTTCTTCATGCCTCATCTATTGCTAAATATCTATTAAATTAGGTTGAGCTAATAGGCTAACTAGTTCTAGAGAACCATTTAAATATAAAAAGCAATTTTTGCAAACCTGTGTCTGTAGGAACATGTGATATTGAAGCATGGCATTCTGCCTATTTGACTGCATAGGTTACTATTACAATAATGATACCAACCACAAATTTTGTTCAATTGGTCAACTTTCTCAATAATCATACCAAATTCTTTCTTCTCCTTTGGAGTACTCTGAAACTTTGCTTAATCATTTCTTCCATGGAAGATATAGCCTAACTGGATAAAGGGACCTTAATTCGAAAATCGTTGGCCAATTATGATTTTAATAATTAGCACACAATCAACAAACTTGGCTAGAAAATCTTAGTGGTGGATGGGGCAGTTTGATGCTTACAGCAATGCTAAAACGAACTTAATAAACATGTCAAATCTATACCAATGAGTGATCCTCCATTACCTGCTATTTTTAAGTAGAAACTTGAATACGATGCTGGAGCTTATTTTATTGTTTGAATAACAGAAGATCAATAAGCATCAAACAATGATGACCTCATCCATCAAAATCTTGAGCAGAAGCAATAAAACAAAGAGAACATTGATGAGAGGAAAAATTGAGAATTGAGAGGGGCAAAGTGAGTATGCAAGATACTGAAGATAGAACTCACAAGCTAGTGGTCGATTGCTGTAGAAAAGCTGTTGTTGGTACTTGGTAGAAATTATATAAGTAATAGGGTATAAGGACAATAGTTTTCTGCTTGGTCAACTTAGGGGGTTTGGGGATGCTTGGTTATTTTTCCCCGCTGGATATCTTTTGTTGTGTGCAAAATTACGTCCATTGAAGTCTTCTATCCATTTGTAGTATTGGCTGACCGCTTTTCAGGTTAATGCTTAGTTGAAGTAAGAAAAAGAAGATTCTCTCCAAGATATCTAATTGTGCAACCTCCTCTTCAAATTAGCATAGAAACATGCTTGGATACAAATAGAGATTAAACAAGACCTATTATTGAATAGAAGGTGAACACTTGCACTTTATCAATTGAGATGAATAACCTATGTAAGATCTTCTATCTTTAAAAATGGCCAATTGAGGTAAAGAAGATTCCTCCATGAATCATATGAAATGGAAGATCCAATACAGGTTTTCGTGGCACATCAACTAAATGTACTAAAAAGTTGCAAATATCACATCTATGGTTGCTACTAGTTCCATGCAGATATTATGGATTTGATGCCAGTTGTGCATTTGTACCATTTAGAAGTCAATATCATTAAAGTTAATATCTCAAATTATGAACATTACTTACTGTTGAGTGCTCAAGAGATTTGCTCCACAAAAATTTTTCTCCAATGACGTTTTGACTCATTGAACATTTAAGATTTTATGAAAATGTAGCCTTACCATAAATGCTGCATCAGTGAAGATTATTTTCTCTAAAGAGGATCAAATATTTCTTTTTGTTGAGTGTGAGCGTGAGTGTGATGTGTAATGTTAGAGGAATGGACTTTTGTAGGACCATATCAAGGATGATCCTTCTTTTAGCTGATGCTATGGAATTGACATATAGATGATTTCTTGTAGTTTGACTATGATGTGACTTTATGGTCTGTATTTAGAACTGCATCATGGGTACACTAGCTGTCATAGGACTATATTTCCAGGTGGAAATTTATATATTAAGTTGTTGATGTTTCATGGAATTTAATTTTTATTACATCCTAGAATTAACTGGGAAAGATTTTTTATTTTTCAGTACATGCTTTAAACAAGCTTCCCTACTCTAAGCTCGACTCCAAAGCTGTTGGAATAAAGGATGGGGTAGTTTTCTTAACATACAGTAGCTTGATAGCATCATCTGAAAAAGGTCGATCTCGGTTGGTGCAATTGTTGCAATGGTGTGGGTCAGACTTTGATGGCCTAGTGGTGTTTGATGAGGTACTCCATTTAATTACACTACTAATTTCCTTAACTGTTTCCTCATGATTTTGTTTGTTTTATCTCTTGAATTTAATGGATTATGCTATTCAATTGAGTTCTTACATGCTGGTTATAAGGTTTTTATAGAGTTTTCTTCTTGCAGTGTCATAAGGCAAAAAATTTGATCCCTGAGGCAGGAAGCCAACCTACTCGAACAGGCGAAGCAGTGTTAGAAATTCAGGTTGATTGTTCTTATAAATTTACTGGAGTTTTATAATTTTCCTTTGAAAATAGTGAATTCTTTAGGTTAATTCAGTTTTAATGATAGTCTATCCAAGATGCCAACTGCCAAGGTTCTATATTCCCGTTTCAGGCATTAGGCCTTCTGTTGTGGCTTTTTTTCTCGTTTATTTACTTTTATTAACTAGTATAATTTTTTATTTATCTTATTTCTTGACAGGTTGAATTTGAATTCTTGGAGGGTAACATATATAGTGAATCTAGTGTGATTAGACTTAACTTCTAATTAGGATTTGGCCGAGCTTTAGTTTAAGGTGGGTGAGTTTGGGTTACAATCTAATTAGATTGGAGAAGACTTTTTTTAGATCAAAATTAGGATGAGAGTTGGTTTAATTAGGTTAGTCCAAGGAGGAGACATATGTGGGAAGGCACCATCTCTCTTCCACATGCTGTTGCAAGGGAGGGACAGAGAGAGAGAGATCAATATCCAGAGGAGGTGATGACAGTGATCAAGGATCAGAAGTAATGTCATTGCATCTTTTGCCCAAGGAAGATCCTTTCTTTTACATGTTCTTTTACATATGAATTTTTCTCTTGTTCTTGTTGATTCGGTGGTTTTCCTCAAGGCTTAATTGCTACAAATAGTAAAGGAACTTAATTTGCTCACCCAATTTTGTTGACAATTAATTATTTTTTTCTTAACTTCGGGTGTATTTTCACCAACATTTTCTGCATGAACAGAGTATGATTTGAGTATTTGTTTGTTTTATCTATTTCTAAGATATCGCAACTGACCTCATGTATTGTAAGTGTGTAATAAGAAGTTTGTGAATACAGGCAAGACTACCTGAGGCTCGATTTGTTTATTGCTCTGCAACTGGTGCTTCTGAGCCACGAAATATGGGTTACATGGTCCGTCTTGGACTATGGGGTGCTGGAACATGTTTCCCTCAGTTTCAGGATTTTTTAGGTTTGTCTTTTATCAAATATAAGTATCAATATCATTATAATAATTCTTTATTTGTTTACAAGACATAGTAGTAATGAACTAGTTTTTTGTCTCCCAAGTAGTAATTTATTTGAGCTCTGATGTTGAGGTCCATTCTAACTATGAAATCTTAATATTTCTGTAAAATGTTCTTACACATCTCACTATGTTCTTGCAAAGTTATCTTTTGTTTGAGAAATATTTTCAATAAACTTGTTACTCCCATTTACAGGGGCTCTTGATAAAGGTGGTGTTGGAGCACTTGAACTAGTTGCAATGGACATGAAGGCAAGGTGAAACATTTGAAACCTGCTTATCCGGTTAATTGTTTCATGATGTTATTGTGACAGTAATGCCATTTGTCTTGTTTAGGGGCATGTATGTTTGTCGTACGCTTAGTTACAAAGGGGCTGAATTCGAAGTAATAGAAGCACCACTCGAGGAGGGAATGATGGTACTGATTCAACATAGCTCATAGTAGTGTTTCTGAAGTTTGTAGTTATATTATCAATATTGTCTTATTCTATTCATTTCAGGATAGAAAAATAAATTAAGGTTGCCAGATTAGTCTACACTCATGTATATAGATTGAGTTTTTTTTTCCTCCTCAAGTAAGAATTTTTTTTTGTGTTTTTGAAGGCTTTAAAATTGCAGTATTATAAACATTTGAAATTTTGGTTGAGGGCAATCAACCAAATCCCACGAGCATCAAGATAGTAACAGCCCAGAAGTACAAGTAAACATAATGGAAACACTTAGATAGGATTACACAAGGATGAGATGCATCTCTACGCTCAAACTAGATACTTTTTGTTTTGTCATCGTTACTATCAACTGGATGACCATTAGTTTCATATTTGTGCCTTTTGGGAAAGTCCTTAATCTACTCTCGCATGCTATTAATATTTCCCACATATTTCCTGACTAATTGAACTGATCAGGGCTAAGTGCAACATGTGGATTGTCTTTACTATGTTTTATTTATCCTCCTTAATGTTTTTTTTACCTTGTCCATTAACCATCATGATGATATAGGAAATGCTTATATTTCATTAATAGGATATGTATAAGAAGGCCGCTGAGTTCTGGGCTGAATTACGGGTTGAATTGTTGTCAGCAAACACTTTTCTTTCAGAGGAGAAACCGAACTCTAGTCAGGTTTGGCGACTGTATTGGGCCAGCCATCAGGTAAAGCAATTCTATTTGTTGTAATCTTATGTTCTCCATGATCTATGGTGCTGTACAATTTTTTTGTTTTTTTAAGATCGTAACTTCTTTTGCCTGGGCCAGAATGTTGGCTACTTCTTGTCAGTGTGACAACTTATTTGTTTTATGTTTTTTAGCGTTTCTTTAGGCATATGTGTATGTCAGCTAAAGTACCTGCTGCTGTGAGGTTAGCTAAGCAGGCACTGGCAGAGGGTAAGTGTGTTGTGATTGGCCTTCAAAGTACTGGGGAGGCTCGAACTGAGGAATTTGTTACAAAATATGTAGGTGTTTCTCATCTTTACTTGGCAATTTGTTTCACTGAAATGTTGATCTAGATTATTTAGTTTTTCATGAGCAGGGTCTTGAATTAGAAGACTTTGTCTCGGGTCCTCGTGAGCTGCTTCTTAAATTGGTGGAAGAAAACTATCCAGTACCTCCAAAGCCAGATTCACTTGGTATGTTATTACCAGTTGACCTTTAAGGCTTTCTGCACGTTATGGTTTGTCTAACTTTTATGCTTTAGGTGAAGAAAGTGTCAAGGAACTTCAGCGTAAGCGGCATTCTGCTACTCCTGGCGTATCATTTAAAGAAAGACAAAGAAAAACTGCAAAATGGAATGTTACAAGTGATACTGACAGTTTTGAGGAGTCTCTATGTGAGTAATCAAGAATAATTTCAAATAATTTTGTCTAACATTACCTTAAGATGAAATCCATGGTTTGCCAATTTAATGATATTTGAATTAATTTACTCATGGCTGTGTTTACTTGGGAGGATATGGAAAGAGGGAGGGGATTAGAAGAGAGATAAGAGCAAGTGAGGTGAAAAAAAAAAAGAGAGGGATAACTGGCCTCTAATCAGGCAATGCCCACTGTGTAATTGTTTGTTTAAGTGTATGCATTTTGTCTTTGGAGAGAAATTAAAATTCCAACAATAACTTAACTTTATCCTTGTTTTCATTCAAATCTTATTTTGTTTCAGCTGAGTCTGATCTTGAATCTACAGAATCTGATGAGGAGTTCCAAATCTGTGAAATATGTAACAGTGAAGAGGTAAAAGCATGCTTCCATATTTTTCTACATTCTTTCTAAGTTCTGTTTAAACATATTTAGCTGAAATGGTTTCTTATCATTGAAGGACAAAAAGTTGTTGCTTCGTTGTTCATGCTGTGCTCGACTTGTCCACCCTGGTTGTTTAGTTCCTCCATGGACTGATTTAGTATCTGATGATTGGTCTTGCTACTCATGCAAGGAGAAAACTGATGAGTATTTCCATGCAAGAGATGCCTATGTTGCTGAACTTATGAAAAGGTACGGAATTATCATGATACAAGGGAGAGGTAATGTTGAAAATTATGTTGTATCTTTTTACACTATACCTAACAGGTATGAAGCTTCACTGGAGCGGAAAACAAAGATTTTGGATATTATTCGGTCCTTGGATTTGCCAAATAATCCTCTTGATGATTTAATTGACAAGGTCTTATTTCTTATCTGAACCAGCCTGAAAATTCATCCTCAAATAATGTTCCTGGCATAAGTGGAATAATTGAGTAGAGTTTTTAGATTTCATTTTCTATTTCTAGTTTTTCTTGTTTGTTTCACATTGGGTGTCTTTTCTGAGTCATGCTAATGCTTTTAATGTTAGATATCATTATCATTTTTCTATATATAAGCTTTATTACCTCTTTTCCTAGTTGGCTCTTATGCAGTAGGCTAATATGTGGTACTTCTGATTACATTTCTAGTTGAACATTTCTTTTACCCATTGCATTTTTAGATACATGAAGACCTTGTTTTCATCATGTGTAGTCTCGATAGTAGGAACTAATTGACTAAAGTTGATTTTTTTTTTTGACACCCTGCATAGTCCCACTACCATTTCACTGATGCAGTCTTATAATACACCTTATATTTACTGTAGATGCATATAGGTCTTTAGTGTTCCCTTTCAAATTGGATTGAAGATATTATGAAAGCATGCTATAAATATATATGATGCTAGGACCTTTTATAGATGTGGTTAGTAAAATTACTTGATCATTAAATCATTGGAGTTGATGAATGAGGTGGCAACTTCACTGGACTTCACCTTCTCCTCAACAAAGTGTGAATCAATCTGTCTTTTATTCTCTCATGAAAGACTGGGGTAGAGGACTAGAGGTTATGTGCATGACAATTTGATAGTCACAGTATACAACTTTGTTGGTGCTGTAGGAGCATGTCAACTTATTCACGGGCTGTTTAACCCTGATAAATTCACTATGCCTATAGCCCTACCCCTATATTTTGCCTCTGCATTCAATCTAGCTATGACAATTTACTTCTTTTCCTTCCAAGAAATCTTATTACCCTTAGAATGATGCAGTAATTCAATGTGGATCGTTGCATTTGTAGGGTGCCTTCCCAATCATCGTTGGCATGTCCTATAATTTGAAGGTCACTTTTGATCTTGGTAGAAGAGACTTTTCCCTGAAGCTACCTCCTAGTAATCCTGACACAGAGCCTCGAGAATTGTTTGATTACACTCGCTGCAAATGAGATATCCAATTGTTACGCCGTGTGGAAGTTCATTTTGTCAACCAATCTTTTGTACCTCCCTGGATCAATTAATGGCTCCCCTTATTCTTTCATTAGTTTAACATTTGAATCTATAGCATACAAGTGTCCTCAAGTATATCAAACACGTATTTGATTTGTGAAATGTTAATATGAGGCTTTCCTTGTCCTTGCATTACCTTGACATTATGATCTATATGAGTGTTGACTAGCCTAGTTTCTAGCACAGTAGTGTTCTCAAGCATATCAAACACGTATCACATTTGTGAAATGCTATCAGAGGTTGCAACCTTTATGCCAAGGAAGGATTTTAGTTCTCCTACGTCTTTGGTTTAAAAATGTTGGTGATTTTAGACTCATGATTCCTAAAGAGCCATCGCCTATGATGATGATATCCATATAAAAAATAAGAAGGATATGCTTTCCAAAGTAGGAGGAATAGTAAAGTACTGATTCATTTGAGGCACTCTTGATGATAGGCTTTTAAAATTATGCTCTGTTTACTTAATTCAATTGCTGCCAGACTTTCTTGTGGAGAGCTTGCAGATTGTATTTCATAAATGAGAATTTCTAGATTTGTTTTATCTACAATTTATGTGTGGTTAAGTTTATTCAATTGTTCAACTGTTTCTTTTTCATATTTTTTAATTGTATGGATATTTACAGTTAGGAGGTCCAGAAAATGTCGCTGAAATGACTGGTAGACGTGGCATGCTTCTAAGGGCTTCTGGTGGAAAAGGTGTTATTTATCAAGCAAGGAGCACGTGAGAATGAAATTGCTAAGCCTATGTATTTTTTTATCACTTTTACCTTTTTTTACTCAATTATGTTTTTTGCAGCAAGGAAGTTGCCATGGAAATGGTTAATATGCACGAGAAACAGTTATTTATGGATGGGAAAAAATTGGTTGCTATAATATCAGAAGCAGGTTCCGCAGGTGTATCTTTACAGGCTGATAGAAGGACATTAAACCAGGTATTTGAATTATCAGAATGCTGGCCTTTTGCTCTTTTGCAGAATTATCTAATGTCTATGCGTCTCTGCTAAGTTTGCTTAAACCTTTTGCATTTCAGAAAAGGAGGGTACATATAACACTTGAACTACCATGGAGTGCTGATCGTGCCATTCAGCAATTTGGTAGAACTCATCGCTCTAATCAGGCTTCTGCACCACAATATAGGTAGTCTTATACATTCTAACCTTCTGTCCTTGAACTTTGAAGAAAGTCTATGTTTTGTTCATACCTAATATTTGATCACATCAATTGTTTTCCCTTATGAAGATAGTGTATTCAAGAATATCTCAGTGTTGCTTTGTTCATGTCTAATTTTTATGTAGTAATTTGGAGATATTTATTCATTTTATTGATAATAAATGTTATGCATCCAGTTAAATGAACTTGAATATTGTTACAATTATCAAGGCTTTATATCCTGATATCCAACCAAACCTTAACTTATCATAAACTTCATTTTCTTATAGATGAAGTATATGATACAATTATCATTAATTTAAAGTATGGTTTGAGCCGTGTTGACCGGCATAAACAAAATTAACCTTTCTACTTGTCGATCAACGCATGCAACTCATTGATATAGATGACACCCAAAGTCATTGGCATCTAATATTTTCTCAAGCAACATTACTTTGAGGCTTTTGTTGGAGAAATTTCTGTTCTCTTTATCTCATATGAGATCGTGTCCTATCTGCCCTGAATGTGGCTGATGTAAGAAAGTCATTACTGCTCACGGACAACATTGCCTCAATTGCAGATACCAGCACTTGAATTGCCTATCACCCAATCTTACAACAGACTTTTGCCAATCACATCAACAACTGCTGTTACTACTTGCATGTTTATTCTAATTTGTTTTCAATCATTACTACAATATAGCATCAACTTTACCTTTGCGCCAAGGCTCCCCTTCAATCTTTACTCTGTTATAATAAAAACAATAATTGAAACATCATATACTCAGTATTTAATGAACAATAATATTAGTCTTGTTAGGATGATGTGCACTGCCAATCCCAATATTGGGCGGTAGTGATTGGGATCAAAACCTTGATCCACTCTTGCTCTTTTACTAAAGCAACTGAAAAATTCCTTTTTGGCTGATTGAAGTACAAATTTTTGGATGTCTTTTATTTAACACTCCCATGTGGATTTTTAATTAGTGCATGGGCGAGAAGGACACCCATCTCCTGATTGTTTATTTTTGGTGAAATTTTCATATCTTAGTTGAGTTATTCTCCTTCTGATGTTAAGTATATTTTTTCTACAGAATATAACCTCTTTCTCATGCGTGTGCAGGCTTCTTTTCACTTATCTTGGTGGTGAAAAGCGCTTTGCGTCAATTGTTGCAAAGAGGTTGGAGTCTCTTGGAGCACTAACACAAGGAGACCGCAGGCAATGCTCATTTACATTGATTTTTTTTTAGTTTATTCCATATGATAGATTATAAAGTAAGTAGTAAAATTCTATGTGTTACTAGGGCTGGTCTATCGTTGAGTGCTTTCAACTATGACAACAACTATGGAAAGAAGGCTCTAATGATGATGTACAGGGGAATAATGGAGCAGGTGGTTTTCAGAGCTCTCCATTAAACTCTTTCTTATTAAACTTATACTTTGCATGCTGACTAGTTATTGCTTTAGCAGGATCCTTTGCCTGTACTGCCTCCTGGCTGTTCCTCTGAGGAGCCAGCAACTATTCAAGAATTTATTACCTATGCTAAAGCTGCTCTTATTTCCGTTGGTATTGTCAGGGATACAGTTATATGTGAGTACAGTTTGCAGTTAATTCTTATTTCCTAGGCCACACCTCTTGCCCCTTTACCGGTTCAGCTTCTGAATGAAAATTGAGTATAATTACCATTAGTGTGCATGATTATATTAATTTTATATCAAGAATAAAAAACCATGAATACTTCGTGTCTTTTGGTTTTGTTACAAACTGATAGTGACCTATATCCCATGGAGTGCTGATAGACTAGCTCTTGAAATTGCTCTTATATCTGTTGTATTTGTTGGAATTGTTAGGGATCCATTTTTATGTGTGTCCAAGTGCATGAGCAAGATTTGTTCTTCATCACTAGGACGATATGCCTTGACCATTCACTGGTTGTGTGCATCTTGTTGAAAATTCACTGCAGTTGCATTTACTACCAGGCTCTATATTTATAATGATGTAACTTCCAACAGAAACTCCTCATCATCTCTTTTGATGGTCCATTGGTGCTTGAGAAATTAACCTAAAAATTTAACAAACATACCAATATTATACAAGTATAAAGAATGTGATTGTCAGCTAAAAATTGATAAATGTAATTGTTAAACATGGTAAGCTCACCCATTATTGAATATTTAATTTTTCTAGAAGGAAATATAATGAAGTACAAAAGTTGAATATTTTAGATATCCATGAAATAATATGTGTAGATGGAAGTACCAGAGTTAAATATCATAATAACAGTGGATACCCATGAAATGATTTATACTTTTTGTATTCAAAGATAAACAGGAAATATATCTTTTATTATTTATTGTGAAAAAATATATTGTATGTTATTTTAGAAAAGACTTCAAACTAGTGATTTGTGATTTTGAACATTCTGGTTGTCCTGACTGTGGCACCATTTTTTTCTGTCTATGATACAGATGAATGATGTTGCAATTAAAGAAAGAGAAAAAAAGCTCAACAGACTTGAGTTCATAGTTTTTTATTTGATTCTGAATTGATTCACATTTTTGCTGTATAAAATCTTGTTTGATTAGCTATCTGGACTCTACTTATTTTCTCCACTAAGTTTTCTTTCTGTCTTGAATGCTGGGCACATCATACATCACAATTTACAAATCATATAGTTTGGACTCAACTCTAGCATCGGTATTTCCTACTCTTTTTTTTTTTCATAACCATATGATCCTATATTCACTGTTCTGTCATTTCAATTTGCTATTCTACTGTTTACCCCTTTTACCTATTATGTAATGGCTAAATGCTCAGCTAAAGTAATTCTCCAAGTCATGCCAAATTTGGATATTTGAAAATTTTCTATTCAAAAGTGTAAGTGTTATTTTGTTTCATTTTATGATAAATTGATGTGCCATGACTGCATTTTAGTGTTTGTTTCCGCAGTTGCAACATAATCGGTTTGCTAAATATCCTTTCCAATGTCTAAGACATCGGTTTTACCATTGTTCCTGTAAAAATGCTTTTGCTAGTTTCATACTAAAGTGGTTCTTGGTATTTCAAATTGTAATTATTAGGCAGTGGAAAGGATGGTGGAAAGGTATCTGGGCGGATAGTGGATTCTGACATGCATGATGTGGGGCGGTTCTTAAACCGTATTTTGGGCTTGCCTCCGGATATTCAAAACAGGCCTGTCCATTCGTTATTGCAATAAAAAGCCAACTCTTCATTTTCCCGATAGTGATTTTCTTTTGTTTAAAAAAGAAAAAATAGTGAATGTTTTAATCTGTAATGCAGGTTGTTTGAATTGTTTGTAAGCATTCTGGATCTTACTGTTCATAATGCTCGAAATGAAGGACAATTTGATTCTGGAATCATCGATATTAAAGCTAACTCTATTGAACTGCAAGGATCACCAAGGGTACGTGAGAATCTGTAGTTATGTTTCTTGACCATAATAATGACTTCTGTAAAGGGGTTGTTTTATTGCATTCTTTGCAGACAGTTCATGTTGATAATCTTTCTGGCGCTTCTACTGTATTGTTTACATTTTCTGTTGACCGTGGAATTACTTGGGAGGTAATTTTGTGTCCTAATCTTTGGAAACAAGATATATTCGTTTCATAAATGTTATAGTGGCTATTTGATTTACTACTAATAGGGGTTTTACTTTCATGTAGTCTGCAAAATCTCTACTTGAAGAAAGGCAGAAGGATGGAGTTGCTTGTGCTAATGATGGGTTCTATGAATCTAGGAGAGAATGGATGGGAAGAAAGCACTTCATATTGGCACTAGAGTGGTAGGCCATCTGCAAGTTTTTCATTTGATCTTTTTGCCATTGCCTTAATATATGACCTCTAGAGCCCATTTAATTTTGTAGTGTTGAAAAATCATGTTGCTTTTAGACACTGCTCCTACCATCTTCCTAAGGCATTTAACTTTGCAGAAGTCCTAGTTAAAGAATCATTCTGTTACTATGTTAAAAGCTGTCATCATCATACACGCTTAAAAGAGGAGGCACTGTGTCAATGAATGCCATTCGTTATTAATATTTTTCACACTGAGGTTATTGTTATTTTGTCAACAATTAAATTAGTTTAACTTGTTTTTTGTCAATGTATGCTAGGGGTGGCAATTTCTGACTCGACACGAAAACACGACTCGAACTGAACACGAAAAAATCAGGTTAGGGTTAGGTCTTATTGGGTTTAGGTTGGGTTTGGATCAACTTGATTGACACGATTAATAAACAGGTCGGATTCGGGTCAACCTGAAATGACTCGATTACAACCCGCGAATCCGTTTATAAATATTTTTGGATCAGGTTCAGGTCGGATTCTGGTTGAGTTCGGGTTGAAATAAGCATATTTTAATAAAATGGTCTTTTCGGGTTGGGTTCAGGTTGACTTCGGGTTAAGATGAACATGTTTTATAAATGAGTCATTTCGAGTCGGGTTCGAGTTGGATTCGGGTTATGGGTCATTTCAGGTCGGGTTCGTGTCAAATACAGATAAATGGGTCGGGTTCGGGTCGAACAATTTGACCCGAAATATTAATCAGGTCGGATTCGGGTTTTGATGTTCCAACCCGCCAACCTGAACACGACCCGAATTGCCACCCCTAGAGTATGCCATAAATATTCATTTTAAAATAATAATTGCATACATGATAGCATAGTAACAATTGTTAAAATGATATATATTGTTAATAGTAATAAAAATAATATACATTCTATCTTGTGAAAATAACTAAATAATGATTATAACTAATTATAATTTTAGGGTAAATTACATGTACCTCTTCTAAATATATATAAACTAGAGCGATAGGGAAAAATAATTATCAGGTTTTTTTTTACCCTAGGTCTCCTTGTCTAAAATGTGATGGGTAGGTGTCGTTCTGGCCATTCTGAGCTCAGTATTGATCCATGTGTTAAGCCCAACCTGTTGCAGAATAGCAGAAGAATAAGGAGGGGCGCCTAGGCATTAACTGTTGTAGAAAAATGTATCTTGCCGAGCTTTGAGGATGGAAGGAGCGAAGTTTTGGTCTCCTCCAGCTTTATCTGTGCTGAGAGAAAGGTGGGTAGATTTGAACAAATTATGACTAAAACACCCTTAACTAGTGCTCCAGGTAATATTTAATTGAAAACAAAAGGGTACATATGCTATTTTGTTATTTTCTATCTTCCTTCCTCTCTCATTCACACCCTCCAAGTTTTGGGCAGGCAGGGGGACACTAAATCATGCCAATTAGTTGCTACAAGCACATTTCTTGTTCAGGGTTACTTACTATTAATGTAAAAGACCTGTGCTTAAATGGGCCTCCTAAAACTATATTGAGAAGTATAAACTATAAAGAATTGTTAATATAAGACATCCATATTGCTGATAGTATAATCTGGAGTTCCTCTCTACTTGCCATGATTTTGTGCATGGTTTGATATATTTTATCTTTATTGAATCTTGAACCTTGATGTAAATGTAATTGGAGTTTTAAAATGCTTTGAAGACCCATCATATATTAGAAGATTTGTTGAAGTTGGTGATAAACTTATCTCCAGTTTGTCTGGAGTAAGAACTGAGTCAAATTTCCCACTAATTTCTTTCTTTGATGAAGTCATTGTGACCATTTGATTTCTTAAGCTTACCTTTCAACAGTTCAGGAAGTGGGGGAACTTACAAAATTTTTCGCCCTGCTGTTGGTGAAGCACTAAGGTAGTTTTGACTTTTGAGTTTATGAAATCATCTTCTTCTGGTATATATTTCTTTTGTTCTGGATTTTACCATTATGTTCTTTATTCAGGGAGATGCTTGCAGCTGAACTTAAAAGTAAATACAAAAAGTTATCTACAATTGAAAAGGCCAACAAAGGATGGCAAGATGAATATGAGGTGTCTTCTGTGCAGGTGATCCATTTAACATTTTATACAAGAAATAATTATATGGTCTTATTTTGGCGATATTATTAGAAATCAAATTTTTTAGATCTATGTAGTCAATTGCCCATATTCTTTGGTCATTCTTCTCATCTTAGTGTACTTTGTTTTAAAGCATCTAAACTTGCAAAAAGTGAACTATTAGTTAGAGTAGATGGATGGATTAAAATGAAATTTTCTTCCTAATGGATCCTCATGGAGCATAAATGTATTTTCTCACAATGTAACCAAGGACATGTAAGATGTTTGATACATAGTACACTAAGATGAGTTACAAATCTTTTTATTCAACATGTAACTAAGTGATCCTGTGACTAAAAATGAGTTACAAATCTTTTTAATTGACATGTTCAAATAATAATCCATCTCATAATGTCTCCCATAAATGTAGGTTTGAATAACATTTGTGGTTTATTGATTATGTCATACTTCACCTTTGCACAATTTATCACAACTCTTGTTAATTGGTTAAATACTAATAACTAACAAGTTAGATCCACATGATGATAAAAATACAACTCAAATTTATCTAGTTGATTTAGTGGAGTATATCACACATCATACTAGCATTCACCAATAATAAAAATAAGATTATATGTATTATTTTATCAGACTGTAGAACAACAAAATCCAATGCTTCGTATAGTCTTGGGAATGGCATTGGTCATTTGGCTCAAATTGATTGCACTGACATTGAAATCATTGTTGACTATGGATTAACTGAAAAATGTCTCCACCTCTCGTCTTTGCTCCACCATTAGATATCAACTTTATCCAACTTTGATATTTGGATTCACCATTTATCTCTTCCATATCCATGCTAGATACCAGCATACATACTCCAACATTTCAGATGGACACTATATGTTTTTATTGATCACGTATATTAATATCTAGGAATAGTCATCTCAAACACTTGGACCTGCATTCATTTTGGGTACTTGTTCCCAAGTCAACTAATATAGCTGCCCCCTATACTATACTATAACTATATATGGTTGGATCACTTCAATTTTCTTATTCTTCTTGTACACGCAAGTTCCCTCAACAATAGTCTTCATGGGAGGAACATGCATAATTCGAATGCGTATGTTTAGTTAATCAGTGTAATATTGTACGTTTGTATCCACTCGTACCAATTTGATTCTCTGAAATACGAATTGCTTTCATGTTTCAGTGCATGCATGGGCCCAAATGCAAACTCGGTACTTATTGTACAGTTGGAAGGAGGCTACAAGAAGTCAATGTTTTGGGCGGTCTCATTCTTCCTGTCTGGAGTACCATAGAAAAAGCATTATCTAAGCAAGTAAGTTACTCATTATGTTGTTTTTACATCTCCGACTGTAGTTTACTGGTGACTAGATTAACGATATATGCAAATATAAGCTGTCATAGTAAAGCACAATGAAGCAGCTGTTGCCTTCCCCACAATGAAGGAGTATCATAAAAACCATCATAATTAACTTTGTGAACTTTCAGTTTTTATTTTATTTTTTCTTCTTTTTTGCTGAAGGTGCGGAGATGCATACAATTGATTTCATTATTTTGGGTTGGTATAACTTTATTATCATTTGGATTTACATCTTGATATTTGTAGTGGTCAGTGTTGGTTGTTCCTGATAGAATTGCAATAGATGGACTTTGCATTTCGATTTGATCATTGGATGTTGTTGGAAATATAAGCAAAGTCTCACGTTGAAAATACATAGAAATCATGAGTTTAAAAGATGAAAGATATCTCCATTAGTACGTGAGACCTTTTGGATAGAGCTTAAAATAAAACCATGAGGGTTTATGTCTAAAGTGGACAATATCATATCATTGTGGAGATATGTGAATGTCTTTTGGTCTCAACAAATGGTATCAGAGTCATAGTCTAAACCGGATGTCATGTGGGTGACCTTAAACAAAGTTGAGGGGTGGCTCCAAGAAGGCCAAGAGGGACCGGATGATTGCATGGAGACTCGGAGTAGGGGGAGGATTGCTGGAAATACAATCAAAGTTCCACATTGGAAATATATGAAAAAAATTATGGGTTTAAAACATGAAAGATATCTTTATTGGTATGAGACCTTTTGAGTAAAGTCCAAGAGTAAAAGCATAAGGGCTAAGTCCAAAATGGATAATATCATACCATTGTGGAGATATGTGAATGTCTTTTGGTCTCAACAGGTTGTTTTGTCATTTTTGATGAACTTATGGTGGCAAGTGTTATTGGATTATGCATGTGTCAAGAACCATGAACGACTTTTAGCTGTGGAGATTGTTTTAGGCCACCTTCTCTATCCTCACATTTCAAGCTAACTCTTTCAATCTCAAAACTGTAATTTCTCCTCATAATTATGGTGATTGTGCCACTAAATGATAGTTAAGTCTAGGTGATTCTGATGAATAATAATATTTGTTCTTTCAATTTGACAAACTCTTGGCAAGAATTCTTACTGATTAGTCTTTTTGTGCAACTTGTTTATGTGTCAATGAATTGAGTCCGTTTAGCTACATCAATCAACTTAGGTCAAGTTGAAACTAAGCTTGATGAGTCAAGCTTGAGCCTAAATTTCACAGTTGATTCAATATCAGACTTGTGCTCTGATTAACTATGTGAAATGTGCCAGAGCAACAGAAAATATGTCTACATTCTTTTGTGTCCCTATCTTATACTCTTTTGTTTTATTGGTCAACGAGTTAAAGTGTATAGGCATTACATGATCAGTGACAATGATTTTTTTTTCTAAACTGGTTGGGTCACTAAATTGTTGTATGAATTAAAGTCGATCAAAATAAACCTATAAATTGTACTGTGACAATAAGCAGCTAGGCATACGTGGCTTCTAATCCAGTTCTTTATTAGCACACCAAATGTAGACACATTGTTTTTTTTTTTGGTAAGTTAGAACTTCCAATGAATTAATACTACTTATATGGACTCCAAGAATTAGTTTTCTGATCTTTTTACTAAATCGTGTGAGATTGTAAAGATAAAATGTTGTTTCTAGACACTCTGATCCATACAACATAGTGGGTTTTATTTCAAGTTTTATAACATTTTCTTCATAAGTTCCTCTCCATCTCAATCATTTATTCTTTATTATATTAATAATACCTTAGCTTCTATCTCCTTGTTGAATTGACATATCTAAACCTCCTTCAAAAATCTCATGTCAATCCATTTTAATTATTTTCTCAGTTCTTGCATTATCACTGAAACTACATTTTATATATTTATTTTTAATAATTTAAAGCGCTCAGTTTTTATTTTTTTCCCTCCACCGTTCAAGTTTTGAATTTAAGCTGTTTATACTCTTATCAATTAACAAAATGTCGTCTGCAATTCAAATTAGGAAAATTTTCTTGAATATGACTTTGTGAGTTCATTTAGACTAATTTACAGAGTTAGGGACTTAGAGAACTCTCAATGTAAGTCTTTTGTTATAGGAAAATAACTTGTCACACTGTCCTTGCTAAAATGAATAAATATATAATCTTGCATAAGTTTTATGGCTTAATGTAACTACTAGATTTTCATTTATTCTCTAAAATCCGTCAAATTCTATTATAAGTTTTTCCTAAATTTTTCTTTTAAATCACTTGATCATATGTAAATCGTATTTTCTTTTTTTTTATTAATTGACTAAAGAACTAAATAATATCTATGGTTTACCTTCGAGAAGTGTAACTAAATTGATTTGTGAAAATGTCTGGTTCATCACTCTCTTCTCAGTAACTCTTTTTAGAAGTTGGATATATAATTCATCTACTTGATCTCTCTATAACTAGAATAATATTGTACATCATGTTTATGCTTATAGGTAGGTTCTAATTGTTTTCTTCATTTCTCAGACATCTTGTAGCTTAATTAACCAAATTAGACATTGTTCTCCTGATCGCTTCAAAATTCAATAGGAATATCATCCAAGCTTACACTTTAACCTACCTTATTTTCTTTAAAATTTTTGCCCCATTTTATATATGATTGATAAAAATTACAATTTCTAAACTCATCATAATTTTCAATCTTTAAATCAAATTTTCAGGACCAAAATATGTTCCTATATTGATCTACCCAGTACAACATCTATGACTTTTTTCCCCCTCCTATGGATATTTCGGCCATGCATATAGCATCCACAATAGCAGTAATCTTGGGAAAGGATTTACAGCATCTGCTAATAGAACTTTTTCTTTCTGAATAATTATCATCCTTGAGTATTATGTTGGACTTTCATATCCTTCTGACCTTTTCTTATGTTGGTTGTTTGCATGAGAAGGTTCGTCAAAGCCATAGGAGGACACGAGTAGTGCGCCTGGAGACTACAACAAATTGCCAGCGAATAGTTGGCCTTCTTATTCCAAATGCTGCAATTGAATCAGTCATGGAAGGTTGTTTCCAATTTTCGCTGGGGCTAGTTTTGCTATTTCTAAGTGTTCTTGTTTCTGTTGCTAGTTACCTGCTTAAAACAGAACATAAAACAAAGAAATTAGCTAGCTTACTGGAGCACAAATTTAAATATCAAGTCTATATTTGTTTAACCCTGATTTGATCAGCCTAGCATTTCTAGAAATCTCTATCTGCCCTTTCTATGAATTCCATCATCAAGTGCAATGTTTCCTTTTTCCTGATTTGCTGTTCATCTTTCAAGCAGATCTATCAGGTTTTCAGGATGTTGAAAGTTAACATGGGAAAGTTTCTTGCTGGAGCCCAACTCATCCAATTATCGTATCTACATATATAGATATATAGTTAATCATTTTGGATATTTGGAGCATTTAGACGAGAGAATGATCAATTCTTCAGTTGGGAACACAGAGAGAGCTATTGGATTTTTGTTGTGCAAAAGTCGCATCTCTATTTTTTTTTTGTTTTTGTTTTTGCCAATATGTTCTAGAAAATACAAGTACATTTAGATGCCCTTTTGAGAGTGTCCCATGTGTAGCCCTTTTGTTATAGTTGTACACTGTGTAAGTAGATAAAGAAGATGCCGCTACATGTACAAAAGCAACATGGATGGAGCCAATGCTCAAGTCAAACACTTGTGTGTAATGATGTTTGATTGATTGTGATTGTTTTCTAGGCTTTCGTGCATGAAAATTATTGTAGTATGCTGATTTTTGAGGTGAATGCGATGTGACATTTCTCGAGTATCTGATACAAGTTGGTGTAAAGCCTTTTCTGGAAGCTGTGTTTTTAACGCTGACATTTGAAAATTCTCGATCCAAATTTTGCATGTATTTATCATTTTTAGATAGAAGAATGCCCCAATATTTTAGGGATATATATTTATAATTTGAAGGGAAGTCTTGACGCAGCGGTAAAATTGTTGTTTTGTGATCAAAAGTAAGGATGTCAATTTGGATGGGTCGGATCGGGTTGAGTTTTTTTTTTTACACTCAATCCGAACTCGACCTGAACTCGAGTTCAACCCAAAACAACTAAACCTGAACCTGACCAACCCGATCAACTCGAATCCAACCCAGATAACTCAAATTCGATTCAAAATGATTTTTTTGGATTATTTTTCTTATAATTCTTCACTTTTATTTCAATACTCTATCATTATCATATAATCATGATATTAATATACGTAAAAATATTTTAATTTTTAAAATAAAATTTGATTTAACCTTAAAAAAAATTACTAAATATATTTAAGTCAACTCGGGTTAACCCGAACCTGACCCGATTTAACTCGAAAATTTTTAACTCTCCAACCCTCCAATCCGAATTCGAAAATGTCTAACCTGAATTTGATTTTTTTCGGGTCGACTCGGGTTGGGTCGTCGGGTCTTGTAAACAGTCTTTTGTAAAAAGTAGGTAAGGTTGTGTACAATGGATTCTTTCTTGAGATCTCCCATAACGAGAGCTTGTGTACTGGACTGTTTTTATATATATATATATATATATTTATAATTTATCTCAATTTCATATAATAAAATGTGAAGATTTTATCTTTATCGTTGCACAAGATTTCCCTTCTCAACATCAAGATTTTATATATAAAGATGTCGTGTGATCTGAAGGTAGTTGTAATAGATTTAGGTTCCGTTTGGTATGATCTGAAGGTAGTTGTAATAGATTTAGGTTCCGTTTGGTATGCATGATAGGATAGGATTGGATCGATTAGGATAAGATTAAAAATAGGATAAATAATTCCTCTTGAGACCAAGGTATTATGAATCCTACTCTTAATCATTCACAATCATATCTCTAATCAACTCTATCAAACGTTTGATTGATTTTTTTTGAAAATATAATAGAATATTTTTTTGAAAATATAATCTTATCCTATTATGCATTTAAAACGGAGCCTTAATGTGCTTCAACCTTTCTCCGAGTCCTTCCATACAATGTATCCCTCCTAATCTGCTTTCTTCAAGTAAACATAACATAACGCATAGAGGATGGTGGATTTCACAGATGTTCAAAGAGTGAAAATAGCATAGGCATAAGCCAAGCACCAATGCCACAATTCATTATCAAACTCAAATCGTCTCAAAATCCCCTCGATCACAGTTTCAACTTCAGAAGCTTAACACGCCTCACATGGTAAAAAAAAAACTGTCAAAAATTGAGATTTGCATGCGCAGTTGTACAGATAAAGCAACAAATTAATTCTGAAACTGTAACATATAATTTAGCACGTTACGCACCAGTTGACTGTGATATTTACATCTCACCGTATATAACACAGAAACTGCAAGATCCAAGGATGGGCACCTCAACGTAAATAAACAAGTAGCTAGATTGCATATCGAATACAAACAGAACCATACACCATAACATATCCTACATAGTCTCGTCTTCGTGGTGGAGATACAAACCGAACCCAAACCGAGCGCAGGCCTTGCAGAAGGCTAGTTCTTCGGCTGCAGCAACCGGGTCCTTAAACTTCTCGTCGTTCAGCGAAACAGTCCCAGTAGAGTCACGGTGTGCCTGCAGCAATTTTACAGATTTAGCTTAATGCATGTGGAACCATTTCAATCATTTTGCTTTTATCCTGCAGGGAACGCATCCTTCCTTTCATCTTCTAAACCCTTTGCTTTGATGGTAGCGAAGTTCGGTCAATCCGCTTGCCCAAGTGCTTTGGACTAGTGAGCTGATAAGTGTTCCGAAATTCGGTAATTTAATGGAAAAGCAAAGAGATAGCATGACCAAATGGTTCCTGATAATTTGCTGGAAGATGGTATTAGGTTTGATAGAATTGATCAACCTTTGAGATACAACAGATAGATGGTATTTAAGTTTCAGATGTTCTGCATGTTTGAGATTAAATTCGAGTGTCTTCAATCTCGCTCAAACTAAATTGTAAGTCATAAGAAGAATAACGCATTGAACATTTTCCTGGCATATGAAGTTAGATTGAGGGATAAGAACATGAGATTTTCTTAATTCAGGCATATAAAACGGTGCAAACACTGGAAAATGAATAAAGATTATGGCATTTGCCACTTAAAAGTTAAAATCATCAAGAATTCATACGAAAGAGATCCTCTACTGCCAGTAGCGAACAGAGAGGTCTATGGTATTATAGAATATTGAAAATTCTTTTGATTTGATTCTTTCTTCCTGTCTAATTCTCTAAATTCTCCTCATTCCCTATGTTTCATATTCCCCCCTACCATAGAAAACATTAAACAAGGCCTAATCGTCGTGGTTAACACTAGGGAAGAACTATAGGGGCAAGGAAAGAATTACGTGAATGAAAGTATGAAAATCTTCCAAAAGTGAGTTGCGAAGATAAAAAATAAAAGAATTTAAAATTTAATAAGATCAAACACCACTTGCTAACCCATTAGACCAATCAGCTAGGTTTCTTGTCATTTCAGCCATTCTTGTCCAATTAGGATGCTACAAGTAGGGCTGAAGTTTCACCAGATTTCATCCCCTTGTCTTCAGCATTACATTACAACTAAATCGGGACCTCTCTTTGTTTAGTCCTAATCTTCTCTTTTTTTTTTTTTTTTTGCTGGTTTCAACCCAGTAGACAGCACTAAAAGAACCATAGATAATAATTCCAGTAAACAGGAACCATAGAAAATATGATGATATTTTTCAAAGCAGTTAAGTGGGTTGACATTTGACCCAGTAATTCAACAATAAAAAGCACCATAAGAAGCTCATATTTGATATTCAAGCATTGAATACTTGAATCAAATTGACATAAAAAGGGAAGAAAGCTATGAAATGGAAATTGTTACGTAGTCAAGTACCTCGCCATCCAATCCCCGTACAGTGATGCGGTACACCACAGTCACATTTCCTTCTGAGAATATAACATCACGAACTTCGCCACACCAGCCTTGGGATGAACAAAAAAACACCATGTTGAATGAAATTCAAAACGTTATAAGACTGGTACCAAACTGAGACAAACATATTCCAGCTCCAACTTAACTAATGGATAAGTAAATATAAAAAAAATATACAAGAGTTGATATTTCAAAGAAATAAATATATATATCTTTACGAAACATGTCTACTAATTGTTTAAGGCATGCCTACTAATTGTTTAAGGCCAAATAGAACTACATAAAAAAAATCCTATGTCTAAACTATTTAGGTCGAATACATCATCTTTTTGTTTACCTACGTATAAGGCCAACAATGCAGGAGTGGCTATTAAAAAAAAAAAAAGAATTTATCTCCGCGTCAACCATGTCTTATAGTTGTTCAAGAACAAAATGAATTATATAACTTAGGCTGCTACATGTCTTTTTTTTTCTGCCTATGAACCGTCAATATTATTTTATTCCTCCATGATAATACCAAGTCAAAAGTATATTGGATGCGATTTCTCTTCTTAGCTACAAATAAATTACGAAAATTCTTTACAATGGAAAATTAGAAGATAGAAGTAGATTGCTCTACAGGAAAAGGAAAAAAAAAGTAATGAGTAAATTGTGGAAATCAAGAATGGGTGTAAACAAATTCACCTGCGGTGTTTGAATTTTACTAAAACAATCAAATTGCTGAAAGTTTGTTGAACACATATGCCTTAATGAGAGTTCTAAGACAAGATACAAAACAACAAACAGCAAGTTCAAATTATTTGCAATCATCTGTGGTTATATGGAGCTTATCCCTGCTATTCACATTGAGCTCTAATCTTTAGGTAAAGCCTTCTAATGTCTCCTACACAACACACATCTTACTGTAAATTATACAAATATTGTATCTGGGGATCTAAATGTCGATGAACATATCCATACAGTTCAAGAAATCAAGACAATATCTGTAAAATTTCAAAGTTGTACTCTAGAAAGACATGTTGGAATAACACAGAATAGTGTTGTGCAACTGTTGAAAATAAAGCAATACTCCAGTGGCAGAAATATTTCATGAACATTATCAAGCATAAATAGATCAATGAGAAAGAAGCTTAAAAATAGTACATATTTGCATGCAACCTAGAAAAGAGAGAGAATAATTAAACTTTGACAAAGTAAAAAAGACCCACCTGGGGCATAGAAGCTAAGCATTCTATTAGCATGGTACCTACAGAAAAATAATCATCACCACCAGCAGTAACCCAGTTAGTATGTCAGAACCAACTTGCAGTTATGCCAAAAGAGTCCTAATGAAAAAGGAATTAATATGCAAATAACATGTGTAAACAAAATTTACGAATCAATAGCATACAATAACACAAATATTTTAGTAATTAAATAAATAGTGAACAGAAATGAGTGGTGGAATCATGTGAAGTATATCCTAAGCACCAATTTAATTACTTAGACTCTTTTTGGCTTTTCTTTGTCTAACAAGCCATAGATCAGTTACAAATATTCAGATTACTGACAACACATTGTTGAAATTATGTGTCAAGGTTATGTGTAGCACGCTAGGAGTCTATGAGATAAAATACAGAACCAATTGTTCAAAAAAAAACAACAAAAAAAGCAGAATAATATGCAGACAACATGAAACTCATTTAGAACATGAAAAGATGATGGTAAATATGATGCAGAAAAGATCATTGTATAATATTTGTCCTTCAATTTATGAGAAGAAGTCATGCTTTATGACATCATGAACATTAGCTTTTGCCATGTCCAGAAGTTAATTTGCAATCAGACACTTAAATTTGTATTGAAAAAACAGAGATATTTATTTTCTTACACACCCAATTGTGAAAATTATTTAACGAGTCCCAAATAATTTGCAAAGCAGGTTTTTTAAAAAACATTAGGCAGTAATCGCACTGCATATCATATGATGCATGTAGGAGCATATATGGTATTAACTGAACAAAGAGAGGGTGATTGAAATGGAGAAAAAACTAAGAGTTCATTGTGTGCCCCTTAGATTAAAACAGAAAAATTACAAGGTTTCAGTACAAGTTGTCAGACTTTGAGGATAGTGTTTGTACTTAGATAACAATGCATACTAAAAAAAAAAGAGAGGAAGAGTACAAGAAGAGATCAGGAGTAGAAGAGAATGGGCGAGAAATTGAACAAAGGAGGATAAAACGAGTCGCTGCAGAGGCAGCATGAAGAGAAATTGAATTTATTGAAACATTAAGAGAAAAAAGAATCAAGGAGGGCAGAGATGAGGTACAAGAAGAGATCAGGTGTAGAAAAGGATCATGAATGCTACAGAGAGAACACATAAAAGATCCAAAGTTTTCATCAATTATTGCGATATCATTTCCCTATAAAGGACGTCCCAGGCTCCTGCTAAATTATTGCGATATCCAATCCAAAAGTTTGTAGCTAGGAGCAATTCAAACGCCAACTAGGCTATCACTCACAAGTGGCCAAAATAGTCAACTCTAGCAATGCAAGGAGGCACTTTTTGCGGAACCTATAGTATCGAAGATATTAGCGGAGAAGAAACCTCTGATAGTTGACTTTACAATAGGCAAGTACAGCAGGCAATAGTCAACGATGGGCATTCGCATCGACTAAATCTGAGTAAGATCTGTACTAAATTCCAACAAAAATTCCAAAATCCACCAAAAGAAATACTGCGAACGGGCAACGAATCGAATGGAAAGGGGAAGAGGGTTGTCGACAGGTACCAAGGAATGGAATTGTCGTCGCGGTTGATGATGTTGTCAGGCACTCTCTTGTTGAGGTCCCGGAGGATCTCCTTGAGCGGGCGACAGAAGGAGGGCGGCAGGTCGAGAGGCACCACATAGTTGGAGTTCGGCACCCCACCAGCGCCGCTCATCTTCGCGGCGTTTCCCGGAGCCCCAGGGCCCTTCTCCAGGGCCGACACGACCAGGGGGATCGCCGACACCCTAGGCCGCCGCCCAGCCGCCGAAAAGAGGGCCCGCGCGTCCCTCCTGACCGCCGGAAAGGCCGATTGAGCAAGGAAGAGGGCGGTTTCCATCCGGCGGTTACAAAGACCGAGCGGTGTGGGAGGCGGATCTCGAAACCTCTCGCACGCAGCCGGTCAGCAGCGGGGCAGGGCAGGGCAGGGCGACTTCGACTTGGTCTCCCCGAACTCAGGAAAACAAGGGAGCACTTTGCCCTCCTGAAGTAAGACCACGCCACTTTCTCCTCTCACTGCCCGACCCTAATTGATATTGATTAGAGGTCTAGACGAGCTAAGCCGAGCTCGAACTTGATTGTATTCGATTTGTGAATTCATGAATATATTCGTGAATATATTTATTTAAGGAGGTAATTGAATCAAATCGAGTTCAACTCTTAAATGTTTGTGTTTGATTCATTTATAATTGAACCGAGCTCGAGTTTTATTTAACGAATATATATTCATGACTCACGAGCTTATTTAAATTTTTATCGAACCTAAACGAGCTTAATAAATATAAATTATAAATTTTAATATTTATTAAAAAAAACTAAATTATATATTTAGAAAAAATATAATATTTTTATTAAAATTTATAATTTTATTCTAATAAAGAAATTTAATATATTTATCTATATATTTCATAAGTAGAATATAAATCTATAAATTAATATCAAAATTATTATTATTATTGATCCGGCAGTAAGAATGGGGGACCCACTTCCTGAAGGGTCTCAGCTTGAGGACCGATGAAGAGCTGACTAAGCGGTTAACGGCTGCGCCGAGCAGATGGGTAGGTCCGAGCGGAGCTAGAGATAACCCATCCATGGGCTTGGGTTACCGACGCCAAGGCAGGAAGATCGAAGGGCCGAGCGGAAGTCCGCTCGGCTGGGGCCGAAGGGCCGATCGGGTGGTCCGTTCGGCCAGGATAGGGGCGAGGGTACAAAGGTGGCCGAGCGGCCTATGCGCTCGGCTCGGGTTATGGGATATCAGCAGAAGCATGTCTGATGATTAGGCCGTACACAATATCACACGATGGAGGATCTTGCCGTCACATCATGGGAAGGTTGATACAGTAGCAGTATGGCCTCATGGACGTCTTCCTGACAGATCCACATCTGGGCATGGCCCTTCTGGCAGACTCATACCTGGGCATGGTCAAAGGCAGGTGGTTGCTTTGACTGGCGCGCCCAGGCTTCTTCGAGAGGTCTATATAAGGTCTCCATTTCTTCACCGGAGGTATTCAAATCTTCATCTTGAGGCCACCTATTCGTTATTCCTCGCCTGACTTGAGCGTCGGAGGGCCGTCGCCGGGACACCCCTCCCGGCTCGGTTTTACTGCAGGTTCGCCGGAGCGCTCGAGGATCCAGCAGGGAGCGCCACGTGCCCAGTGTCCGTTGACTTCTGGTTCGGACAGGATCAAATTGGCGCCGTCTGTGGGAACGCACCTGCATCCGAACAAGAACGATGGACGAGGCTGGACGACAACACACGGTGGCGCTTTCGACGGAAGAACTCGAAGCTCTAGTCGAGATAAGGGCCGCCAAACTTGTGGAACAAAAAGAGAAAGCAGCGGCCGAACGGCCAGAGCAACAATCAACATCTGCGTCGGGCGGCCGAGCGGAAGCACCTCCGGCCACCGTCGCATTCCACCGGGCCTTATTTCGTACCCCTGAAGCCGCACCAGCTCGGAGAGATAGAGGCTCTTCTTCAGACGAAATGCCAAGGCGGGATGACAGAAAAGGGAAAGCTCCCCGGGCGGACTCATCTCCCGAGCGGATCAATCGCCAATTCTCGGAGGCTATTCTACGAGACCCTCTACCCAAGCACTACGTGCCTCCGACGATCGACGAGTACAACGGAACAACGGACCCGGATGATCATCTGGGTAAGTTTGATAACACAGCTACACTCCATCAATATACAGATGGAGTAAAGTGCCGCGTCTTCCTTACAACCCTCTCGGGATCGGCTCAACGGTGGTTTCGGAGGTTGCCGAACGGATCCATCACTAGCTTCAAGGACTTCCGAACGGCCTTCCTCCACCATTTCGCTAGCAGTCGGCGGTATCAGAAGACAAGTGTCAGCTTGTTCGCCATCAAGCAAGAGCCGAGAGAATCGCTTCGAGCTTACATCCAGCGATTCAACCAAGTGGCGATGGACATCCCAACGGCCACATCGGAGATGATGATGAACGCCTTCACACAAGGCCTTGTAGATGGGGACTTCTTTCGGCCGCTCATCCGAAAGCCGCCCCGAGATTATGATCACATGCTGCATCGGGCCAACGAATACATAAATGTGGAAGAAGCGCAAGCCGCTCGAAAAAAGGAAACTCCAACCGAGCGCGCACCTGTTCAGACCGAGCGGAAACAGCACGCCGCTCAGCAGCCACCCAGAGGACCGAGGGCCGAAGCAATTCGATCCCCCCACGCCAGATCGCACGTACAAGAAGTGGCTGCCCTCAGCCCAAGCCAAAGAAGAGGTGGACCCCTATGTTTTGCTCCTTCCATCAGTCAGATACGCACAACACGAGGGATTGTCGAAGTCTTCCCTTCGTGGCTAATCCCGTTCCCAGGAAAGCCGAACGACGGTCTCCTCCCATCGACAGGAGACAAAGGACCCGTGAAGTCGACCGGACCCGCACCGAAAGGCGACATCAACAGACACCCGATCGGCACCGATCTCCAAGACAGGAGAATCGCCGGGCGTCCAGAGAACGGTCACGACCGTCCACTCGGGAAGAGGAAAACAGGAGCAATACTTCCCGGGGCGAGATCAGCGTCATTGCTGGCGGGCCAACCGGAGGAGACTCCAACCGGGCCAGAAAGGCGGGCGTTCGGCAGCTGCAGATCCACGCGGTCGGCTGTAGCCAAGAGCGAGCAAGTGAACCGGAAATCACTTTCGGGCCCGGAGACTTAGAAGGAGTAGAAGTGCCCCACGACGACGCGCTGCTCATTAAAACGGTAATAGCAAATTACACCGTTCACCGCATATTTGTTGACACAGGGAGCTCGGTCAACATCATATTCAAGAAGGCGTTCGATCAGCTGCAAATTGATCGTGCCGAGCTACTGCCCATGACGACCCCGCTCTACGGGTTTACGGGCAACGAAGTTCAGCCGGTCGGACAGATCCGGCTGGCCACCTCGCTGGGAGAAGAGCCGCTTAGGAGGACCAGGACAATAAACTTCGTGGTGGTCGACTCTTCATCATCCTACAACGTCATTTTGGGACCACCGGCGCTCGGCGAATTCCGAGCGGTTGTCTCAACCTTCCACCAGAAGATAAAGTTCCCCGTGGAGGACAAAGTGGGAGAAGTGCGTGGAGATCAGCTAGCAGCTCGGCGGTGCTATATAGAGATGATCCGAGCAGAAGCTTGTTCCGCTCGGAAGGCGCCCCGAATCGAGGTACACGCCATAACCGAGAAACCTCCTGCTTTGATTTATGATGAAAAGGAGGAAGTTCAGATCCATCTGACCCGATCGGAGGCCACGACTTTTATCGCCTCTGATCTGGAGGAAGAACAGAAGGAGAAGCTGATCCAATGCCTCCAACGAAATCATGATGTCTTCGTCTGGTCGACACATGAGTTGCCCGGAATTTCACCGAGCCTGGCGCAGCATGAGTTGCATGTCCGACCGGACGCTCGGCCAGTGAAGCAGAGAAAAAGAGATTTCAGTGCCGAGCAGAATACCATAATCCGGGCGGAAGTAGAAAAGCTTCTAGAGGCCGGCCACATACACGAGGTGCAGTTCCCAAGCTGGCTGGCCAACGTGGTATTGGTCTCCAAGCCGGGCGGCAAGTGGAGAGTCTGCATCGACTTTCGGGACTTAAACAAAGCATGCCCCAAAGATTTTTATCCCTTGCCCCGGATAGATCTGCTGGTGGACTCTACGGCCAGTTGCGAATTGATTTGCATGCTCGACGCATACCAAGGCTATCATCAGGTGCCGCTCGCCCGTGAAGATCAAGAAAAGGTTAGCTTTGTGACTGCCGACGGCACGTATTGTTACAATGTGATGCCGTTCGGACTGAAGAATGCTGGGGCCACCTATCAACGCTTGATGAACAAAGTGTTCAGGGAGCAGATCGGGCGGAATCTGGAAGTCTATGTGGACGACATTCTCATTAAGTCTGTCCGAGCGGCCGATCTTTTCAAGGACATAGAAGAAACCTTCCGAACACTGTGCAAATATGGAGTCAAGCTAAATCCCCAGAAGTGCTTGTTCGGAGCAAAAGGAGGGCGTTTCTTGGGGTACATAGTGACCGAACGGGGAATCGAAGCAAATCCTAGCAAGGTGAAAGTTCTGCAAAACATGCCGCCCCCAAGAAATACAAGAGAAGTGCAGAGGTTGACGGTTCGGATAACTGCTTTGTCTAGATTCATCTCCAAAACCGCCGACCAGAGCCTTCCATTCTTCAAGATCCTGCGCAAGGCTACTAAGTTCCAGTGGGACGAAGAATGTGACCGAGCGTTCGAAGAATTGAAGACGTATCTTAATTCTCTGCCAGTGTTAGCCAAGCCGATCGGGGGTGAGTCACTTTATATTTATTTGTCATCGACTGAGCATGCTGTAGGCTCAGCACTGGTGAGGGCAAGCGGCGAAGAGCAGCCGGTGTATTTTCTAAGCCACATTTTAAAGGATGCTGAATCTCGTTACACCGGGCTCGAGAAGTTGGCCTTTGCTTTGGTTCTAGCCGCTCGGCGACCGTATTTCTTGGCTCACACCATCATTGTCCGGACGAACAGTCCACTCGGAAGAGTACTGTTGAATCCAGAAGCGTCCGGACGGCTCATCAAGTGGACGACAGAATTAAGTGAATTTGACATCCAATATCAGCCCCGCTCGGCGATAAAAGCCCAATCCTTGGCTGATTTTGTGACCGAAGTGCAAAGGCCAGAGCCGGAAGCTATGTGGAGAATATATGTGGACGGGTCCTCCACTCGGCTCGGAAGTGGGATCGGAATATTGCTGCACTCACCTCAAGAAGAGAAGATGCACCTATCCGTCCGGCTGGATTACAAAGCTACCAACAACGAAGCAGAGTATGAGGCCCTCATAGCCGGATTGCAGGCAGCCCGGCATGTGGGTGCCGGTCGGGTGACTCTCTATTCGGATTCGCAGTTGGCCGCTCAACAACTTTCTTGCACCTTTGAAATCAATAGTGTTCGGCTTAAACTCTACGTTGAGGTCTTTGAAAAGCTTAAAGCTACTTTCCGAGATGTTCTTATACAGAAGATCCCCCGAACGGAGAACCAGGCAGCAGACGAGTTAGCCAAACTCGCGAGTTCAATAACACCAATTGCCATTCAGCAACCAATTGAAAAAATACTGCTGGTGGCGCACGTCGATCGGATGCAAGGCCTCACGTTTCCAAGCGACTGGAGGACACCTATTATAGAATTTCTCCGTTCGGGCACCACACCATCCGATGAATATGCAGCCCGGCTCCTCAGAAGAAGAGCCGGTCGGTTTACACTCATCGGAGATCAGCTTTACAAGAAAACTTTCTCGCGCCCGTTGCTGAAATGTGTAAGCTTGGAGGACTCAGCTTACATCCTCCAAGAAGTACATCAAGGATCATGCGGGGGTCATCCGGGCGGGCGCTCATTGGCCAAGAAGATCCTCTTGGCCGGATACTTTTGGCCAACTTTACAAACAGATGCCGCTCGGACAGTATCTACCTGCCTTTCATGCCAGAAGTATCACAACTTCTCCCACCGACCGGCCGAAGAAATGAAGGCGTCAAGCGTTTCATGCCCGTTCGACCAATGGGGAATGGATATTGTCGGTCCATTTCCGATCGCAGCTGGGCAGAGGAAATTCTTACTAGTGGCGGTAGACTATTTCTCCAAGTGGGTGGAGGCCGAGCCGCTAGCAAAGATCACTGAACAAATGGTTAAAAAATTCATCTGGCAACACATCATTTGTCGGTTCGGCATCCCTCGCCAACTAGTGTCCGACAATGGGCGGCAGTTCACAGGGAAGATGTTAGAGGATTGGTGCAAGAGCTACGGCATTGAGCAACATTTCACATCCGTGGCCTATCCTCAGAGCAACGGTCAAGCTGAAGTGACCAACCGGGAAATTCTCCGTATTCTGCGCGCTCGGCTCGACCATTTGGGAGGAAGTTGGCCGGATGAAGTGCCGAACGTCTTGTGGGCCATCCGAACAACGCCAAAAGAAGTGACAGGAGTCACACCGTTCCATTTGGTATATGGTGGCGAGGTCGTCATTCCGGTTGAAGTTGGCGTGGAGTCCGCCCGGATCCAGAGCTATGATGAGGACAACGCCGAACGGAGAAACGTGGAGCTGGATTTGGTAGAAGAGGAGAGGGCAAAGGCGTCCGTTCGGCTGATGGCGTACCGACAACGAATGAAGCAAAACTATAACCGGCGCGTCATTCCCCGATCATTCCAGATCGGCGACCTTGTCTGGAAGAAAGTCAAGCCGGTCGGCGACGTCGGCAAGCTTGAAGCTCCATGGGCAGGTCCCTTCAGAATCATCGAAAAGCTCCGCTCGGGCGCGTATTATCTGGAGGATGAGGAAGGTCGACAGCTAGATAGGCCGTGGAGCGCGAACCACCTCCAGCCTTACCGGGCAGGGTGAAAGAAACGAAAAATCAAGAGAACAAATAAGACATCGCCAACAAAAGAACGAAGGCCCCGAGCCGCTCGGCCGGAGGTAAATGGGTCGGGCCAAGCGCTCTAAAATTGAAGGCCCCGTACCATTCGGACGGAGGTATATTATCCTAGCCCAGATGCTCGACGAAGCAGACCCTGAGCCATTCGGCCAAGAGTACGTTATCCGAGCTGGGTGAAAGGAACCAAAAGTGATAAAAAGGAGGGCAAAAAGCTTCGCCGAACGGAAGCGTCAAAATTAGCCAGAGTCGTCTAGCCCAGACGTTAAACCGTAGAGCCGCACCGACCGGCTATAAAAACCGAGCGGAAAGCCGACGAGCACCGTCGTTAAAAATCGAGAGCCGCGCCGATCGGCTATAAACATCTGCGCCGACGAGCACCGTCGTTAAAAATCGAGAGCCGCGCCGATCGGCTATAAACATCCGCGCCGACGAGCACCGTCGTTAAAAATCGAGAGCCGCGCCGATCGACTATAAACATCCGCGCCGACGAGCACCGTCGTTAAAAATCGAGAGCCGCGCCGATCGGCTATAAACATCCGCGCCGACGAGCACCGTCGTTAAAAATCGAGAGCCGCGCCGATCGGCTATAAACATCCGTGCCGACGAGCACCGTCGTTAAAAATCGAGAGCCGCGCCGATCGGCTATAAACATCCGCGCCGACGAGCACCGTCGTTAAAAATCGAGAGCCGCGCCGATCGGCTATAAACATCCGCGCCGACGAGCACCGTCGTTAAAAATCGAGAGCCGCGCCGATCGGCTATAAATATACCAAGCGGAAGAACGAACATCAGAGTAAGAAACCGCGGAAACTACAAATATTAAAACATTCAGGCCCGATTGGGGGTTGGTCCTTCGATACTCGGCGTTTGTTGACTTCACGCAAGCAGGATACGTGCAGAGCGAATAGGTCTTCTCGCTCGGACTTTATGCAATGAGCCAAGCCGATCGGACGCGTGAGGGAGAAAGCTTAAGAGCATGACTAGCAGAGATTTTACAAGCATCAATGTTAAGCAAACAGAAGAATATTATGGACAATGAGTAGGAAGACAGGAAAAGGGGCATCGTTTCATTAGAAGAAAAATTATGTCGAACGGCACGTACAAAAATTTTACATCCGCCGAGCGGATGAAGTACAAAAAGTGCTTGAAATAACTCGCATCACTCCGGATCCTCAAAATTAAAAAAGGTGTCCGGGATGTCGTCAATCATGGCCGCCAGTTCGGGAGGGGGAATGCTCATGTCAGCAGGAAGATGCCCCCCCTTCTTGAAGTACGCCGTGGTGACCTTGACCGCCTCGAGGAAGGTTGAGGAGACGTTGCCACCAAACTTTTCGCCAAACCGCTCCGAGCGGATGTATTCCTGGCGTGCTGCTGCTAGCCGACTTGGCTCGCCCTCCTTATATTTTTTGAGTACCGCTCGGGAAGCGGTTAAGGTATCTTGGACTGCCTTCAAGTCCATCTCAGCTTTGGTGCGTTCGGCCGAACGGATCTCCCGCTCGGCATCCAGCTCGGCCCCTAGCTTCTTAGACTGCTGATCTAGGGCCCGGACTTCGACTTTCATTTTATCTAGATCAGCAATTGCCCGCCTCTTCCGACCATTGGCGCGCTTCACGTCCCCGTCCCGCTTCTTCACCAAGTCTTCGAGTCGGGCCACCTCTGCAGCCAGATCGACAGCCTTCTTCTGTTCGGCCTCAAGAGCTTGTTTCTCCCGCTCGGCCGTGGGACCTCCCGACACTTGGAGTTTTTCTAGGAGATCCTCCAACTCGGCTAGCCGATGGCTCGTGGCGATTTGCTCAGCCCAGTGCTGTAAGGGAAATAATAATATCAGGAATCAAACAATAGCATGACACGGGAATGAAGATGGGTTTACCTGAGTGGCCTGCTGCATATTGTTATCGCCGAGCTGCTTGGGCGTCATAAGGGCCACCTGAATCTGGGCGTCCTCGAAGAGCTTGGCGAGCGGACCAGTCAGGGTTATTTCGTGAACGGGGCTCGATGGCCGATCGGCAGACAGTAAATATTCCTCTGACGGGAATCGGAGGGTGGTCTTGATGGTAGGGTGGCCGGACGGCGCTTCTTCAGTCGCGGCCGCCTGATGCGGGGACTCCCCTATGGTGGAAGTTTCGCCCAACCGACGTAAGCGGCGGCGAGTTCGGGGAGGAGAGCCGGAGGGCTGTGCGATAGGCGAGGCCACAGGGGTCCCGATCTGCGGGGGCGTGCGGTCAGGCGAAGTTACGCTGATCGGCGCCTGTGGTTCCCCCTCTTGGGTCGGCGGAAGGCTGGGGTCTCTTCGACGTTTCCGCCGAACCTCCAATGGTGGATCTCCAACCTGGGGAACGCCCAGCTCGGCGGGGGCCGAGGAAACAGGATCCGCCTCAACCTCCGTTGAAGCGGATGGGGCTGCTTCTACGCCCCCCTCTCCTGCATCCGCCGGGCGGCTGGGGATGAGTCCCCGCTCGGCGAGCTCTTTTTTCGTAGCCGCTTCAATCTCCACGGACTTCAATTTCAGGTTAGCGGTAGCCTTGGAACGCCACATGACTTCAGCTGCAATAAAAGAAATTAAAATCAATTAGACAAAAAAAGACCAAGGGAGTAAAGGGTCCTTACTCATGCGGAAGGGGAGATTTGCCCGAACGGGAGACAATCCGAAAATATACAACACCCCCTTGAGCAGCAACTGGTCGATCTTGTATCGCTGACCGGACAACCAGTTCGCCGCATGAAGATAGGCTGGGTTGCTTCTGAACTTGCCAAGCTCCGGCTGATTCGGCACAGCGGTCTGCCATCTGGTTCGGAATGCTGGCCGCTCGGGAAGTCGGATGTAAAAGAAAAACTCCTTCCAGTGTTTGTTGGAGGTCGGCAAATTATCAAAAAATTTAAAGCCTATTCTACTTTGGAAAATAAAAGTGCCCGGCTCGGATTGCTTGGGGTAGAAGAAGAAGTGGAATATTTTAGGGTCAAGAGGAATACTGTGCAACTTAAAGAGGACGACCACTCCGCTCAGCAGCCTAAAGGAATTCGGCACAAGTTGGCCGAGCGGGATGCGGAAATAGTTACAAACCTCCAAAATAAAGGGATGGGTAGAAAATCTGAGACCGCCCTGGAATTGATCTAAAAAGAAACAAATTGTGCCGATCGGCGGGTCATGTGGCCGGTCGGTCAGGTCGGCTATAATTATTTCGTGGTCATCAGGAATCCCATACGTCCGAACCAGGCGCCGAGCACCCTCCTCATCAAATCGGCTCTCCATGGTCAGGTACCAAGGGCCCTGAACGCCAACAGCGGGTTCGGAGGAGCTTGCCATCTCGGAGAGGCGAAAGAATAGCAAGAAATCGAAGGAAGGGAAACGAAAAGGGCGAAATGAGCAAGGAAGACTTAATAAGTGAAGGAAGGAGACTCACTGGGAAGGAAACGGGTGGAAAGAGTCACCGATGAGGTGATCGCCGCCTAAAACCAGACACTAGATCGCCGGAGGCCGCAGCAACAGAACGAAGCAGAAGGCAACGCGCGAGCGAATATGCGGCCAAAAAAGGGACGGAGGCTTTATACGGCCGAGGCCGGTCAGCCTCCGTCGTCCGATCCAGGTCACAAGAAACAAGGACGCCATCGGGCCGTCCATTTCAAACGGGGGCGTCCCATCGTAAGTGACGCCGCCGCCACACAAGGGTCGACACGTGGCGCCCTGTCACCGAGTGCAATTAATGCGCCCATATCGCGCATGCTCCGACTTAATGGAGAGGATTTGCATGATTCTCGAGGAGATCTAGACAAGCAAATATCAACATTAAGCGACAAGACAACCAAAATAAAGAGCCGAGCGGCTGAATTTGGCAGAAGGGCCGGACGGGCCCAGTGATATTATAAGCTACGGAAAAGCGGAGACCGCCCGCTCGGACACATATAGTCCAGTCAGTCGGACTCACTGCCTCCTTCGACTAGACTTGAAGGGAAGGCAAGTGATCCGGCAGTAAGAATGGGGGACCCACTTCCTGAAGGGTCTCAGCTTGAGGACCGATGAAGAGCTGACTAAGCGGTTAACAGCCGCGCCGAGCAGATGGGTAGGTCCGAGCGGAGCTAGAGATAACCCATCCATGGGCTTGGGTTTCCGACGCCAAGGCAGGAAGATCGAAAGGCCGAGCGGAAGTCCGCTCGGCTGGGACCGAAGGGCCGATCGGGTGGTCCGTTCGGCCAGGATAGGGGCGAGGGTACAAAGGTGGCCGAACGGCCTATGCGCTCGGCTCGGGTTATGGGATATCAGCAGAAGCATGTCTGATGATTAGGCCGTACACAATATCACACGATGGAGGATCTTGCCGTCACATCATGGGAAGGTTGATACAGTAGCAGTATGGCCTCATGGACGTCTTCCTGACAGATCCACATCTGGGCATGGCCCTTCTGGCAGACCCATACCTGGGCATGGTCAAAGGCAGGTGGTTGCTTTGACTGGCGCGCCCAGGCTTCTTCGAGAGGTCTATATAAGGTCTCCATTTCTTCACCGGAGGTATGCAAATCTTCATCTTGAGGCCACCTATTCGTTATTCCTCGCCTGACTTGAGCGTCGGAGGGCCGTCGCCGGGACACCCCTCCTGGCTCGGTTTTACTGCAGGTTCACCGGAGCGCTCGAGGATCCAGCAGGGAGCGCCACGTGCCCAGTGTCCGTTGACTTCTGGTTCGGACAGGATCAATTATTATTTTTTAAAAGTTGATTCATAAACTTAAAATATATTCATATTTCATAAGTAGAATATAAATCTATAAATTAATATCAAAATTATTATTATTTTTATTTAAAAGTTGATTCATAAAGTTAAAACATATTCATGAATTAATGAGTCGAATATTGTGAAACTTGAGCTTGACTTGTTTATCTCAATGAATTTCATTAAACAAGCTAAAACAAACTTTTATCGAATCAAATTTCGAATAGCTTATAAGTAACTTGATTCATTTTCATTCCTATATTTATTAAGATGTTTGTGAGCATGTTCATTAAGAGTCTTGCTTATATGAATTATAAATATTATATATTAACGAGTCAAGTGCGAATTAAGTTTGTTTAATTTTTAAATGAGTTATTTTTGAATTGAGCTTAGTAGTTCATGAACTATTTAATTTTATTACAAGTCAAACTTGAACATAAAATTTAAAGTTCGAATCGAACTCGAATGAAGTTCCAGCTTAGGTAAAACGAACTGAGCCCGAGTTCGAGTCTCATATATATATATATATATATATATATATATATATATATAATTGCTATAATATTGCACTTATTCTTAATACTATTGTAACCACTATAAGGGTAAGGGCATCCACATTTGGGAGATATTTTATCTTTAAGTATCTTCCATCTTAAATATATCATATTGTAATAAAATATTATGGTGGAGATTTAAAATTACAGGACGTTGATGTATGTCCTATGATTTCTCTCTTATTTTTTTAATATAAATAAATAAAAAAAAATATTTAAGAAAGGAATTTGAAATATTTGAGAGTGTGATATTCATAGTGATGATACACACAAGAAAAAATACTAAGAAAATGTTTCTAGATACATAAATTCATGATCCACCATGTCACTTTTATTGGGCTCCATCATTTTATGTGTTTTTCCTTGAGTATTTCTTGAGATTTTTTTTTTGAGCATATCATTTTTTATATTTAATAGATGGACCTATAAGTATTAATTTGTGAGATAGTTGATGGTGGGATTTAGGATAATTAAGGAATGAGATATTTGATTGATGATGTGAATGTGAGGGTAATAAATATTCGGGAGAAACATTTTCTATTATTGTGGATGCTCTAATAACTCCATGCAAAGGGTTTATGCTATGGTAAAATATCCCTTGTAATTTATTTATGTATATCTTATGTGGAATCAAGGGTATTAAATCGTTGTCCCCTCGGACGGTCTAGTAGTTAGCACAAAGGCTATTAGCCGCTCGTGATTTACCTCCTCCGTATTAATCCTATGACAGATTGGCAGGGGCACTGGGGGCGAGTGTATTCCCCTTTTGTCACCAAGGGTACTAAATCGCTTGGGTGAGAGTTGATACAATGTATTAGTTTAAAATGATTTTAACTCATTTATAATCATTTTGAAGAAGTTTAAATAATTTTAATTAAATTGATAAAAAAAAATATTTTGATATAATAACTTTTAGGATTTAAATTTTAGAATGTAAGATTTAGTATGTAACGTTATTTATAATTATGCAAAATAATTTCGATCAACTTAAATAATTTTATTTAAGTAGATTTAAAAAATATTTTAATGTAATAATATTTTTTATATAATAATTTTAATTAAAATAAAATAATCAATTTCCATATTATAACAACTATTAAATATGTAACAACGTTAAAATATATATATATATATATATATATATATTTGATACGTTTATATATATATATATTTTTGATGCAAAATGTATGATGATGAGTCCTAATTTTATTTTATTTTATTTAAAAAAAAAGGAAGAGATATTCACATTTGATATAAATGATTAATAGTATGTATAAAAATATTCTAAACACAATCATGCGATTTAGTAATAGGTAATTGGATCAAAATAAAAAAAAAACAATTTCAAGATAAAAAAAATATTGGTAAGATTACTTCTTTTTTCCAAAAGAAAAAGAAAATATTTTTAAACTGGAAGAGAAATAGAAACACAACTGCAGCGTTTATAGAGTTATAATTTGATCTCTCTACAGATTGTCTTGTTCAAACTAGGCCTCAACAAAATGGTTGTAGTCTGAGAGAGCATTTTATTCAGAACAAAGTCATAAGCCCCGGAGAGGTAAAGATACAATGGGGAAGAAATGCGCGAAACTAGCCGAGACGCAGCTCGAATCAAGGCATTCGACATGTATGAGGCATGCAGGTCCATGGATACGAGTCGAGTCCAACAGATGGTGTCGCAGCAGTTACGGATTTGTAGTCGTTGTGCTCTAAGAATGTCGATAGGGAATCATTCAGAATAGAGCAGTCCGGCCAAACGGAGCCATTTTCTCCGAGATTTGGACAAGAAGAAATTTCGGTCGCCTTGTTTTTGAATCCTGCAGAAACTATTTTGGATAAGTGACTTATCAGATGGTCAAGTGCAAGAAAGGGTAGACAAAGGACAAGAAGATGAATTGTATACTTGAAGAAGCATTAGGATGCGGGAAACCGAAGAACTTCGGCTTGCTAATTGCCTGTGCTTCATGTACCAGTGCTTCCAGTAGGCCACTTTTTCTCGGCGAGGTACAGTCAGATTGCGATGAGACTGCTGCGGACGGAGATTCACCATAGGCATCCACTGACATGAGAGTGGATGAACATGGAAAGCAGCAGTTAGTATCAGTTTCTGTACATTGGAATGAAGGGAGCTCCAACTCCGAAGCCCCGAGAATAGGACTAGGAGCGGACGATGTGCCGTTTAGGACATGACCACCATGATTTGCACCTCCGGAACTTTGTAGGGCCTTGCTCTGGTGATCAGGATCACAGGGATAACCCAATATGAAAGTCTTCTGTTTTTTCCACAAAGGTTCTAGCACAATATGCTTGGACTTGGAATGTTCGTCAGAGATGCTATCAGTGAAACCACTGCATTGCTTCTCAGAGTCTCTAAGTCGCTTCATGTTAGGCAATGCTGGATTCCCCAAAATATAGTTTTGCGATCCAAACTGCCGACAGAGCATGCTACTAACTTGTACATCTGAGGATGGTGCATCAAAAGCCCTGTGATAGGCATAGAAGTTGTCGGCTACAATATCATGAATATCAGACATTTCAAAAATGCTTCCCCGAAAGCCATCATTGGGATGCTTGTCGCTGTACATATGCTCACTGGCATTCTTGTATTGCTGATTTTCCTCAGATGCTTGATAGCGTATATTAGGAGGATATAGAGGCAAACCGGCTCGTTGGTGTCTTTTTATTCTGGTATTCCAGTAGTTCTTTATTTCATTATCGGTTCGACCAGGCATCTGAAATTAATTAAATTTAATTATGGAATCCTAAAAGAACAATGTGCAAGAGAAAATCCAAAGAATAGGCATCTGAAAAAATAAATCATTAGGTATCAACATGCAAAACGACAATTAAGGTAGAAATTTCAGATGAAGTAACATGCAAGTAGATACTAGTTGTATTATTGGATGTGTTATCGAACACAAATCTGAAAGGATTATACAATATTGAAAGATATCCCATCAAACAATCAAAGAAATAATACTGGCAGTGGAATAATTAATGCCAAGGCCATGTGAATAGGATACATAGTTTTGTAGGAGTTCATGAATAAGCGAGCACACAATATGAAGTGTTTCATAAAACAATTAACAATTAGAAAATTTCACCAGTCAACAAATCCATGGGATCTAGAATTAGATGGAATTTTTGTTTCCTTCTTAATCTTGACATAAGCATTTAAAGTTTGTTTTGAAGGCTAAGAATAAATATATATTGATCTAGGTTTTTTGCATCTGATAATACGATGGTAAGACAACTTCTCGATTAGCTTTTACCTATAAAGAAATTCTGGATTTTTGCACTCTTAAAAGACATATTCTATGAGTTGCCAATAACATTTAATGATATATAAATATGGTCTCATGATATTATATTGGATATGAATGGATGTTACATTCTATTTAGATTTGATAATCTGTGTATTCTTATGGTCAGTGACTCACTAATGCCAAACTGATATATGAGATTGGACAATTTATGCATTCGCATATTGAAAGTAAGAAGAGAACAAGGCAGAGGAACAGCCACAACAGCGTAAAATTTTGAAAAAAGAAAAGCAATAAAATTATAAAGAAATATTGAAAGAAAATTTCAAAATGCAATAAAACACGTAGTTAACTTACCATAAAGAAAGGGTTTATGTCTCTAAGTTCGGCATAGAGCATAGAGCATAAAGCTTATCCGAGTGTAAATTTTACAGAAAAAAATGCCATGGTATTTCAAACATCATATAAGAAGGAATAAACTATGTAAAATGCTACTATCTACATCACCCCTTCACCAATGGCCAGTGCAGTACTAGCATATTATGAAAAGATATGCCTGCACTAATTCTAAAGGCATGTCAAAAAATTATCATGAGAATATTCAACAAAAAAAAATTCAAAGCAAAAGCATAAGTAAATGGAGGTAATTAATTAACAGGTTAACGTGACACAGACAATAACCTTTCATATCAGCAAGAATCTGAAGACTTACAAGTGCAGCCATACGAGCCCATTTGTTTCCAATCTTAGCATGGAGTTCAATAATCAATTGTTCTTCCTGTGGTGTGAAAGTGCCTTTCTTTAAATTTGGACGGAGATGATTAGTCCACCGTAAACGACAGCTTTTGCCACACCGAGAAAGACTTGTGTGCTTCCGAACAGAATTCCAATTTCCCTCGCCATGTCTTTTAACAAAATCAGCCAAAATTGCATCCTCTACAGAAGTCCAAGGTCCCTTTTTCAGAACCCAATTTTCTCCACTTAGAGAACCCACACTGATGCCTTTTTCTTTAATAGATAGGGAAGCCATCCTTTTTTCTAGAATCATTGTTTTCCTGCTCTCATTTTGCATCTGATTCATTCCCCTAATCAAAACAAGTTTGAATATTATCAGAAATGAAACGATCAAGAAAAAAATTAAAGGGAAAGAACTAAATCACTGTATCTATATCCTCAAACTGTGTGAGGAGTGTATATAAAGCTGAAGCAACAAATCTTACCCAGTGAATGAGCATAATGATGGGAAAAATTTAAGTACAGCTTTTAATGTGTTCAGAAATCTAAAAGAATTTACTTTAATGAAGAATTAAAAAATGGCATGGATGCAGACTCAACTACCATATATCTAATTACCATCCAGTGAAGCAGGAACTCATATCCAAACATGTTCAACCAGAAAGAAAGCCGATCAATATCAATAATTATATTTAACAAGTTCAAAGAGAGGGGCCATAAGCTAATCCAGCAACAGAGAACTAAGAAGTAAATATAACAACATTGCGTTAAAATACGAGTAGTTTCTGGCTACTAAAACCTAGACGTGATAACGCCGAAAACAGGCATCCGTGAAGCATCTACTAAATTTCAAGAAAAAAAGGTGATCGAAGTAAAGAAAACAAGTACCTTTTTCACGTAACGAAGGCCAGAAAGCAAAGTGCAAGGAGAACACAACAAGGGCGTTGGGAAAAGCAGATCAACAATGATCAAACATATAAAAGTGTCCGCTTTCCCCCAAATAAATAAATAAACTCGAACAGCACCCTAATACTCGTGATTAAAAACAAAGTAAGAAATGCGCTTTCGAAGATAAACGAGGAGAAGAAGCAAGAAAGATTATGGAAAGAACTATATCAAAGGTAGAATTCGCAACCAAAGCAGACTAAGCTAGCTGGATAGACTACTCCAATCGAGAACCGGAAGGTGAAATTTTTCCAGGAATCAAACAAATCCGCTCTGAATGGATGATCAAGGAACGCGAAATCGGAGGAATAGGAGAAGGGAAAACCTGCGGAACAGTGGAACAGAGCAGCTACCGAGTTCAAGCCCGTGCTCGCTCTCGCTCTTCCGCAGGCGAAGATGCCGGGGAATTCTGTGAAAGGGTAAAGATCCAAGCCATTAAATGCTTTCCCTAAAAGGCTAAAATAGCCTAATTTGTTTTTTTTTCAAAAAAATAAATAAATAAAAAACAATTAAAAAAAAGTAATTCTCAAAAGGTGAACTTCGGGAAAGGTTCGACTTTTGTTTTCTAAAATCCCAGGTTAGGTGTATCATTTTTTTTCTTTTCTAAAATACCTGTAATTGAGAATTATTTTTTAAAATAAATATAAGAATGACCTTTTCAAATTTATAACTAATTTTTCAATTATTTTTTCACAATGTTTTTTATAATTTCCTTTTTAATCTGAGTTATTTCTTCCCTATATAATTGACCAAACGCATTTAAAATTATAAATTTTAACCCACTAACTGTTGATTCGGTGAGGCCAGAGCAGATGAATAATCTTGCAAAATAGATTAGTCAAATATTTTATTTTGAGAGCACTTCCATATGTTTGAGAGCATCTTCTATCAGTCAGTTTAAATACTTAACCTTCAATGAAGATTAATTTTTGCTCGCTCTTCTTAAGTGATGCTTAGAGTTGTTGGATTTGAATTCATCCGAATCCAATTACAACTTCTCCTTAAGTAGTCTTTCTCTTTGATTTCTCGTTACTTGAATTGTCGCGCGCGTCTTTCTGACTCTATCAATGTATTTTTTTCATATTTTTTTATTCCTCAAATACACTAAGTTCATCAACTCATTTTCCATACTATCCTTCTTATCCATTATATCTTCCACTAAACTTCTTTTATCTCCATTACTTTCACTATTAACTTTTAAATGTATAAAGGACACATTTTTTTTCTATTTTTTTATTCTTCTTTATCATCCACTGTAATATTATAATTTAAAAATAAACACTATTATGGTATTATTTTTAAAAATAAACACAATAATTTTATCCTTCTTTATTATTCAATGTGATATATATTTTAAAAATCAACATCACTATAATATTATTTTTAAAAATAAACATAATAATAATTATGCAATATTAATTTTTAAAATTCAACATTATAATAATAATAACATTCTTTAAATGTAATACCATAATGGTATAATGGTGAGAGGGAGAAAGGAATATAACCAGGTACCACGATCATCCCTCCTTCCTCAATTGTTTAGTGTAAATAGAAATGGAAGGCGAATGATAGATGATTCAGTTCGAAAGTTGAAAAGATGGAAAGTTGGAGATGTGACGTTCACGCTGACCTCTTGTAGACTCCACTCAGACCTACAACACAGACTACGTCAGTGTCGAGCTAGGGAAGGAGGTTCTCGGTGTTGGCCCTCTGACGCTTAAGTCAATCACCGACGACGAAGAATAAAGTTCAGCAACAAGAAGACTATAGCACAAAAAGTGAATATCGCGGACCTCCACCAATGCTTGAACCCTCCCTTTATATAGAGGTTCAGTAGCGCGTGTGCACACTTCCTAAGACGAGCACGCTTCTCAAAGCTTTCCCTGAAAAGACTTGTTTTACTGTCCCTGATACAGTACCTTAACAGGCCGAGCATATCTCTGAAGTGATAGTGGAAGCTTCCGCCGTACGATATTCTGGCAGTCCATGCCTGGTGTCGGCGACACCAACTCCCAAAAGGATGTCAATGGATATCTGAGAAAGAGTGTGATGCTAGGCCGAGCAGGTTAGCCACTTGCCCGGAATTCCGCCGCTCTGGTGCCTCGTCCGATCGGTCAAAGCCTTGCTATTCCTCCGTGTGTGTCTGCTCGACCGAAGGACCACTTTATCCCTGCTGTCAGGTCGAGCGGGGTGGCCGCTCAGCCGAGCTTGAACTCTGCGCATATCAAGCTTTACTATCTGGCCAAGCGGAGTAGCCGCTTGGCTGGGCTTTTGCATATCGTCTCCCTTGAACGTCGGTTGTTTGACTTCTCTTTGTAGCGAAGGCGATGGTGGGTCAGAGCCCTCTCCCCGATCGAGGCATGTTTCGCCCGACCGACCAATGTCATATACGTGTTAACCGTCTTGACTTTGAGCTCCACCGTGACAACGGAATGAGATCCCTCATTATCACCACATCAATAGATAATGACAGAACCCCTAATCCATATCCCCTTAACATAAACATATATCTTTCGCACCTCATATGAAATTCATAGCCCCTTCTTGGATGGAAGGGATAATATAAAAAAAATTATCATTCGCAAAATTTAAAAGTTAAGTGCGTTGTTTTTTTTTTAAAAAAAAATAACAACTTAAAATGCGTTTTTTTGTTCAATTGCTATTATATATATTTGGAATTAGCAGAAATAGTTATATCCATTGAAATCAGAAATTAAGTTTACTAGAGTGGAAAAATTAGGAAATAAAGATAGAACAAAAATGAACCAATTAATCATCACACATTCAAGAGATCTAATAGAAATTTAATCACAAATTCTCCCCAATGAACCTAATGGAAGTTCAACAGATCAAATAGATTTAGTCATCACAGATTCATTATGGGGCAGCTCTCAACAGCTAGGACTACAATAGTGCAAAACAGAGTTCTCAGTGCCCTAAAGCTAAAATTGTTTTTACTTCTTTCATGTAGTCATGGTTAGTATGGCCGTGAAGCTCCGGCTTAGATTCTTGCTCAGGCATTTCATGGTGCGGGAGCTGGTTGACTATCCTTGATTCCTTGTAAGATGGTAGTTTGCCATGGGAATCGGAGATCGAAGGAGAATGACATGGCTTAATTGTTTTTTCGTCCAAGGACTTGGTTGTGCCATCTTGCTTCTGTTGCTCTTCAATGATCTTCTGGAGATATCTCCCTTGCGCCTCAATTCGAAGCTGCAACTGCCTTTGTACCTGAATGATGCACAAGAATGAGGGAGACAAAAGTATCACATGTATAGAGCATGAAAATCAATCCCTCACTGATCAGTGTGTCTGCATTGACTCAAGACTTTGCTCAATGATAAATAAAGCTAACAATTACATATCCTATAGTTATGCGAAATGAGTTTTCTCTTCGATGCATGAAGTAAACCATGTTTTGCATCAACCATGAATAGCTGATAATCTGCAGTGAGGCTCATAATTCAAATGGAAGAAGTTACTAAAGGATTATCTATTCTTACCATGCATGCTAATGCAGAAGAAGAATGCGTCTGGCAATGAATAAGAACTGTCATGACACTGACTAGATCATCTCCAACTCCAAGAGTCATAAAGATGGTATTCTTTTAGGCACTAATTTCTTCCAAGTTTTCGGGAGAAATTTTTGCAGTGTCCGTAAAGAAAGAGTAATGACCAATGAAACACACCTCAAGCTGTTCGTGAAGTCTTTTTTGCACCTCTATTTGCATCTTCAGAGCATCATTCAACTGTGTACCTCTGGAAAAAAGACAAGTTCATTAAGATGTGTGTAACCCACACCGGAAATAACTAGTAATTAAATATTTTATCAAGTTTAATTGCCCAAAGCAGTACGCAAATCCAATGATGTCTTAAGTAGCCAAATGACAAAACACAAACACAGGATGAAAAAAAATCATCTCACAATTATTAGCAAAGATTCTTTTTGGCAGGAACTTCAGTGTTTAGCAAGTGTAACTAAGGAATCATTTTGCAGCAAGAGAAAAGTTCTCTATACGGTCAAAGACAACAAATTGGACAAAGCAGAACATCATGCTAATCTGATGCAGGATATCCATGGAGAACAAGGGATAGGGTTAAGTTAGTAGGATTAATAATCTTAAAAATTAAGAGAAGCAAGAAGACATAACCAAGGCAAGCAATTAGGAGAAGACAGTCACAGTAAATCAAAAGCAAATTTCAAAGTTAATCTTTAACCTCCTTTCAAGTAATCTAGTTTGACTTCTAAACAACAATTTAAGGAAAGGAAAGAAAGAAAAAAAGAAATGTTCTCTAGTACCAACACTAAGAAAGGGTTGTAGTAAGAAAAAGATGGCATGTGAACATGGGGTGGAATAAGAATTTTTCATCAGATGGCCACTACAGACATGAATGACAAGCAATCTATATATGTATGATACTCGATGGGTTTTTTGCGTTGTGATGCATTCATTGAGAGTAGAGAGATACTGAACAGCTAGCTTCTATCAGGAGATTGTAATAGTGAAGACTAATTGAAATTCTATGCAATTTGATGGGCTAAAACGTGTAAGAATCCAAAGCAATTTCTACCAGTACTTTATACCAACCTGATTTTACCCCCCGAACCATCTTATGTATTCCTTATAACGTGATAGTATGTCTCCATACAAACCTCTGATGTATGCATTCATGTTGAACCAAGTTGTGTATCTCTTGTTCGTTCTTGATCTGTTGATTTTGTGTTTTCATTTCTTCATGCTTTCATGTACTTGTTATTTCTTGCAATACTAAGAGGGCACTCAACTTTAACATCTACACAGTTTGTCTTTGGGTTAGTATTTGCATACCTAACAGTAAAAGTTCTTGTAGATAGTTAATCCTTAAGTACAATTTCTTCCTATCTGTGTTGAAATGATGTCAGGCTTTGTTATCAAACTATTCTTCATAGAACTATTGATTAGAGAACTGAAGGATGGAACATTATCAAATAGAAAAATCTCAGATTAAGTGAAAGACAATATACATACTAGGCATGACATCTACAGTTACCTAACCAAGTAATATAGACCACACATCAATTCTGCTTTACTAGAAAACTAGGGGACCAAGCAAGAAGTTCTTGTTGGACCACTAGAACAACTAAATATAGACCAATACATTAAATATAGAACCTTGCAGCTCAAATAATACAAGATACTTTACCAGACTAACTCAAATAACCAACATAAGCTTTTGTCTAAAGGAATGGAAAACACTAACTTACAGTAGATAAAGATTATACTCATATTTATTCATCTTTCAATTTAAATCTCCTTTCTACAATATTTTTGAACCTTTGTGGCATGGAATTTGCATCAAGGCAAAGGACAAGAATGCTAACACTAACATATTAAAGAGGCCACTTACGGTGTAGAGTCCACATCAGAGAGTGGACAGCCAGAATCTTTCTTGTCATCTTTAGAACCTGTAACCATCATTCATCCGGAACTTAATTCCCAACAAAGATAAATTTCCAGCAACAGATGTTGCATAAAATATTTTTATTTTTTTAAAAAACTATACTGAAGAGCCCTCCTAAGCATAAATAAAGAACAAAATTAACTTTTACCCTCAATTGGCAATTCTGGTAAATACTTTGCAAGGCGGTACTTCTGCAAAATTGAATTAAAGAAAACATAAAATTATGAAGTACAAAAACTCCCGTTAGAAGGAACAATGCATACTTGGAGATGACTCTTCACATGGTATATTGTGATTCCTGGTACACCCATTACTCTTAAAACACCTTTTGGTGTTGCTCCTGTATCATTATTTAGTATATAGATTATCAGCAGCGATACATTGTTGCAAAATAAAAATTGGCTGAGAGAAACAAATTTGAGCTAAACAGCTGGGGAAAAAAAAACATGAATCAAAGAGAATCTCACTATCTGGTCCACCGAGTTGAGTGATTGCATCAACAAAGCGGCTATGAAGATCTGAAGTCCATCTCAACCTTTGCTTTCCACTCACTCCAGGAATACCAGAAGTATTTGAAGTTGGACAACTTGAAAATCCAGCAATGCCACCTTGCTTAGTGCCTTGGCCATTGATCGAAGTCATTGGAACAGCTGGAAATGTTGGCATGATATAGCTGCAACTTAAAGCAAGAGAAAAAAAACAATGTTTTTTTTTTCATCACACACGCACACACAAAACTACAATAACATATTTCTAGATCTGTCTGTTTGTATAGGGAGAGACGAAGAGAAAGAGAAAAAAAAATCGATTTTTATGTAAAAAGGAAAATATCGCTCAAAAATCAAACAAGAAACAGAGGGAAGAGGTACCTTTTGAAACGGAGATTTTTGTAACAAAATCAAGTCTTTGGAAACAGGAACCACCACCTAAACTTCTTCCCAGGTGGCTCGGCTTTGAGAGAGGGAGGAGGGCGGCAAATTGATGCGGAGTAGATGGGGTGGAGGCAGAGCCAGGCAAGGAAATCTGGGGGGCCAAGGCATCGATCCGGAAAGGAGGGTCAGGAGAGAGCTCCGGAACTGGAAAGAGTAGGTGAGGAAGGATTCAAAGGAGACGGGTGAAATCCACGCGGAGAGAAGGCAGATGGGAAATCGAGAGGATCGGAGAGGAGGGAAACGAGATCCGCCATTGTTACGGCGACTGCCGCTGCTACTTGTAGGGCTGGGATTCTGGAGGAGGAAGGAATCCAATGGTTGTGGGGCTGCCTGCTTGCCTTCTTCTTCGGCGGTAATAGCAACCATCTCGGTGAGCTGGCAGGTCCCGCTTTGTCAGCCAAGTGGGGCCTCCTTCCACGTGTCAATATCTCGTGACACAATTAATTTCTCTCGTTTATAAAAAAATTAAATATCCAATAAAATTAACTTTAATAGTTTAATATTCTCCCCTTAAAACCGAATAAAACCGTCCGTCCGATTAAGGATCCAACGGCGGGATCCGGTCGCCTGTTCCTATAAGTATCCCCGCTTCCGCCTGCTTCCCCATCGCTCGTAAAGAACAGAATCGGGGCGGCTAGATCGAGGTTAGGGTTTTTCGTCGCCTCTGTTATCTGATGATCTGCTTCCCGATCTCTATTTCCTCTCATGGTTTTCTTCAGTGGTTTCCGGTTGTTTGCATTGCTGATTTGCCTGTGAAGAAATCTGAAACCAAATACCATCTTTCGGGGCTGATTGGATCATTGTATCCATGCTGTCATTCTTTTAATCCGAGGCATTTTAACTCGCTTGATCTTTCAACCCTTTTTTTTCGTTCTTTATCTGTGATTTCAGTGCTGGATTTACATCCTCGCCTGTGAAGAATCGCTTGTCGATCACACCATCTTTTGGGACTGATTGGCCTCTTTTGGCCATGCTGTGATTCTGCAATTCTGAGCCATTCTCAATTCGCTCTTACGCAAAATTTGTTCTTTTTTAAAAGAAATATCATCAAAATTCTGAGCCTCTTTTGGCCTCTTTTGTGTTGTGCTCACTGATCTCTTGTTGCCTATGAAGAAACCTAATCATCAAAATACCATCTTTCGGGGCTGATTAGCTCTTGGGGCTGTGTTGATATTCTGCAATTCTGAGGCAACTGCTTTTGAGATTATCTTATGCATTTTTCTTGGTCTTGTCAGTCATTGAACCCACAATTTGGTGTTTCCTAACACTGGTAGAACGTACCATTCAACTTGTACATTCCAAATTGATCAATACATTACACTGTATGTTCCTTGTATGTGCACAATAAGAGTTTGAGTAGGCGATTTCAATCTACAGATAAATAAGATTCTATCTTATTACGCCATTGGCGATGGTTGCGACCTTGCATACCCCAGCCGATGTTGTGAAGGGTACATCCCTGTAACAGGCCACCAGTGCTGAATCTGTATGCAAATCTGCCTGCACCTTCTCCCACACCTTGCTCTTTGCACTTGATATGCTTTCTGGTTCATTGGAGTATCCAGGGAAAGTCACTGGTTCGCCCACTGCAGCTGCCGCAGGCGGATCAACCAATTCCATCTGCAAGCCATCGGTCCAATTTTCACATATCAGTTGCATGCTAGAGCATAATACACTTAGTTGTAACTAATTAACCTTTGTATTGTCATCACTTGATGCAGTCAGGACGATGGCATGAGATTTAATGCCATGCATTGTTGCTGGTTTCAAGTTGCAAAGAACACAAACCTTGCGGTTCTGCAATTTTTGGAAGATAAGATCACACATTCAATAAAGGGTGCAGGGTAAAAAGTAGTATTAGACCTCCAATTGTTGAAGGGGAATGCACTTGGCTAGTCCACTAACTACTGTTCTTGTTGATTCCTCGCCCACATAAATTTCTTCCACGTAAAGGTTGTCAGCATCCGGATGTATCTGAGCTTTTCTTATGATGCCCACTCGGATGTCGAGTTTTGAAATGGATGAATCAGCTTCTGCAGCCTCTGCCTTTGTCTTGTGACCTGATTTGCTTTGGTGTTTCTTTGCACTAGTTTCTGCAAAATAACAGAAAACTAGATAGTTATTTCATATCAAATCATTTTCCTAGTCATTAAATAGATAAACAATACAGAGACTATTGGAGTGTGTATGATCATTGATTCAAAGCTATGAGTTACTTTGTGTCGGGAAAAAGGATGTTTGAAAACCTGTTATATTGGTGTTCTTTAACTGTTCAGCTATCTTATTTGCATCAGCTTCTGCTTTCCTTCTTTCAGCTTGGCTACCTGAAAATCTTGCCCGAAAATACTCTACATCTTCATCTTTCTGAACAGTGAAAGCATTAAATAGGTTATCTACATACTCCAGCAACTTATGCTATTAGAGAACGAGGGAGATAAACACAGTAAGTAAAGCCGCATACAAGTTCCTTAAATAGTGGCTCAGGTTTCCCTATACAGAGTCCAGAAGGTAGAAATTGCCAAGGCATTTTCCCAATATTTGATATTCCATTGTCGTAGTAGAATGAGAGAAGTGATGCAGGTGGTAAATTTAGTTGCTTTAGCACCTGATTTGCAAAATAAATCGCATTGTTAATCAAAAGGGGGTGCTTAAGACTAATACAGTCAGTGCAAGGAAAACCTACTTCCTTAGAGATAGAAGGCATAAAGGGTTCTAGCAAAGCTGCAAGAAGGTAGACAAGCCCAGCTGATGTCTTCATCACAATGGCGCAAGAAGTAGGATCTTCTTTGTAAAGCCTCCAAAATTGGCTCTCCTAAATTGCAAATGCACAATTGAGCATTCATAACATAATAGTTGCCTACTTACTGAAAATCATCAAAAAGAAACAAAAGATGGATTGTATTGTACTTGCAGATATGCATTTCCTTCGCTAGATATGCTCATAGCAATCCTCAATGCCTGCTTTAACTTTACCTGCATATGAAAATCAACCAGTAGTAGGTTTCAACGAATGCAAGCAACATAATGCAATTCAAGCCAATAATCACCTTTTCCATAGCGTCAAGATATTGATAAACCAATTTACCAACTTTTTCTCCTACATCTTTGGTTAGATCGTGTAATTCTGCATCTGGCGCATCAGGAACGAAAGAATTATATCCTGATCCTGCAGAGAAAGACATACTATGATAGAAACTTAACAAAGGATTACCAAAAAACTGACTGGCGTATTAAGCATGTCGATGACAACAAACAGAAAAAAAATATAGCCACTACAATCTTGACAGGAATACTGCCATTACAGAAGTAGGTAGAAGAAACACTTTTGGGCCTCTTCCAATTGTGTTGAAGTCACCAACTTAATAATGGAGATTGTAGTGGAATCTGGGCCAAGAGTGTTACCTTCTTCTACACGGGAAGAATAATCTTGTAATATAGGAAATTATGCATAATCTTTGAGTGATTATGATTGAGCGACTGAATCATTATCTTTAATGAAGAATACTATAGTTCTAAGGTGCTGTATGTACATGATTTCAAACACAGGAGTTGTCTAACCTTCAGGTTTAGCAATAAAGCTCAATACACGATTCACAAAATTTCCCAGATTATTGAGCAATTCGCTATTCAGCTTAGCCTGCAAGTCTACCCATGTAAATAAGGTGTCAGATACCTGCATCATCCAAAGAAGTCGGGGGTCAATTCTAAATTGCAATACTATATATGAGGATTTTGATATTCATGGTAAAAGATAACCCAGTTCTGACTTTCGAACTAACCTCAGGCCTATTGGTAAGTAAATAATATCTCCATACTTCTGCTGGAATATTTGTTTCCTTTGCATCATTACCAAAAATTCCTATGCCCTTAGTTTTAGAAAACTTTCCTGTCATAGAGGAAGTGATATGCTCAAATGAACAAAACTCATATGCATCTGCAGTTCTATTAATTGCAAGTAACAAATCAAACATAAGTATTACTAAATGCCACTTTTATAATGGTCTCAACATATGTTGCACTCAAATAGTACAACAAATAATAATAAATATAGTGACAATCTGGTATGCTAGTACTTTCCGGGATCTACAATCTGATAATATGGCTAGTACTAACTAGTACTTAAAACTATTGATAGCATAATAGATGATTCCCTGTAGCAGTGAAATAGCAAAGAGGCACCTATAATCCACATGTATTTTTTCTAGTTCTATTCTTCTTTTGAACTATTCCTTCAAGTGGTCGATTAATTTGCCAAACAGGGGACCATATCTGATAGATTATCAATTAACTACAAATTGTAATTCTAATTTAAATAGTGTATGTTACAAACCCAGTATCATGTGAAAACAAAAGGTATAGATAATGGTACCTGTTTCATAATTTAAATATTCCGTCACACTGATGGTCTTCATCATTGTCCACTTTTCTCCAGTTCCAAGTAGAGTGGAAGGAAACATTACCTAAAATGAAGTTTAAAAGTGTAAATTTTCATGAAAAAAAATTAAAAAATACTTATGTTTATACATGTGTATCCAATTTGTAAATTTTTTTTTACCAAACTAGAACATTCATCAGCATGTCAAAAATGTGATTGAGGCATTAATAAAAAGGATTCTCATACACCAATGCCATAGCATGTTAACTAGCCATCTCAATCCTTTACTGAGATATGCAGCAAAACACAATTGCTACGTGATACTGTGATGGTACAATTCATACATCCTATACAATTGTCTTGTAACTGGCATGGAAAAGAACATGTCATTCTGGCTTGTATATTACTGCCACAAATCTAATGATCATTGGGACCCAGTTCATTGCTAGGTAGAAGTCTCAATAGATGTATCATATTTTATTTTCCAGAGTGATTTAGATTTAACTATCCAAAAAATGGCATATATATATATATATATATCGAGATGTTCAATTTTAACGTTCATGGATATAATTTTCTCAAACAAATACAAAAATATAAGTATGCGGAAGCCATAGAAAACTATGCAGTTAATTGATTAGTGTGGTTCACTACAAGTGTAGAATGATTGGATAAGATTAGTGCATAATTATCAAACATGTAGACCACATTTGAAATATATGTAAATCCAAAAACAAATACAATGATAAACTTGCTAATGAATAAAAATATGGCAATTTCTAATTTCCAGATGACAATATAAGAACAAAAATGTGATGCTAAAATCTTAATGCAACTAAATTTACAAAATCACAATCCACATTCAGAAACTTGGGAGTATCAGAAGTAAAAAAAAACTAAGAGATTCAATTAGGTAGAGCTCCAAAGGCTATATGATATAGTTAAACCTATGTTTTTCATAGGAACAATCTATACACGAGCAAAAAAATGTTTTATAAGTATTAGTCAAGTACCTAAAATAAAACATAGCACCATTATTATGGTCAATCAAATAACATAGTCTCAAGAAAATAGAAAAGATCTACCGTGTGAAATGGCACATTATCCTTCCCCATGAATTGATACAACTCTACATTTTCAGGATTCTTCCACCACTTCTCCCACTCAGAAGTGTAGCATGCAGTGATTGAGATATATCCAATTGGTGCATCAAACCACACATAGAAAACCTAGTGATGAACAAATTAGGTGAATATGAAGTAATTGCTTAATTTGAGATGATAATCCAACAATTTAAAATTTCCCTAGATGTATAAAAGTGGCCTACAAGTATGGATAACTTCATTTATAGGTAAGTTTTTTACCTTATCTTTATATTTTTCATGTGGTACAGGAACCCCCCATTTTAGATCCCTAGTGATGCAGCGCGGTTTCAAGCCCTCCTTCAGCCATGCATTTGTTGCTTGAACAGCATTTTGGCTCCACGAGCCAACTACCAACATAGCATCAATATATTCTTCCAATTTCCCTCTTAATAAAGGTAGCTCTAGAAACAAATGGTCTGTATCACGTACATGTGGGGTATTTTGGCAAACCTAATGACATAAGAAACGTAAGGTAGACTTCTGTATAAGGCTTGAGCATGATATAACAATATTTTCACCCAAAAAAAGGTAATAATTGAGAACTGATTAGAGAAAAAACATTAAAGTAAAATTTACCTTGCATTTTGGATCTATTAGTTCAGTAGGATTTAATAATTTTCCACACTTTTCACACTGATCACCACGTGCAGACCCATAATGACAGTCTAGTGTAGGACATGTTCCCTCCACAAGACGATCAGCTAAGAAACGTTGACATGAATCACAATAAAGCTGCAATAGATTTCAAGATTATATTAGAAAAAAAAGAAGTAAATATGATCTCTCATCTCTTGAAGAATGTTATATGATTCAATAGAAACTCACACGGGACCAAGTAAGTACCTGCTGTATAGTATTCTCGGACAACCAGTTATTCTCCATCAGTTTCTGGAAAATTGATTGACAGACTTGGGTCTGCTGTGGAGAGGATGTGCGCCCAAACTCATCAAAGCTTATGTCAAACCACTTATAAACATCCTTATGAATTGCATGGTACCTAATGTATCAGTGGAATATAATAAAATATGTACAAAAGTGTACATTTGAGTTAAGAAAAAATAAATAAATGAAATTGAGCAGTCAACCCAATTTAGACCAATCACATACTACTTTCCATTCTTAAAAAACAATGGAAAGAAGGGCTCTATCTTACTTATCTATGAATCAATCTTGCAGATGCTGATAAATCTGGATTATAAAGGGAGCTACATAATCTCTGCCTAAATACAGTCCTATTAGTATAGGTTCAGCAGGCAAAAAAAATTTGATGCTATCATATCCAAAGATGAAAACGGAGGCAGTTCTTGCGGAAAAAAGAACCAAGTTTTCTACTTCGAGTTGACAAAAGTTCCTTTGGACAAGAAAAAAAAAATACAAAATAAATGCAATTAATTTCAGCTCAAAGCACAATATTAATAAAAGTACCTAAACTGGCATTGGTTCCATCAAAGGAACCTAAATTCACATCTAGTAAGTTCAGATCACAGGAATAAAGCGAAATTGACATAGCAAAATAAACAAAGCAGAACATAGATTATTAACAAAGTACGAACTTATCACAAATTTCCTCAGGAGAGCAATTCTCCTCCATAGCCTTCGTCTCTGTTGCTGTCCCGTACTCATCCGTGCCACAGATGTATATGGTGTTATAACCCCTTAGGCGGCAGTACCGAGCAAACACATCCGCGCTCAAAACGCCTTCATCGAAAATCCGGAAAAGACTCATATTTCGTCCATACAAAAGCAGAAAATCTCCACACGTGAATTCGAACGAAAAATAGATAGAAAAAAAAGAGGGAAGAATCGAATAGATGGATTTAGGAGGCAAGTTACATCCAATGATGTTGCCGAGGTGAGGGACGTTGTTGACGTAGGGGAGGGCGCTCGTGATGAGGATGTTCCGGCGACCAGGGATTGGCAGCTTCGGTGAATCCGGAGCTGGAGTGTCATCCATCGCCGAGGATTAACGAAGCTTGATTGGCTTCTGACGACGGAGACCGAAGACGAGAGATATAAAGAAGAAGAGAGTGGGTTTTTATTCGGGAGACCGCAAGCACAGTGCGGGCGGCGGCGTGCGATATTTCTGCGACAACGCGCGTTCGCCGTTGACGACGCTTCGAGATTCGAAATCTTAAAATCAAACGGTGGAAACGCGCTCTACACCGGACTTTTAATAAAGGCGATGCCGTTGCCACTGTTCGGATTCATCATTCTCGCATCCGGTTCGTCGGATTCCCTCCAACTCCTCCCGCACGAAGTGAGAGGAGTCCCTTTACATTGCCGACTGAAGGCTTCGCGTACTCACTTTGCTACCTTCTTCTCTATTCGACATCCAACGGTGCCCGCCGAGGCGCCCGCTTGGGGATCGAATCACGAGTCCGGCTCTATAAGAAAAGCAGTATGCCTTCATTGTAAACGCGCACTTTGGACCCTTGTCGATGTAAACGCCCGAAATCCCTCCGCGGACCCAAACGGCAGTACCGTGTACATGACTATAAACAAGTCTAAGTCGGGCCGAATTTTGAAATGTTCAAATCTATTTGATAAAATGATCGAATCGAACCGAGCTTAAAATAAACTAAACTTTTGAAATAAATGATTAATTTATTTTTTATGAACTTGAACTTATTTGAATCTTGACTTGACCTTGGTTCATTTAGAGATTACCAAATTTTCAATTAAGCTTGATTTGAGCTTGATTCAAACTTGATTAATTTAGATATTATCGAACTCTAAATTCAAGCTTCTTTAAAACTTTTAGTTGTTTAATTGATTATTAAATTTGATAATTTAAAATTATTTATTTATTTTATTTTATTATTTATTTAGTATATTGAAAAAAAATTATTAATGAATATGATTCACGAATATTAAGGAACTAAACAAATTTTGTTATGTAGCAAAGCAAAATATATATATATATATATATATATATACACACATACGATACGCTGCACCATCATAGGTGACTGAGTGTCAAGCCGGGCACCAAGAAGCCTGTCCGGACTTTCCGATCCTCAAAATTGGATCAGTACATCCGAACAGGCCTTTGAATTTACACTCGGTCGTCAATGAATGTGCAAAGCAAGGATGTGCAAATAAATTTATTAATGAAATATATATATATATATAATGGAAACAGATAACATAGAACTACTTCATTACAACAGGAACTATGGTTCATATAGTAAACGTAGTGCTTAACATGATTCCGAAACAATTTGGACGAAAATGATGAAGTTAAAGATTGAATGAAACTAACTGATGGAGAAAAATACGTGTAGAATCAATTGGCGGAGCAAACAATAGTAAACTGACCTAGCTCTCTGAACGGGAAAGTTCGATATCATACTTGGAAGCACCACTCTCCTTGCCCAAAAGCCTTGCGTCTTCGCTTGCCAACACGCTGTCGATTCTTGCATCTGAAGCCAGCTTAGCTTTCTTCTCATGCTCCACTTCCCAACTGTAGAAGACCATGCCGAGCACCGCAAGCAACATCCCGAGAATGTTCTTCAGGGTCAGAGCTGAGTCAAATAGTAGCCATCCGAGGATCAAAACACACACAGTTTTCATGTGCCCTAAGACCTGGAATGATGTCGCAGAGAATCGGCCAATGCAGAGGTATTGACTAGTATTGCAGAAGACGGCGAGGATACACGAGAGAAGTATGAATAGCTGCAAAACAGGAACTTAAATAGGTTAGTCTGCCAGGAATTCAGAGGAGTTGTTCAATATCTACTACAGTTATCAACTTGTAAAAGGCCTGTTAAAGTTTCTTACAAACAAATCTTTTCCTTTTCTTACATTGATAACCAAACTTGTTCTAATTAAACACATTGTTGTCAGATGTGTTTCATGAAATGTTGATATACTGGTGATTCATGACAAGAGGTTGCCACTTCCCACTGATGTTCCTTCATGGTCTCTAATCTCAAAAACCTTAATGCAAATAAATTTTCATTAGGATATTACCAAATGTGGACAAACAAGCATTATCCATTATATTGACAATTGAATAAATCAATGTTTTTAGTTCCTCCTTCTTATTTGAATTGCACTTGAACCAAAGAAAGAATGCAGACTCAAATGGGAACAAGTCTCTAGCCAAATTAGCCTGGACTTGGCTAGTCGCGCCATCATCTGGCAATCTAGAGCATAATAATGCCTACTTTTCGTAAATCATTCATCCTAAATGCTTAGTTCATTATTTGTGACCTTTGTGATTTGCACCAGAAAGTATATAAAGCTTCCACACTGTTGTTTCCTCCTTAAGCTTTGTTCCATTGAGAAATTCGACTTGCTCATCAAGGCATTATGAATTTTAAAATTCCTAAAAAAGTCTATGTTCCTTCCATGTGTCAACATTCTGGCGAGCCTTGAGCATTCTTGAAGCTTAGTCAGCGAGCCAAACATCAGAGGCTGAATAATGCCTTCCCTTTCTTGTTCTTTAGTAATCTCGTTCATTTTGTTTTGTTCTAACACTTCACAAAAGGGTTAGTGAGAGAAAATTGTGGATGCTGAATTTGTTTTTGTTTCTAGTTATGACTGAGTTCATTGTTATAGTTTTGTGTGCTTGCATCAGTAGGCTCTGGACACCACAATTGATTTTTGCCAAAAACATTTGTGCTTGTTTGAAGCCCTCATCTTTTATTGACTAGTGTGGATACTTCTTTCTAACCTAATCACCAACTTTTCTCGTGAGAAGGCATACTTTGTTTACTGACCACAAGCCACTCTTCAAGGTAATCTCGATAAGATGAATTGCAAATAATTGGAACTCAATGAGGTAAAACTGGATATGTTTACCATACCAGATAAATATTTATTTATTGTTATTATTATTGGTCAACTAGCAAAGTCACAATAATCAATAATGTGCTAGGAAAGTAAGAAAAGCACAGGTCCTGGATAATCAGTTATAATTATCACATGAGCACATATTTATTTAACAGCATATCACTCTTATTCAATATGTCCTGAATAATCAGTCGGATATAGATTTAGAGTTTATCAATGTGTCATTGTTTCCATGCAAATTTTGCCTACCTCAATGTGCACAATTTCAAACAGAACTTGAAGCTTAGGTCAAGCAATTTTCAGTAAAAAAAAGGTATTTTGTATTTTTGGAACTTACAAATGCTCCAATAGAGTAATGGTACTTGAAGATCAAGTGACCATTCAGATAGTAGTCTGCAGTTGGACCGAAGAGGAGAAGAGAGATAGCCTGAATCGGTGCGGTTTTACTTAGAAGCTCAAAAGAACCAATGTCATACTTTTTCTGAAGAGACCCAATTGTCTGAAAAATAAAATTACTTAAATCAGATGATTAGATACAACAAAGTTGGAAAATTTACAATTACATCACAACCTAATCCATTGTTCTCTGCAATCAGCCAATCACATCCTAAAAACTATAATCAACACTTTAACAGAAACAAATTCTCAAGGAGGTTCAAGAACTAAAGACATCGTATAAACCAGTCTACTGAAAAGCATTGGATCACAAGTGTGTTCTCCTAGGTTAGAATATATATATCAGATTTATTTTTCATGTGACAGGTTCATATCCAATTGGTAGAATGGTAGTAAGTAATTATTCATACAAAATTCGTATGTTGCAATTTAAATTGATAGAAAAAAGGGAACAAGCAAATTAGAATCTCTTTTTTGGGGCTCTGAAGTCTGAACAACCAAGAACATGCTCCAAATAAACTCTATTAAAAAGATGATCTCCATCTTAGTGATGTGTCCTAGTATAAGGAAAAATGAGTAAGAGAAGCAACAAAGAAATATTAAGGTGATTTAGTGATTCGCTTTTTTCCTTCAAGCCAGATCCTCTTGTATTGCCAAAAACAAATGACGTCTCCTGAGAGCACACATGAATGAATCTACAAATGATCAAAGTTTGTGGTATTCATAATTTTAAATTTATAGGTGCCAAGCCTTGAGGATCTTGAAAATTTTATGTATGAAATCGGCCCCATTAACTATCAAATTGAGAAACATGAATGAATTCTTTCTATGAACAGAATGGAAAGAAACAAAAAAGTCGTTAGATAACAAAAAAAAATGCAACTGGAATCAGAGTAAGGGCAGATGACCAAGAAATTTCTTTATTTCTTCTTATCAAATACATCCACGAAAAAAAAACAAAAAAATTCTTAGAAATCAACAAGTGAACAGGAAATTCAAATATATCTTCACGTGACCTTACATTCCACATGTAGCACACATAATTAGATAATAGTTTAAACAAATAATAGAGTTGCTTTTCTATTCATCAAGCGAGAGTATCCAGCACTTGTTAGCTTTTGTACATAAGAAACTAGACAACGTGAAGTAAACCTTTCAAAAGTCAAATTCCAATTGATGGATAGAGAAAGACATTGCAATAAAAAATAAATTGATCAAATGTATAGCAGAAACTATAGATGCTCACAATCTGCTGCAATGATGTGCAGAATACTGCTACGCAGGCACAAACTAAGCCCTTTGATTTGACCTCTACATCAGTGACCGTGCAGATACCGACACCTAATGCCACAGCTGTAACAGCCATTATCACCCTAGATGAGTAGTGTTTACTGTGCAAGAAAAATTCCATCAAGCATACTACTGGTATTATGCTCAACTTTGATATCTGCACATTTTGAAGTCCAAACTGAGACACATTTGTGTAAGAGGTTATAAATGAACCTTTGTAAAAGTGCACAAAAAAAAATGACCTGATAAAATCCAACAGAATTCAACATGAGACTAAGATTCATCCCAGTAATTGACATATTAGCAACAATGGAGAACCACAAGAGCTCCCATAAAGGGACATGCTTGGAGACCGATAATCCTGTTGCATTTGAAATCCAACCAACAATGGCCGTCACAGTAAAGTGGAACCCAGTTAGAGTGGTTGCTGCAAAATTCCAGATTGATGTCAGTAAACTCAATTAGAGTTAATTTCTTGACCAAATATCAGATTGTACAAATGGTGCACTTCTATTTCAGTATAGCAGGTGATGTTATCTCTTTTGTAGTTTTTATAAGATGTTAAATATTTACCACAAGTAGAAGAGCACACAGACGAAGGTCTTACAGATGATCTTATGCCTGTTGTAGTTTGTATAAGAATGTTAAATAGTTACCACAAGTGGAAGAACACTGATGAATTAGAATATCGTTTTTCTATATAAAGCACCCTAACCCTATAGGTCTAAGCAAACTGTTATAACACAGTGCTTCAAGACTGTTGATAAGTACAAGGTCCATCTTTATGACTTACCAAAACTCCACATTGAATCTCATAACAGATAGATCACACACTATGTGTGGCCCCTTAGCTATCATCGTGTCATAGTCTTCAGATCTAGAGTCAATTTTACTCTCCCAGATCACCCGAAGGGCTTGCAGCAAAAGTAGCACTAGAAACTATTTTAATAAATTTTGAAGCTCCAAATTCACCAGCATGGGTTCACATTAATGGCCTTGTCCGAAATGAAAATCCAACATGAAAAAGAAAAAATCTCAAGTTCTGCTAACTGTTTCCCCGCTATTGTTAAAGAAACCTACAAACTGTAGCCATCTTAGAGGATTGCACATCTTTGTAGATCTGAAATAAGTTCAACTCAACAAAGAAAGTATCAAAGCGTAGATTTTAAGAGTATGTTGCTCGCTTTTCCAGACATACTAAAACTCAAATCCAACTAAATCAAACAAGCTCAAGAATATCATAGATCTGATCGTACAATAAACTTGGAAAATCTCACAGAAAGCTTCCGTGCGTTTCCAATTCAACCCAAAGCTCTCGATTATTGACAAAACACTGTCATACTGACGTCGACTTTGTTTTCAAGGATAAAACATCGAAAATCGCAAATCCAAATCCAAATCCCGATTCTAACACAAAAAGAAGCTTAGAAACTCGACTCTTCTGCTCAAACTTCTCCTCTCCGGTCCCCAGGAACTCCATCGAGCCAACGACATTCTTCATCTCACGATCTAGAAAACGAACCCTTTAACGAACTAAAGAAGCACTAAATCGAGGAGGAAGAAGAGTGGGAGAGGGAAAGGGAATACCGAAGGAGAAAGCGTAGCCACTGTTGGACATAAGCCGCTTGTTGGCCATGATCAGGCCGACGGCGCTGACCACGTTCATGGCCCAAGCCCCCGCGTCCGACACTACGGGCTTCTTCTTCCCCGCATCCATTGCTGCTCCTCGACGGCGATGAGCAGCGGAGAGAGAGAGAGAGGAAGAGAGAGAGAGGTCAGCGGAAGCTGCAAGCCCAGGAGGAAAACAAACCCCTCGATTCTGCTCGCGAAGTAAGTCACGAAAGAATGATTGGAATTTGGAATTGTCAAATTGGGCCCGTCGTTAGCGAAGCACTTTATTAATCGTGACCGAAATCGCATCTTAAAAGTAATGGTGCCGGATTCGCTGTGTGTGTCAGGACAGGGTTGGACTAACGGTCGAACCATTGCTCGCCAACTCGCAATGGAAGGGAAGGAGTAGTGCAAACCGTGTCTCATGAAAGGGAGCTGACGTCAACCGACGACACTGTTATAAAAATAATGATTTTATATTAATTATACCTAAATGAATTGCTAAATGTATCTCAAACTTATCGCTTTTAATAAATCTATTATTTTATTTTATTTGACGAAATTTGTCTCCTTCAAACGAAACTTCTAACAATTTTCCAACGTTATTATTAAATTGGACAATACTGAATCATTAAAATCTGACCAGTCAAACTACATTTGTAAGTCCTTATTAAAGATATTTTAGTAATATCGTCTCTATATATAATTAGATTTATGTATTATAATTCAATTCTGACTAAATAAATTTATCATATTAAAGATAATATTAAATGGTTACAATCAGGACCGTCAGAATATATTTTATAAATCATTATTAAAGATATTTTTAGTAAAATCATCTCTATATATTAATTATATACATATATTACAATTCAATTATGACCAGCCATATTCTAGCCAAATAGATTTATAGTATTAAAAGATAATACTAAATGGTTAGAATCTGACCATAATATACTTTATAAATCATTATTAAAATTTTTTTAATAATATCATATCTATATATTAATTACATTCTATATATTAATTACATATATATATATATATATATATATATATATTACAATTCAATTTATTAACCCATTGACATACTTTTTCCTATCAAAATACATCATTTAAAAAAAATTTATTAAATTTAAATATCCACTTTTAACTTAATACTATATATAAACTTTTCAATAATACAAAATTTAAATTTATCCTATTAAAAATTTAAGATAAAATCTTGATAAGATAATTTATATATATACTCTTAATATCTCTCTAAATATTTAATATTTGTCCGGAAAAAGAAAATGAAATTAGACTACCACTATATCAAAATTATCTCAGAGTCACTAATCCTTTATTTTTTTTATTGCTAATGTTATTAATAAGGTTATAACACTAGTTTATCATTTGTTAGGATTAAATCGGACTAAAGGATGAATAACCCTGTAATTATAAATTAACTTCTATTGCTACTTATCTATTTTTACTATTTATTAAGAATTCTTTGATTATTTTATATAAATAATATGTACTATCATCATAATTATCTTTAGTCTCACATCTTAGAATTAACAACACTGTGAATAAATAAATTTTTATAAATATCTTGGGTCGGGATGTTAAAAAGTATATCTTTTATAATTTTTTTTTTACTAAGATCAAGTATTATATTAAATTAAATTTTTAGTAGAGAAAGTCTGTTAGCTTTAACCAAGATTTCCTTAGTGAAGGGGAGTGGCTTTTTACAAACTTCGAAAATGAATATTGAATTTAGAACATGTGCGTATTCAACTCCTAGCTCTAAATATTATTTATAGTGCATTGGTCAAAATAATTATTTTGCTGATATGATAACTCGGAGTGCCTCAGTTGACTAGGGCACCATTAATGGATGAAGTTTACCAATGTTCAGTTGATATGACTTAATGGAGGTGTCTCAGTTCATCGGAGACGCCTCAACTGTTGTTAAGTTGGATTCCAATATTTATTTGCTCCACAACGGTCCTGTTTTATCGGAGTTGCCTCCAATTGATCTAAGACGTTTTTACTATTGTTCATCTGAGGCGCCTCCAATAAACTGAAGCGCCTTGAGTCTTCAAATTAGCATGGAGCGTTCAGTGAATAAGAGGTGCCTTGGATTGTCAACTCTCAAGTTGGCCATCACTCGACGCTCGTTTAGGTGATGTTTCGATTGTCCAGCGTTAATCTCATCTGAATCCAATTTTGACATTTTCCTCGAGCATTCTTAATCCTCCTTCTCACTCTACCGGTATACTCTTCCATAGCTCATCATCCTTTGGATGCACTAATCTCGTCAACTCCCTTCTCATAACATCTTTCTCATTCCCTATATCTTGCTATATCTTTCGCTTGAATTCCATTCCTAAGTTCCTGCACTCAGTTGATTAATATCAAATTTATTTCAGAATACTTAGGGTATGTTTGGTTCAAGTTATCAGGTATAATCTTGGTAATCACATAACTAAGGTTATGAGGAATAAAATATAACCAAATGTTGTTATGTTCAACCTAGTTAATACAATAAAAACTTGTTTGTTTGAATGTTTTAATAAATAACATACTTTAATATTTTACTATATTACCCTTAGTTACAAAACTATATATATATATATATATATATATATATATATATATATTATTTAAATTATACGTTTTATTATTATTTTTTCTTTATTTTTATGTGTTTGTTTTTATATTTTTCATATTTTTGTTTTTTATTTTTAAAATTTTTAATATTTTTTTAATGTTTTAAATGTTTTTTTTTATTTTTATGTTTCGTATTATTATTTTTTTACATTTTTTATTATTTATTACGTTTTTTTATTTTTAAATTATTTTTAATGTTTTTTCTATTTTTATGTTTTTTTAAAATTTTTTCGCCACTTTTTTATTTTTAAGTTTTTGATGTGTGTGTGTTTTTTTTTTGTATTTTTAATGTTTTTTAAAGTTATTTTATTATTATTATTTTTTATTTATTTTTTCTTTACATTTTCATTTTGTTATCACATTTTTTTTCTTATTCGAGGATATTTTGGGTAAAAAAATTCCGTTAACCCCAGAATCAAGAAAACCTCAATTTTCCAAGGTTTTTCGATTTTGGGTTGCATGCCCCTTTTGTTGACGTGTCGGGCATGAAACGTTACTTGAGAATCATCGATTAACTAAACCAAACAAGATTTTCGTTAATAACCTTCGATAGATAACTAAAGTTATCAAAGATAACTCCGAACTAAACGCATCCTTAAAGTTATATGACATCTTAGGTTTTTTATTTTCTTGCTTCATAATTTTATAAACTATCGTGATTCTTTTGATTCGTTTCATTATGAAGTCATCATCTCAGCAACTCTTTCAAAACATCTGTATATATTTTGAAAGAGAATAAATCATGACGAACATTTATCCTAATATAACTACCTTAAATATAAGAAAAATTAAATACCTAACCAAATATTTTCACATCCACTACAAATGGATCTCAATATGATGACAAAAGATGAATATGCTCATCCCTCGTGTCTCCGTCAATCCGTTCCAGTACCAACATTGAGGAGGGAAATCATGGGTGACTACTAGCCTTTCGAATAGTGACTAGCACATAAGGGAGACATTTACCTCGACTTTGTCGAGATTCGAACCGCAGACTTCATGATGACAACATCTTATATACTAATCACTAGGCCGTCTCAAAATGACTTAAAATGGATTCCAATATGACGGCAAAAGGCGAATATGCTCGCCCCCAGTGCCCCCCGTCCCAAGGCCAACACGGAGGAGTTAAATCACGGGTGACTACTAGCCTTTCGAATAGTGACTAGCACATAAGGGTGACATTTACCTCGATTTTATCAAGATTCGAATTTCAGATCTCATGACGATAATACCTTACGTGTTAGCCACTAGACCCATTCGAAGGGACATAAATAAATCCCAACATGATTCTCTTCGTTGATGTTATATTAAACAAAACATCAAGCAGTAATTGTACTTGTGTTATGTCATGAGCCTTATTGACTCGTGGACTTCTGGATACGTAAACTTTTTATAATAGATTCAGATTCAATCCTATCATATACCTATTCAAAACATTTCTATCGGGTCCAGGCGATTCAAGGTCTCTTCAATCCCTCCTTTACGTACACTATTATTTTTTCCTCCTTAATTACCTTCCTTTCTATACACTATTATTTTCTCCTCCTAATTTACCTTCCTTTATGATAAAATCATCATAGAGAGATCATCGAAATAATAATTTCACTTTTTACTATCAATATTAGTGTCGTTGTGATTTACACGGATTAACATGGTTAGTACCTACACGAGTACTTGCTCTAATATATTTTAGAGTTAATTTCTAACTGATATAAAATATTTTGTTGGATGTATGACCTCTCATATGTAAATAGTCATTGTGTTATAACAAAATGATGATGAAATTGAACTGTTTGAAATAAATGATATCATCTTTTATTCTAATATTGATGTCATTATGCCTGTATCTAGTCTTACAGTCAATGACCCTGTCGCTTGGGAGGAACAATCTCACATTTTGCTTTAATATTGATATCATTGTTTTGCTCTAATATTGATATGAGCCCTCTTGACACAACATAGCGATAAGAGACACCATAATTTACTCATGTTTCAAGGTTCCATATTCATGTTAGATATTTTTACGCCTGTAGTATTCGTAGGGGTGGAGGGACTTTATGTATTGGGGGGCCCTGGCCCCCTCCCCGTCTATAAGGATGAGGAAAACTTTTTCAAAAATATGCTTGTCTCGCCGCCGACGAATCGGTCACATCTCCGACAAATGTGGTCTCGCCGGTGCCTTGTTGAAATTTCCTTTTAGTAATACACTCGTCTCGCCAGATCAAATCTTCTGTCCCGAAACTCTCCTTGTCCATCTGTCCCACGCAGAAAACGATACTCGACTCGTGAAAAACACGTGACGAAGACGGAAACCAAAAGAGCAACCGATCCGCTGGACCGATCAGGATATCCGCTGGACCGATCAGGATATGTCTTGATCGGTCCTGATCGGTCTACTGATCGATCCACAGGCAACAGGTGAATCGCTCTTTTGGTTTCCATCGTCGGCCTCCCAGACCGATCAGGATATGTCTTGATCGGTCCTGATCGGTCTACTGATCGATCCACAGGCAACAGGTGAATCGCTCTTTTGGTTTCCATCTTCGTCACGTATTTCTCATGAGTCGGGTGTCGCTTGGTGCAGTGCATAACTGGTCACATCGTGAACCGGTCACATCGCCGACCGGTCAAAAATACGACCGCCTCAGTTCACTGGTGTCTTGTTGAAAACGTCCTTGGTGCAGTGCATATCCCCTTTTAGTAAATATGATATATTTAAATTTTATTATTATATATAATAAATAATTCATCTTTTTCAAATTCATTATTGGCCCCTCCGCCCCTGAGTGTTCGAATTATTGAGACAGCTGGATCATTGTGTCCAGAGCTGCTACACTTCTATATTTACTACTCAGTTGTGAATGCCGACCATTCCAAAGCTAATGGGATCGAAGTTTACATATCTGGATTAATTAAAAAAATAATGAAGAAGGTGCTAAAGACATTCTTTTATAATAATATAAATAAATGTGTTATTTATTATATTATATTATATTTGTTTATTTCTCTTTGGAAAGAAAGTAGTGATCCCATTGTACAGTAGTCGAACTGTGTACCTCTTACGGAGTAGAGGATTCGTCCTCGGAGAATTAAGTGGACCGAATCCTACCTGTTTAGTAGATGTAGTCTAGTCCATCTAACTAATAAATGAATAAGATTTTTTTTGGTCTAAAAAATTTTGGACAAGAAGATCTGACCTCTTGTTAGCAAGGATCCTCTTTCCCTGGACCAGTCCTAGTTCCTTGTTTATTCATTGGTTGGTTGGATTGGATCCTGTCTGTTAAATAGATAGGGTCCAGTCCATCCAACCAATAAATTAATAACGCTTCTTCTAATCCAGAAAATTCTACATCAGAGGATCTAACCTCCTGTTAACAGGGATCCTCTGGTTCAGGATCCCTAGACCAATCATAATCCTCTGTTTATTCATTAATTGAGTGGGTTAGATCCCACATGTTAAATAGATATGATCCAGTCTATCCAATTAATAAATGAACAAGACATCTTTTGGTCCAGAATTTCCTGAACTAATTCTTATCCCCTGTTTATTCATTAGTTGAGTGGGCTGGATCTCATCTATAAAATAGATAGGGTTCAATTTATCCAACTAATAAATAAATAAAACCTCTTATAGTCTAGAAGTTAGATAAGGTTCAATCTATCCAACTAATAAATGAACAGGACCTCTTGTACTCCAAAAAAAAAATTCTAGACCAGACGATTTGCCCTCTTCCAAACAATGGTGCCACTCCGCTCGTTTCCCTCTCTATATCCGTTCTCCTGTTAAACGTTTCCTTCCTCCGCAACGCTGAACCACTTGTAAAGATCTCCGCCGTTAATCTCATCGAGAGAGGGTGATCATGGGCCGTGGATGCAGTGATTCCTTCCGACGATCGCGGCGAGATGCCGACGATCGCGGCGAGACGCCGACGATCGTTCTCTGCCTCCACCGCCGCCCCCGCCAGCCTACCAGTTGGGGTGGCAGGGCGAGGGGAACCACTCCAAGCGCTCCTGCGCCGACGACGAGGTAGCCTCCGATGAGGAGTGCCTCGCCCTTTGCCTCCTGGTCGCGCGGCGTCAGAGGATCGCCTCTCCTTCCGGTGCCCCAATCGCAGCTGGGCGACGCCTCCCGATCGATGTCGCGGCGGCGGCTCTGTCAGGGAGGGCGGGCCACCGGAAGCCCGCGGGAGAGGCGGCTGCCGCACCGGCTAGACGGGCGCACGAGGCGCCACTACGACGGCGTGATATATGGCAGCGCCGCCACGGCGAGTGGGGCTGCGAAGTTGGCGTCCTCCTCCTCCGGTGCGGCGAGCTCCGGGAGTAACCTGTCGCTGCCAGCGACGGCGAGGGCTGTGCACGCAGGACAGAGCGGGGCGCAGAAGAAGGGGAAAGGAGATGGAGGAGGAGGAGGTGCTCAGCCCGCTGGCGTTGAACGCAAAGAAGCCGCCGTTGACTCCGTCCGGAGGTGGCGTGGTTAATCTAAAGAAAGCGGAAGACGAGGAAGCGGCGACCCCACTGGCGTTGCCCATGCCGTCTTCCCTCTACATGGCCAAAGACGGCGGCATCAAATCGCCGCCGCCGGCCGTCAATCCGTTGGTTTACTACCGTTTGTTTACTTCAGCGTGATGACTTTGTTTCGATGGCGAAGAAAATCGAAAATTGGAGGTTTGTTTAGAAGGGAGTGGCAAGTTTTGGTTTACGTCTACTGTCTCTTCGAATCTTTGAGGGTCTAATCTCATACTATGAAATAATTTCAAGGGGTGCAAGTGTAAATACCGAAACTTTGTATATTACAATACACAAATTAAACTGTTTTTGAAAATGATATTTAAAATTATAGATCATCTCTGAAGAGGATTAATTGTAATATTAAATAATCAGAATTTAATCAACCAGAATATATATATATATATATATGAACATTTTAATAATATCATATTTATAAATTAATTATATATATATATATATATATACCTATATTAAAATTCATTTCTAACTGGTCAGGACAACAAAATTTATTCTAATTACAATTTGGAAACAAATTATGTATAGTAATTTACTCCCTAATAATGCTTAACAATAAATGTAAAATATAATTACTAGGCCCTCGCTGAGAATAAAAGAAACCCGATGATATCGCCCAAAATATTACCCGAATAATATCGGTCCGAACACGTTTACGTGGGGCCCTAGAGACTGCAAACGGACACGTCATATGCTGACTAGGCAAATTCTAGGTCTGTTAGATCAGCGTGCGAATCCATGCGGGTTGGGTCGTGGACAGGACACGGAGCGAGAGGAGTTGAACTCGAAACCCCTGTTCAGTCTGCGTGCGTTTGGGAAGGGTAACGTCGCAGGTGGGCACCTTCAAAATCACGGAGGCGAAAAGAGGGGAGGCGAATCGGAAGTAGCCGATCTAGGGTTTCCTTCACAGGGCGAATCCCCAAGTTTCTGGTCCCCGACCTGGGCCCTTCCGACCTCCCTCCATCGTAGGAAGCGAAGGTAACGTATCTTTGCATCTGTTTCTTATCTCCTCCCGTCTAGATCTCCAAAGCTCCTTCGTTTTTGCTTGCGCCTTAGTGCTGTAGTCGACCTCATCAGGAATTACATTCGGATCTACGACCGTCGTAGTTACTGCTTGTTCGATAGCATGGATCGGAGGTGATTAGGATGTCCCGGGCAACACCTTGCCCCTCCTTCGCTTCTTTGGAATTTGGATAATCAATATTAAATTGTTTAATCTTCTGCTTCTTTCATGAAGGTGGTGTTTTTGTAATTTGACTAAGATGCTTATGAAGAGTAATGATTAGATCTCGACTTACGTATCTGCTTATATTTCCAGGGACTTGCTCAAGTTATTTTTTTTCACTGATGCCATGTTACAAATCATCAGCGTGAATTTTGATTTGTATGAGATACAAGTGTTCCTTCTTTATGACTATGTTTTTCTTTTTCTCATGCAGGCCTTAAAATCTGGGAAGAGGATACTCTAATCCACCACCGAATTTATTGTCCAAATCTCGAAATTTTAAGTTTTCCTGGAAGATCTCATCTTCCTGAGATCTTCCTTACAAGCTGGTATCCAACCCCCACTATTGCTTGCAATCGTGACTTGCCTGTGAATTTGAATTGATACAATGAGAACACACGAACGAGTCGTGAACTTTGCTCTTTTAGGTTTGTAGCCTTTGCTTATGTTCTTTTTTACATAACATGTCATGTCAAAAGTTTAATTATTATTTTGTGAATTTTTATTAGTATACTTTCATTAATTATGGTCTAGCAATCTTAAAGAATGTGTTGGTTTATACAGTTTCCTCCAGCTTTATATTTATATTTTAATATTTTCTTCATACAGGTTTGACTTTAGCACCACTTGTTGTGAAGGTAAATCCCAATGTCAATGTAGTTTTGACAGCATGCCTTACTGTTTATGTTGGTTGCTATCGGTCGGTCAAGCCAACTCCACCTTCAGTGAGCACTGCTTTCCTTTTTTTATGACTGAATGTAGCTTACTTGTAATGTTTTGGTTTACAGTAGTATATATCTCAATAAGCATGAAATATCTGCAGGAGACAATGTCAAATGAACATGCTATGCGATTTCCTTTGGTAGGGAGTGCAATGCTGTTGTCACTGTTTCTTCTTTTCAAAGTCTTCTCCAAAGATCTAGTCAATGCTGTACTGACATGTTACTTCTTTGTTCTTGGGATCGTGGCTTTCTCGTATGTGACTGTCATTCCCTTTGAAATGATATCTGTCTTGATGATATTTAGTATTATTAGATACAGTTCCTCAGTTGCCACTAAAACTGGTATGCAGGGCAACTTTATTACCAGCAATCAAGCATTTTCTCCCAAAACGTTGGAACGATGACCTCATCATTTGGCGTGTTCCTTATTTCCATTGTATGCTCTCTCTCTCTCTCTCTCTGGTCCAGTATCATTTAAAATTAGTGTATGTGCTGTGTCGGGTAACTTCATACATCTTATTGTTTTAAAATTGTTTCATATTTAAAATGAAAAGTTCAGCAATAATAAAGTCTATGCTGATGAGTATGATTGGCTGTTGACTTCTCTATATCTCGTCCTTATCTAATAACAATCATGCTCTTGGGTTTATTTCTTGGTTAATTGCATTAACTTCATTGGTAGCTCGTAATATTGATCATACACAACATATATGTAGAAATCCAAAATTATGATATCATGCATCTCTCAAGTCATCATGACCAACATTCTTCTCACTAACTTATAGGCCTTGTTTCCTACAAAGGGAGGATACAATTAGAAAAAGAAAGATAGTAGAGGGAAAACTGATTGCAAAATATTCTTGTTCAACTATTTCAAAAGGAAAGAGATAGGGAAACTTATTTCAAAGCTTTATTTGAAAAGAAAAATTATTTCATTTTTTTAAGATTAGATTTAAGCTCTATTGCACATGGAAGTGTGTGCTCCGTCCAAATTGGATGGAAGCAACATAGAGGAAAATTAGGGGGAAATGTTTTCCATATTTTTTCCCTTCCTCTTTTTCTACCAGAGGAAACTGAGTAAAAAGTATGGTTGTGGAATTTTTTGTTTCATTATTTTCATTTGGGCTTTCTTTCTTTCATAAGAAACACACCCTTAGTGAATTTCTCTCTTTTATCCTTTTGTACCTTATTTTAGGATTTGCGCTCCAACAAGCTTGAAATGACTTGTGTTTAAGAATTAAGGGATGCTAACATCCTTTCCCTTGGAGTATATTGCTGGATTGTCCTATATCCTTGTCATCTATGACCATTTTGTTTTCTTAATTGTTTATTTGATATTCATGGTCGCAGCTGCTTCTCTGGAATTCACCAGATCTCAGGTTGTTGCCTCAATACCAGGAACTTTCTTCTGTGTTTGGTATGCTCTGAAAAAGCATTGGCTTGCAAACAACATCTTGGGGATTGCATTCTGCATTCAGGTTAATTCTCTTCCAAAAACAAAAATATTGATTCTTTTGTTGGCTTCTATGGTTGCATGCATGCTGCAGTTGGCTGATGAGTTATTATATTTCTAACCGTTTTTGTTTTTTGTTATGTATTCTTTGTATTATGTGCCTGTTGTTTGCCTGTGATATATGTATATATTATATGTTTTTAGTTTGTATAGGATAGTTGATTGTGAAAGATTTTTGTCTTTCCATTTGCGAACTTAGATACAAGTACCATCTGGTTTCTGGTCATTGCATTATTGCTTTTATAATTTCCACACATTCACCGTTATCAAAATAAGATATTGTTTTAAGAAATTGCATAAGCATGGACCAAAAAATATTCTTATTTTCTTATTCATGTAGGTTATTTGTTACCCTCCCTTTGCTTTTTATACAAATCTCCTAGCTGTTGTTTGATATCTGGACCTACCATGATGGAAAAACTATTATTGTGTTGTCTCCTTTCTTATTTTCTTCCAAATCTATATGTAATTAAAAGAGTCAATTTGCACAAGAAACATCATAAATAATCATCGACAACCGATATGAGATGCTTATTTTTTTTTATTTTTGAATGAGATAAATTGAATTACTTAACACATTCACTTTGTACTTTGAATTTTTCTGATTCTAAGATGACACTCCTCAGTTTCTGGTATTGAAAAAAATTACAATATATATTCAAATAGAGTTTACTACAAACACATTGACACAGCACCAAATTTATTCAGTAACAGTTTAACATGTTACCCACTTAACCATCTTGTCTATTGCTAACATGTAGTGTGTTTTTACTGATGAATTGGAGCACATATATGTTGAAATAAGATTTTCAACATGTTAAATTTTGTTTTTTTTTCCACCACTTTACCCTGAATGTCTTCTACTTTATCCATTTCTCAGGGAATTGAAATGTTATCATTGGGATCATTTAAAACGGGTGCCATTCTTTTGGTAAGAGATGAGAACAGTCTTTCTGTCTTCAGTATTTGCATTAAAATATATGTTTTTTCCTTCTGAAATGTGCCCTTTGCTTTGTCTTTACTGATCCGATTTCATAGTGCATTGTTTTTAGTGAGTAAATAGTGAGCTAACTTGATTCCTGATGTATTTAACTTTTGTATCAGAGACTAGCTGCATTCCAAATGATGGCTAACGGCTAACCTATATCGCACTGCATCCACATCCATTGTCACTTATAGATGTGTCTCAAATATTAGGAGACAACAATATATAGCAGAAAAAATACCAAAGATATCTAGAGCCTGAACCTACAATAGAGCACCAAATTTCATCTAATCGATTCTAAATCAAACACATCTCAGGGACAGATGAGCTCAAAGCTATCTTTTATTGACCATTTACCCACAAGTTTCAGCAATGTAGCCAACACTGATCCACCTTTTCTATGCTATCATGTAAATAAGATTCATCACACTATGCTTCTACTCTTAGTATGAAAGATGCAAACTACAATCAACAAAATACAATGTTAAAATTTCCTACGACAATTCAATGAGCTAGGTTTCCTGATGAAATTAAGTTAAAACCTCAAAACTTAAATTTATAGATGTTATGCCTTTGCAAGTCCATTTGTTTACAAGATCAGCATGGTATATGCTTAGGTCCAATATCCTATGAAGAAAGGAAATGTGGAATGATAGGTGCATGGGGAAAAGTTTTCCCCAGGCACTGTATCTCTCTGTTTCCTTGGGTGGAATCAGAGGGAGAGAAGAGACTAGTGAAACATTTCCCTAGCATCTTCACATATTGCTTCTGCTTGACACTAACCTCTTCATATTTATATTTTAGTCTTGTTTGAACTGGGGTACAATGGCAAATAGACTAAGAATACTGTTAATAGTGAAGTAAAAGAAATAAAATAAATGTTCAATCCAGAAATTGATTCCATTTACTCTTTTGATCTGATTTATTTTAAATGGGTCCTTTTTGCATCACTATTTATGTATGCTTTGAGGCAAATCCTTTAAAATAAATTTCATTTTATTTTACATGTTTTTCATTTACACAAGCTCAATAGACTCAGAAAAATTACTATGCATTTTGTTTATCATCAATGTGAGTTTCATATCTTTCATTGTTCGGATCTTATAGATTTTTGACAAAATATCCCTCTCTTATGTGCTTTTCTGGTACAAACTGTGCGTCGTGTTTAGAAAAAAGTTCATAACAAAGAAGATATTATATTTTATTCTTATAAGCTTGCTCGCACTGCAACGATTCTTCTGCATTTCATAATTATTTTCCTTTATCTTATTGATTCTGTTAGCTCATAAAATGGAGGAAATGATTTTTATCAAAAAAAATTATTCCACGTGGAGAATACAAACCCAAACTCGTTAGCTTCTTGTTTTTCACCAGCTCATTTGTTTTTGACTTTCATCTCTTATGCTTAGGTTGGACTGTTCTTTTATGATATATTTTGGGTGTTCTTCACACCAGTGATGGTTAGTGTTGCTAAATCTTTTGACGCTCCCATAAAGGTTAGTTTTTCGAGGTATTTGATTGTTGATTTAAGTAACTATTTGGTGTGCTTTAATTCATACACTTACTTCCTATGTGCTTCCGACAGCTTCTATTTCCAACTTCTGATGCTGCAAGACCTTTTTCCATGCTTGGCCTTGGAGATATTGTTATTCCTGGTAAATATCCAATTATAAGACAACTTCTCAAACTAAAAACATGTTTTTGTATATTGTTAATTAAATTCAGAGTAAGGTGAAAAGATTAATAATTGTGAAGTTTTTTAGCTATACTGTTTGTGAAACTATTAGAAAGGAACTTAGCATTAGGCTTTACTAAGGTAAACTCAGTGCCATTATCACCGCTCATCAATATTCTACTAACAAATAATTTCTAGTAGGGTTATATATATAAACTAATGGTTCATGAACTAGTCGGTTACTTGATTCATGAAGTGTTTGTTTGTTTATTTGAATAATATATAGTCGCACTATTGGTTTCAAACTGAATATTTATTATTGAACAGTTAATTATTTTTTACACATTTGCTTTATGAGATTAGTATAAATATTATATTATCAAGTTTTATATTTGCTTTTTCGCATGAATGTATATTATCGAAACTCATAAACAAGTTGAGAAACAAATCTTTAAGGATTTAATCTCTATGTTTAACATTATTTATTAAGTTTTTTTTATCAAATTATTAAATACTATGGGTTTCAAATATCAGATTGGATTATAGCTTGATTATATAAAGACCAGCTTGCCTTTAAATTTGCTTGATATTATTTTCAATGAACAATCTTTTGAGCTCGGTTGACTTTGTTTATTTATTTCAACAATAAGCAAGGTTGAACATAGTCAAGCTTGACTTACTTGGCTTTTTCCTAATTTCTATCACTTTGTTAAGTATTATCATCGTTGTTGCTGGTTAGATGTGAGTATTTTTTGCTAATCATGAAATAGGGTTGAAAATGTCATTCTGCTTAGTGAAATTGTGAATCTACTTCTCTGCTTGTAGACTACAATCATCACAAGATCATCATAGGTTATTTATCTTATCTTGCTCGTGCTGCTTGGAATCAAATTGTATCACCTACAACAAGATATATCGATAATCTTGGGTTGAAATGGTGAATTTGATGAGGAATAGTGGACGAAGGAGGATTTAACTGCGTGATCTTTCATGGCAAGGGCTTGATGTCTTCTCAATCTCTGACTGATACATGTCTTAATGTAAAAAAGCCCACTGCTCGCCCTGAACATTGCAGAAACCCTTTACATTGTAAAGAACTTAACCTCTCGATCAACAGTCCTTGAGAACACACCCCTTCATCACCTCAAACTCATTTAAATTTCATTAACTTAAGCTCATTAACCCTCTAACCTCAATTATTAACTCAGCATTTCTCCTACCTATTGATCTACAATCTTCCAGAATTGTGTAGTTGTTTGCTGCTGTTCTGCTTCTGCTTTTCTCAACAGTTGATTCGTTCTCAAGTCAAGTTAAGCTTGATCTTGTTTAATGGAACCGTAGAATGTTTACTTTGTGTAAAGATTAAACTCATTGCTGGATGCCTAGGAATTTGTAAAAGAGCCAACCATCTGTCGGTCGGTATATTTCTCATTGCAGTGATTTAACAACTGAACTGAAACAATTGCATGGATAATGTGATACTATAGTACTATACTATTAAGGAGAAATGAAAAATGTCACTTTTCTTGATAGAGGGCTCTAAACAAATTGAGGATGATCAGATAGACATAATGTTTCTAATGGTGTGCAAATCAACGGCGTGCACAAACAGAAGATATCTATGGTTTACCTTTGCGATCTTTGTTGCTTGTGATCCTTCTTTGTCTTTGCAACTAGTCTGATTTAGTTCTTCTTTCAGTAAATTTAAGTGAATTCTTGTGCCGCTAGAAGTTTTCAAATTTCTCACTTTATCATAGCTTTCTTTATGTTTTTTTTTTTCATCACAATTTGACACGCATACTTCTGATTAGGTATCTTTGTCGCATTGGCATTGCGCTTTGATGTTTCAAGAGGAAAGCAAGCACAGTACTTTAGTAGTGCCTTTTTAGGATATACGGTCGGTCTGGTCGTTACAATCATAATCATGAACTGGTTCCAAGCTGCACAGGTGAATGCCTGAAGCTGTTTCTGTTATCCGTTCAGTACCTTTCTCCAAATTTATGCTTATGGCTTCTTTGCCGCATGCAGCCTGCTTTGCTTTATATAGTTCCAGGAGTTATCGGATTTTTAGCAGCTCATTGCCTATGGAACGGGGAAGTAAAACCGGTCAGTTCCTATTTTCTTGCCTTTTTATAAAATGGCGGATGACCTTTATGTTTTCGATAGTGCAATGGCTTTCTTATTCATTCGGGGATTTTGTGTAATAATTCAACTAAGTAGGATTAGAAGAAAATTGATTTGTTCAATTTTGTTTCAAAGTATTTTTCTAAACTTCATTAAGGTTGTAGCTTCATGCTACCGACGAGTTTGTACTAGAATATTTTGTTTGAATGGAAGTCGATTGGAAAGAACTATATGTTGGATCGAAAATCCAGTTTCCGATACTGAATGACCTACTTGTTTTTGTTAACAGTTGCTGGAGTTCGACGAATCACAATTGTCATCGACCGAGAAGAGCAGTGGCGGTTCCGCAGAAGCTGAAGCCACTAAAGCTGACAAGAAAGTCGATTAGTTGTTTGATTTACTGTCGTTCATAACAATTCAGAGATTTTGCTGCGAATGAATGACGATTCGACTAGTTTAAGGAGAGCATTGCTATCATCTAATAGGATTTATGATTACAGTCATGAATGACAAATCTTAATATGAAAAAAAAAATCTTAACATTGATCCAGTTCATCTGGATGTTCTTAGCTTGTTTTTCTAATATTGTTATACAGTATAAACTTTTATAATCGAGATAAATGATTCAATTTCTCCTTATATATTTTATATTGTTAGGATATGTATGTCTGTTTGGATGTTCAATTGAATGTGTTCTTATCAATAAATTCTATTACTGATATACAACAGTCGACTCGACTGTTTGACTATAGTTGAACTCAAATTAGCTCAAGTCTGGTATATTTATTTTTGATAATTATTTTTCTTAAAAAATAATAATGAACATAGAAGTTTTAGTTATGTTCTTAGGAGGGACTAGTGGAAATCTATTGAGGATTTGTATGGAAATTATTTTTAATTTTTATTGTGTTTTTGAAAATGATAAATAAAAATAAATATAGAGAATATGGTTGTACTCATTATTGGGTTTTAGTATTTAAAAAGATTTATTTTCTTATAAAATACTTAGTTTTTTAAAATGGTCTAAATTGTACCTTTTTCAGTATATTTTATATTCATATTTAAAACTTAATCTCCTTATTTTTTTCTAAAAAATGGAATGATTTTTAATCAAAAGAATGACTCAACCATCTCTCTCTATAAAATATGAAATGCATCATCCTATTAGGAAAGATTAAATTAAAAAATTAAAATTAGTCATTATATAAAAGGATAATTCCTTAAATTTTATCGAGATTCATCTTTTGTTCAATTCTATAATTCTATCATGTAATAATTAACTCAGTTGTAACTATATCAGTAATCCATTTGTTTTTCTTGGTAACAAAAAAGATGAATACACTTGTCCCCAGTGTCCTCGTCAATCCGTCTCAAGACCAACACGAAGGAGATAATCCATTTATCTTTCTTGTCAAATGATAAGGTTGCTCTCAAATATAATGTTCCATATTATTATCTCTGTTTCATTTATTAAGTATAATATCAAATGGATTTTGACATATTCAATAACATAACATTTGTAATACATATTTTATCATATTCAATAATATTCACGTAATAAAAGCTATGAATTATACAATGTTATGATAATTATGATTTCGTAATTCTTATAATGTGAGTAGTTTTTATAATGTGAACTTAGATGACTGATAAGATGAGAAATAATAATATTAAATAATATATTAGAAAGTTGTACAGAGAAAATGGGGTTATACATTTTTTATTAAAAAATAAGAGGAAAAAACAGACTTGATATGATTTGGATGAAATAAGGTGCCTCTGAATTTTGCTTTTAAAAAAATCTCTCTCATTCTCCAAATAATTTTAGCCTCTGTTTTGTCTTTAAAAAGTTTTTTTTTTAAAGAAAGAAATCTAAATTGATTGTCAAAAACGAGTCTTTTAATTTTGTTTTAAAGTTTTTATTCAACACTATCTTTTAGTTCAATATGACTATAGTAATTTTGATTAAAATTATTAAAAATAAAACTATTTTGATCCATTTGCCCTTATAATAATACTAAAATAATATTTTTTTATGACAACAAATAAAATAAAATAAAATATTATATTATGAATTACAGCATTTTCCATTTTTTTAATTAAAATAAATTCACATGATCCTTTTCGAGCCCAGTTATCGAGCTGTCGGAGGCCGTTGAGATTCTTAACGATCGTGAACGCTAAGAAGCAAAATCCCTGTCGTTTAGACTGGCCACCACGTGGGGCGACCCGCCGCCGTCGAGCTCCCGAGTCCCGCTCGATCCGGGGAGGCATTCGCGGCCGCGCAATGCGTCGAAACCCTATAAATTGCCGGCGTCCGGAACCGGTGCTCGATCGCTCCTCCTTTTCGTCCCCCAATCTTCGCCCCACCGCTTCGCCGGGAGTCCAATAAGAGAAAGAGGGCAGGACGCCGATGGGATGCCTGCTCTTCCTCATGCCCTCCATTTTTATCGGGTAGACTATCCGTAGCTCTAGTAGCCTCCTGCACCGGCCGATGTCTCGCTAATTTCTTCCCCGCCGGCCTCCGTTTCCTCTCAAGGTTCGCTCCCTAACATACCTCGTCAGATCATTTGCTTCTGCCTTTTGAGAGAAGGGGTTTCAGTAAGGGAAAAAAAACTCCCTTTTTTTTCTGTAAATCCTTGAACATTTATTCAATGTGATTTGAATGCTGCCTTGATCTATTTGTTTACAATGCAAATCAGTTGTTTGCTGAAATGTCCAAGCATTGTGATGCATAATCCATGAACATCCTTTTTGGTGGTCTTTTAGGGAATATCAAAATGGGTGCGTGCACATCAAGGCCAAATAGCACACTCAGGCCTCACAAGTACTCCCGCCGGTCGAAGAAACACCATGGAAAAGTTCCATGTGAGCTGCCAGAATTTTCCATGAGCAAGTTTGTTCAGGTCGAGTCTTCTGGGAAATCAAGGCGAAAAACAGATGTTCAGAATTTGAAATTTCATCTAACTCAATTGCAGTGGCACCACAGTCAAGTGGATGCTCATGGTAGTGCTTTTACTTCAACTCTCATCTTTGCTCTCTCGATATTGGTGGTGTATAACATGACGTGTTTTAGGAATGTGTCAAGACGCATGGTTTGATTCTCTCAGCCTGATTGAGTCTGATACTGATGATGATTTCATCAGTGTAGATGGAGGTAAGATTGTTACACAGTATGAATTGATTAACGCTTCACATGACATTACAAGCACTGATAATGGCTTCTTTTATTACTTTAGATAGTGTGCCATCTGAAAAAATAGAGGCTCAAATGTTGCATTATGAAAATGCTTCTCGAGTTGTTGATGCACTGTGCCAGTTGCATGATTATGGTAGTGCTCCTGTGACATTGGCTGTTGAACAATATCTGAAAAGAGAAGGTAAAATCGAAAGACTCTCGAGCAAGGATGAAGAGAAGGATGTTGAATTTTCTGCGGGAATGATCTCTAAGACGCAAGAGAAACAACTTGAAAAAACATATGGTAGCTTTAACGATTTGAAAGAAAGACATGATACAGAAGAACAATCTCTTGTGAACAAGATGCAGGCTCGTTTAAGTAGATTAGTTTCTTCTTTGAGTTTCAATGATAAGATCTATCAAATGAATACTCTTAGTCCATCAGGTCAAAAGAGAAAGTCAGCTGTTATCAGGCTTTCTTACAAAAGGCAGTCATGTGAGGGAGAAGAAACTACTGAGTTCTGTAAGTATATAATTTTATACCTGATTCTTCAATACATGCGCTTGCATTGCACACACTACTGGTCTGTAAGGTTATCTTGAGAATCTCAAAGAATTTTTTTTTTCTTTTTGTCCTAGTATCTGAATGCCTTCCACTGTGGATATTTCTTTCAAATAATACAGTATGGAAGATGGTTAATACAAGTTTCTAAGTACGCGTGAGGTATCATTTTGGGTTGTTTGTTGGAGCGGTATGATACTGGTATTCCAGGTAGTATAATGGTTTATGCAGTTTGGTTTGAACATAACTAAAATATGAATATCGATTTTGCCTTTACCGCACAAAGTTATAGGAATTCTTGATAGTATTATGGTTTATGCAGTTTGGTTTGAACATAACTAAAATATGAATATCGTTTTAGTCTTTAATAAACAAAATCATAGGAATCCTTTGTACATGCAATACAAATACATAAACTTGTAGAGCACAGTAATACTTGTTTTCTGTATGAATTACTTTGATGTCTAAATGGCAAAATTTGGTCAATTTTATCTTGCATATATTTGGAGCTGAACTTTGTATCCTTCATAACGTATAGGCGCAACAAAGAAATTCTTACTTCGTCCAAAAGGAGGATTAGTGATTCCAAAATTCCCAGGGGAGAAATCAAGTGCAGGATACTGGTCCTTTCTTGCTCCATCAACTTTTGAACTTCGTGGAGAAAGCTACTTCAGGCATGATTTTTTCAGATCCAAAAAACTTATAATTTACATGTGTATAAAAAAGTCTGTGCCTGCATAATCTCTCGCGTGTATTTATCGTGAAGGGATAAGAAGAAATATCCTGCTCCAAACTATGCTCCATATTACCCAATTGGTGTTGACTTGTTCAATTGCCCACGCAAAGTAAACCATATTGCTCAACACATTGAACTTCCTCAAGTCCAGACACACGGGAAACTTCCTTCACTCCTTATCGTCAATATTCAGGCACTAAACAGAAAGCTATAACTTTTCATGGTTTAGAGCAGCCAGTCAATTGTACGTAAAAGTTAATTTCGTGTTTTCTTACAGATGCCTACTTATCCGGCCGCCATGTTTCTTGGTGATAGTGATGGGGAAGGAATGAGCCTAGTGCTGTATTTTAAAATATCTGAGTGCTTTGACAAAGAGGTTTCTGATAGTTTCAAGCATTTAATAAGGGTATGTTTCTTTCGATCCTGATTGTTGTTTGCTTAACCTCTTTAGATCAAAAATTTTGCAGCAGCAATTGTGGTGCATATTTTCATCTTTTGCAGAAATTTATTGATGATGAAATGGAAAGGAATAAAGGGTTCGCAATGGAAACGATCACCCCCTTCCGGGAGAGGTTGAAAATCCTTGGTGGGCTAGTTAACCCAGAGGATCTTACTCTGAGTTCTGCAGAAAAAAAGCTTATACAAGGATACAATTTTAAGCCCGTTCTTTCGCGTCCTCAACACAGTTTTTATCAGGTATAATATAGTTGACGAATAGACTATTTCGCCAGTTTCTATTTGAGACGACATCAATAACCTGGAAAACTAACACTGTGAGCAAAAGAGTCAAATTATATGTTCCTGTTTCCTCTCGAGTCAGAACGACATTCTAACTGAGTCAATGACAAGAGAACAAATTTTCAACTCATTCTCTTGTGCCTGATACTTTTTCTGCGATTTATATATTCAAACCTACAGGGTGAAGATTACTTTGAGATTGATCTTGACATACATCGCTTCAGCTACATATCAAGAAAGGGTCTAGAAGCATTTAGAGAACGTATGAAAGACGGGATGCTCGATCTGGGTTTAACAATTCAGGTAAGTTCTAATGCATATTCTACAGGTATGTCCTTAGAATTTGAGCTCCCCATGCTACTTAGACAAAACACAATTGTATGCTTATGAAAATATCTGTCTTTGACCAAAATCTTAGCAATTGTCAAAGAGAAACAAACAAAAACCACAGGATCGGTAACTATTATTCTTCCTATGCTTCTACATTGACTACCTAAGTAGATCAGAAACTGTTAGAAATAGAAAATAATATTCTAAGTTACTCAAAAATGCTATGAACATTCTTCTCCTCTTTGGTGGCCTTGAACTATGATCACCCTTTCAACTTTAAAATATACGATATGAATTGTCCTTACTCTTAGCATGTTGCAAGATCTCCATATCTCCATATCTAGGAAGTTAAATTGTTGCTGAAATATATATCTATATCCATCTTTACACACACACACAAAGTCACACATGTTTGTCATCCTTGAGTTCTTGTTTAATTGAAGGATAGGAAGTGAGGAGAGAAATGGGGCTATATCTTGGATTTTAACATGGTATCAAGTCAATCCCCCACTCACCCATATCGATATTAGGATGACAATTCTTAAATTGTGTTAACTACCAACAGGTAAGAATACAAATGGGTACGTAATATTGGAATACTATAGGGGCTGCTCCATTTCGATTCGACTCATTTGAGAAAAGAACAGAGCATAGTGTTCTATGAAATGTATGTTTGAATTTCTATTTTGCTGAATCTCATCTGTGCAATCTATCCAAAACTGTTTCAGGCCCAGAAGCCGGAGGAACTCCCGGAGCAAGTCATCTGCTGCGTGAGGCTGAACAAGGTCGACTTCGTCAATCACGGGCAAATTCCCAGCATCGTCGCTATCGATAATTGAGACAAATGGACCAAGCAAAGTATTCCTAATGCGATTAGTTTCCTATTTTACCAAGTAATGAACACCTTGTGTGTTCTCTTAAACCTATCTTAAGTGCCGGGCCAATCCGTTAAGATTCGGTGTTGTCTGATTTATCATTTTTTTTTAAAAAAAACTATCTTAAGCACCCTATTGGTGCAATTATTATTATTATTTTTTACTTTTCTTTTTTCTTGTCACTGAAAGTTTGTATCGTGAGATACTACTGCACAAGTTGGACAAGGATGATGTATTGTTATGCGTATTATATATTGCTCGATATCATTTACTTGGATAAAGACTTGATAATTAAAATATAATATTATAAACTATTCGGTTCAAAATAAAAAAAGTAAAATATAGGGAGTATAGTAAAACTTTTTCTCTCCAAATATTATCATAAATACGTGGATTTATCTGTAAAATGGAGGTCTATTTAAATCGTCACTGGGATGAGAGAGAGAGAGAGAGGAGAGAGAGAGATGGACCTCTTCTGCGTCGGCTGCCACATCCTCCTCCTCCTCCTCCCGCCTTTCACGGCGACTGCCGGAGGAGGCTACGCGGAGGACCACAGCGCTCTGCTTTCCATCAAAACCGGCCTTGCCGATTCTGGCGCAGTCGCGCTCGCCGCCTGGGGCAACGCCACCAACCACTGCTCCTGGTCGTGCGTCACCTGCGATAGCAGAGGCTCAGTCGTCGCTCTCGATCTGTCTGGAAGAAACCTCTCTGGACTCCTCCCCCCGGCTGTCGGCCGCCTCCGCTTCCTCTTTCACCTTTCCGTCGCCGGCAACTCCTTCTCCGGCGCCATTCCTCCGGAGCTCTCCTTCCTTACCTCCCTTCGTTACCTCAACCTCTCCAACAACATTTTCAACGGATCGTTTCCACCGGCCCTCGGCCGCCTCGCGCGGCTCCGCGTCCTCGACCTCTACAACAATAACCTCACCGGGCCGCTTCCCCCTGCGGCGGCGGCTATGTCCCAGCTCCGTCACATCCACCTTGGGGGCAACTATTTCTCCGGTTCTATTCCGCAGGAGTACGGCAGCTGGATGTTCCTCAAGTACCTTGCGCTCTCCGGCAACGAGCTCAGTGGCCCTATTCCCTCGGAGATCGGCAACCTCTCTGCGCTACGCGAGCTCTACATCGGCTACTACAATAGCTACGAGGGCAGCCTCCCGGCGGAGATCGGCAACCTCTCTTCACTCGTCCGCTTCGATGCCGGAAACTGCGGTCTCTCCGGCCGCATCCCGCCCGAGATTGGCAACCTCCAGAGCCTGGATAGCCTCTTCCTCCAGGTGAATGGCCTTTCCGGCGAGATCCCGCTGGAGTTTGGGCGACTGAAGAGCCTCAAGTCCCTCGACCTCTCCAACAATGCCCTCACGGGAGAGATTCCTCCGAGTTTTGCCGAGCTCAGCAACCTCACCCTCCTCAACCTCTTCCGTAACAAGCTCTTCGGTGCCATCCCGGAGTTCGTCGGGGACCTCCCCCAGCTCGAGGTGCTCCAGGTGTGGGAAAACAACTTTACCGGAAGCATCCCTCGACGGCTTGGTACGAACGGGCACCTTCAGCTCCTCGACTTTTCGTCGAACAAGCTCACTGGTGCGCTACCTTCGGACCTTTGCTACGGCAACAAGCTTGAGACATTGATCGCCCTCAGTAACTTTCTCTTCGGTCCGATTCCGGACTCCCTTGGCCGCTGCGAATCCTTGAGCCGCATCAGAATGGGGGAGAACTACCTCAATGGAACCATCCCCCAGGGCCTATTTACCTTGCCGAATCTGTCTCAGGTGGAGTTCCAAGGCAATCTTCTCTCCGGCGGGTTTCCCAACACCGGCAACTCTTCGATCTCTCCTACTCTCGGTCAAATTTGCCTCTCGAACAACCGTCTAACTGACCCCTTGCCTCCGTCTATTGGGAACTTCCCCGGCCTTCAGAAGTTGCTGTTGAACCAGAACTTTTTTATCGGCAGCATCCCGCCCGAGATCGGGAAGCTTCAGCAACTCTCGAAACTGGATCTCAGCGGGAACCGGTTCTCGGGCTCTATTGCGCCGCAAATTACCAAGTGTCAGCTTCTGACATTTATGGATCTTAGTAGAAACGAACTCTCCGGCGATGTTCCGGCCGAGATTGCAGACATGCGGATCTTGAACTACCTCAACTTGTCGAGGAATCATCTCGAGGGCCAAATTCCAGCCGCCATCTCGTCAATGCAAAGCTTGACGGCTGTGGATTTCTCCTACAACAACCTCTCCGGTGTCGTCCCGAGCACCGGCCAGTTTAGCTACTTCAATGCCACTTCCTTCATCAGTAATCCAGATCTATGTGGCCCTTATCTTGGCCCGTGCCAGTCAGGGATCTTGCACCCTGCTCGTGCCAAAGGAGCCCTCTCGGCATCCTTCAAGTTTTTGCTAGTCATCAGCGTCCTTATCTGCTCTTTTGTCTTCGCCATTGCGGCCATTGTTAAGGCCCGGTCTTTGAAGAAGGCTAACAATGCCCGTGCATGGAAGTTCACCACCTTTCAGCGGCTGGATTTCACATCCGACGATGTGCTGAACTGCTTGAAGGAGGAGAACATAATAGGCAAAGGAGGGGCTGGAATAGTTTACAAGGGTGTCATGCCTGATGGCAAACAAGTAGCAGTTAAGAGGCTTCTGGCGATGAGCCGAGGATCATCACATGATCATGGATTCAATGCAGAGATTCAGACTCTTGGAAGGATTCGCCACCGGCACATTGTGAGGCTGTTGGGCTTTTGCTCCAACCATGAGACTAATCTTTTGGTGTATGAGTATATGCCTAATGGCAGCCTTGGGGAGGTTCTCCATGGCAAGAAAGGTGGGCATTTGCACTGGGATACAAGGTATAAGATTGCCGTAGAGGCAGCAAAGGGTCTTTGCTATCTCCACCATGATTGCTCGCCATTGATCCTCCATCGAGACGTCAAATCCAACAACATCCTCTTGGGTTCCAACTTTGATGCTCATGTGGCCGACTTTGGACTTGCCAAGTTCTTGCAGACCTCAGGCACCTCCGAGTGCATGTCAGCCATTGCTGGTTCTTATGGTTACATTGCTCCAGGTTTTCTTCCTTACCCTGAGATTCAATCTATTGTTATGTTTCCATGGCTATGGTGTTGGTAAATAATGTCTAGCTCACTTCTGTCTCAAATTTCATCATGCTTCAAATCCTAATGCTATTAGACACTTTTTATACCTATTGTTGCTGAACTAGCTGAAACCAACTTAAATGCCTACTTGTTGTTCCACCTGATATATGTATTTTTTTCCTATGCTCTTCCTTTTACGCTAGAGCAGAGTTAATTTGACATGGCATGAATAACTTGCATGAGATATTAGTGACTAACCTCTACTTGATTGATAAGTAATCTGAGACTGACTTAAAAAACCTTAGATATATTTTTTTATGTTATTGATGTACTGTTTCTAAATAGACATGGTGGTCGTGTGTTCTCTGAATCTGCCAGTGTTTAATTCGTGTTGCTAAATTGCCTTTTAGGAGAGCAAAGCTAATCTGACATGATGTTAGGGGGCGTTTGGTTCTTTCCTAGGAATAGGAATCGGAATGGGAATCATTGTATTGTGGAATGGGAATGGGTATGAGCATGGATATCACTCTTAAAAGCAATGTTTGGTTAGTTACATATTTTCTATCGGAATAAATCAAAATTTCCTTTTTTACCCTTAAAAGAAAATAAGAGAAAAAAATTAGATGTGAGAGAAAGATGAATGTGAGAGAAAAATATGATGAAAGAGAATGATGAGAGAGAAAGTCTCATGAGAGAGAAAGTGTGATGAGAAAGAATGAAGAGAGAGAAAGTGTGCTGAGAGAAAATGAGAAAAAAGAGTGTGATAGGAGAGAGCATGATGAGAGAAGATGAGAGAGCAAATATGATGTGAGAGAAAGTATGATGGGAGAGGATGAAGAGAGAGAAAATGTAATGTGAAAAATGAGGAGAGAGTGATTGATGAGAGAGAAAGTATGATGAGAGAGAAAATGTGATGAGAAAAAAAGAGAACAGTGAGTGATGGGAGAGATTAAAGAGAGAGAAAGTATGATGAGAGAGAAAGTGTGTTGAGGGGAAAAAAGGAGGGAGTGTGACAAGAGAGATTGAGGAGAGAGAAAGTATGATGAGAGAGAAAGTATGATGAGAGAAAAAGAAGGAAGAGAGTGCAATGGAAGAGATTGAGTAGAGAGAAAGTATGATGAGAGAAAAAGTATGATGAGAGAGAAAGTGTGATGAGAAAAAAAAGGAAAGAGAGTGTGATAGGAGAGATTAAGGAGAGAGAAAGTGTATGATAAAATGATGAGAGAGAAAATATGATGAGAGAGAACAAGGAGAGAGAAGTGATATGAAAGAAAAAATAAATAAATAAATATATTTTGATATTTGATATTAAGGGAGAAAATTTTAGTTTTAGGTCAAGGGTATTTTTGGAATAAGGGAATATTTTGATTGATGAAAATAGGGTAATGAGTCATTGAAGGGGAGGTACATGGGAATGAGTTATTACCCAATTTCAAGGATTCATTCCCTTATTTGCATTCCTATTCCTATAATCCAAACATTAACAATGACAATCAATGATTCCCATTCCCATTCCCTACTCCTATTCCCCTAAACCAAACGCCCCCTTAGTTAATAGTTATTTGATTCAGATATTTATGACTGTTTGCAATTGAAGATTTTCCATATTGTTCTCATCATGTGAATTTGGTGCACAGAGTATGCCTACACCCTCAAGGTGGACGAGAAGAGTGATGTTTACAGTTTCGGTGTTGTTCTTCTAGAACTAGTAACCGGGAGAAAGCCCGTTGGTGAATTTGGCGAGGGAGTAGACATTGTTCAATGGGTTAGAAAGATGACCGGCTCCGACAAGGAACAAGTGATCAAAATCCTGGATCCAAGGCTTCCATCTCTTCCCATCCATGAGTCGATGCACGTCTTCTACGTCGCTATGCTCTGCGTGGAGGAGCAGAGCATCGAGCGACCAACAATGAGGGAGGTAGTCCAGATACTCAGCGAGCTCCCAAAGCCTCCACTGAAGCAAGGAGAAGACTCCTCCAGTGGCAATCGGGCCTCCTCACAGTCACCAGCCAAGGAAATGGAAACTGAAGAGCAGCAGCAAGAACAACTACCAGCTTCCACTTCACCACCATCAGATTTCCTTAGCATCTAGTGCTGTCGAATTAAGGGTTTGCTCCAGTAGTATTTTCCACTTTTTTTTTTCTTCTCTCAATTAGATGTAAATTGCTACGACTGATGTTCAGCTGCATTGGTGATCCACTTTGTCATCTTGGTGGGTGACTGGGTTCCCCTCTCAACTGCTTCCATTATTGTTTCTGTAAATGTCTGCAGGTGCAGCTGATTTTGGGCTATCCTGCAACGCCCCCTCACATGAACTCTTGAATCAAATGCTCTCCTCCTCCGTGTTGGTCCTGAAACAGATTGAGGGGTGCTGAGAGTTAACGTATTCATCTTTTACCATCATCTTGAATCAAATGCTCTCTCTGAAGTCTGAAGAGCAAGCTCTGCCCCCTCTGTAAATGCAGTCTGATGGAAGTAAGGACAGTTGATTGGCATTTTCAAATACTGCAAGTTCGTGCTTAGCTTTGCTCTGTAGCTTGCCCTCTGTAGTATGGTGGCCATCTACTTCACCTGTTCATGAATAGTTGCAGCCTGGAGTATTTAATGGTGGAACCAGTCATTTGGAGAGTTTGGTGAGATTATTGACCAAGTCATTTTCATATGAATATAATAAACAGAATAGATTTTGTAGTGGATGGAGACAAATATAAATTTTATTGGTAGATTTTATTAGTTGGCTAATTTGATCATTGAAATGTGACTTTGTCCTTTTGTTTGTTTGTTTAGAGCAGATGGTCCCAAGAAGGTAGTGCCCGTAGGCAAAGGCCATGGTACAGAGATACAACGAAGTAAAAAAACAAATAGCAGAAGACTGCAACAGCGCACAGTTTGTGTAGAATGGGCAATTTGGCAGCATCCACTCCAAATGCAGTCTCACACTCTCACTACATGATACACCAAATGGACTAGGGCCAGAAATAAAAGTTTATAAAGAATTTATTTATATAAAAATATTTTATATTTAATATTTTTTTTATCAAGTTTTATAGTAGTAAATTCATAGGTGCTGAAATAAAAATATTTTTTAGATAATAAATATGTTGAAATGCTCAAAAAACCATAGTAAGGATTTTTTTTTTTTTTTTTTTTGCAAGTAATGAATCTTCACTTCCCAGGCAGGTTCTTGAGGTGGCAGCTGGTGCTAAAGGTAAGCCTGTAAATAAGATAATCGGAGCTTAAAATGAATTAAACTGCTAAAATGATTGTGTAATTTTTTTTTTTTTTTTAGCTTGAGTTTGATACATTTAGTATTATGGAACTCTTGATTTAAATTTATTTTATTAGTTATTGAGCTTGATAATATAGATTTATTTATTTAGTTTATTTTTTTTATTTATTTAGTAAATTAACAAGAGTTTTATTGATGAAAATATTGTTCAAAAAGTTATTTATGAACATTAATAATATAAATACATGATATTGTGTGTATTGAACATACATAAATAAGTTTTCATTAAAACTAATGCTAAACTTGTTCATGATATGACTTATTTTCCGCCCTAGTGCTAAATGAAGGTGAGTATTCGTCTTATCGTTGACTATTGTGGTGTACCACGGAGTCAACTGAAATGTGACCCGTTGACCTGTCTTTTTGTGGTTGAAGTAGTCATGCTTTGCGTAAACGCGTAAACAAGCTCGAAGCTGAATCGAAAGTTCCGAATGCACAATAACATAAGAGTCGTGAGTCTCCTCGTAGGCGATGGTTACGATATAGAATATTATTATATAAAATTTTAAGATTAAATTCGACATGTCTGAATATATTTTTTTTTTATATCTTATCATCTGTAGTGTGGTTAGAAAATATTTATGATTTACTTTTTAACTTAGAAATATATTTGACGAGGTGTTGAATGAGTAAATCACTTTTTTACTATATGAATGTTCTCGTAGGTTATTGTCTTTGTAGGTTGTCAAGTTAATTAAAGAATAGTAAATTTATTATAATGAAATAAGAGGTTAATTTTTGATAGACATATATTCTTTGAAAAACAAAATTTCTTTTATATTCTAATTATTTGAGGGTCTATTATAAGTTCATCCTATTCGTGTAAGGAACACAGGGTTACTTAAAAGAGAAAAGTCAACGAGTATGAATAAGTAATATGCAATGAAATTTTGATGGAATTTTTTTATTTTTCGAAAGAAAAAAATAATGGACGTCTATTTGATACCTATTATCTACTGTTCTTTAATGAAATCTAAAATGTCTCTTGGGCTATGATGTAATAATAAGAATAATAGAACTTATAATTAAGGAATGCTACCTTTTAGATAGTCTGTCATAAATGTTTTCGATTTATTTTAATGGCTGATATTAAATTACTATAAAACCGAACCGATCATAATCTAAACTGAACCTTAATTGGCATTTTAAATTCTTTTATGAAATTTCTGGCCTTTACAAATAATCGATTTTTAATATCATCACAATAAGGGGCGTATATGCAAATTTCCCTTTGCTTAGGGTCGTCAATAAATGCCGCTCTAGGCATTACCGAATCCTTCTCTCGCACACTTTCTAGGGCTTTTCGTCTTCGGATCCCTCTTCGATCGGGGCCTCGTTTCGTGAGAGGAGAGACGGGATCTGGTGATTCCGCCTTGCATCTGTGGGCTACCGATCGATTGGGTAAAGTTCCGCCGCGGAGATGTTCGGGAGGGCGCCGAAGAAGAGCGACAACACTCGCTACTACGAGACCTTGGGGGTGCCCAAGACCGCATCTCAGGATGATCTGAAGAAGGCCTACCGGAAGGCTGCCATCAAGAACCACCCCGACAAGGGCGGCGACCCCGAGAAGGTGCCGAAGTGAATGTCCTTTTTGATAGGCTATGTTTTTCTGTTGTCGTTGTTCATTTAATCTGGGTTTGCTCTCATTAGTTCGTCCTTCCCACCCGATTGTCTACGATTGATTTGTTGCTTAATGTTCGTCTTACATTGGATCTGTCACGCGTTTGCTTTTCTTTCAGATACGAGCTGTTTTTTTGGCTGGAAATCATTTTTTTTTCTTTTTTTTCTTTATGGTTTTCGAAGAAAGAGATTCTATTGTTCTGTTTTTAATTCCGATTTCCATGCTGAAATTTTACAACTTTTGTGTTCTTTTTGTCTATCAGATTTGCATAAAAACTTAGGTTACTTTCATTCAAAAACTTGGAGGCGTGTGGATCCGTTATCGTGTCGTTGCGTTGGATGCGTTGTTTCATTGTTCACTTTATCTTCATCTCTTTGAAAGCTGACAGTATGAGTCATTTTGTAGCTAAAAAAAATCATTTCTTTTCTTTATTGTTACTAACGTAAGGGATTCTATTATTTTGTTTGCGTAGTTTGACTTCCTTACATGTGTGTGTCTCTCTTTAATTGAGTTGGAATCTTCTTTTCATTGCTGATTTTTTTTGTGAGCTCTTTGGAAGAAGACACTATTAGTCGTTTTATAGCTATTTTTTTCTTTATGGTTATATTTCTGTTTGCAAATTACAGTTCCGATATATTACTCTCTCACAGACACTCATATTTGTTTATCATATTTTGTATAAATGGGCATTGGCGAATTTTAACAGTAGATTTACGTTACGCCCATTCTGTGCATGAGATGTGTGGTGTAGATTTGTCATCATCTCATTGTGTTGGATGTCTTCTTTTGATTCTTCACATTTACTCTCTTTGGAAGCAGACTCTAGGGATGGAAGGCTAATAATCTGTTGGTCCCTTGATTATCAAGAAGGTCATTCTTATTTTGTAGTAGCTCCTGCTTTAGTTGTTTTTTCCCAAAGAAGTTTAATCTTTTACTTTTGGAACAGAAGGTTTCCTTTTTTTTTGTTGTTGTGCCATGATGAGTGCTTTGATGATGCTTTCTCTTTTTTTTGTTGGTGTGCTTTGATGAGTGCTTGTAGTTGTACCTAGTTTTTTGGTGGCTTTGTTGTATAATCGCCATCACTGATGGATGCAAATTGTCTGTTTCTTATCTGTTTCTTGGAATCACAATTATATGATAAATTATCTATTTCCCTTTCAGTTCAAGGAATTGGCCCAGGCTTATGAAGTTTTGAGTGATCCTGAGAAACGTGAGATCTATGATCAATATGGTGAAGATGCTTTAAAGGAGGGAATGAGTGGTGGAGGCGGGGGGCATGATCCATTTGATATATTCCAGTCCTTCTTTGGTGGCAGTCCCTTTGGAGGTAAGAAGTTCATATGTTTGATGATATCAAATACTGTTGCAAAACTGTTCAATTTTTCAAATTATGTCATTTAGAATTGGGTATGCTATTGATCTAGATGTTTGCCTTTGTCTTTTAACTTATCCAATAAACCAACCCTTAACTTTGTTTTTAGATTTGTCAAGTTTCATTCAGTTGGTACAACAAACCCATATGTTTGTGGGCCTTGTGGCATACTTATCTGTTAGGTTGACAAAAGTGGCCCGAACTAGTGTTATCCTGAATAGAGGAGATTGAGTAATCATGACTGTTTTCCATGGAGTTGCTCTTTTTTTTTGGGTATAAAATGTTGCATGTTTGCATTTATGATTCTATTACGGATTAAAATTTCTACATATTTTTATCTTATACTGTTGGCAATACTGTTAATTGTTTTAGAGCTGTGATGTTCGGAATTGATTGAGCACAAGTATCCAATACGAGTGATCCAAATGTTTGACACTATTATTTAAATTAGGAATATGATGTCAAAGGGTTCTAACTACTCCATAAATCAATCTTTAGCATTCTAAAGTATCTAATAAATCAACTGGTAGCTTTATTTTTAATTTATCAAGCTTTGTTCAATCAGTGCGACGATCAGCATGTTGGTAGCATTTTTTCTGTTAAAGTTGACTAAAACTTAATCTTGTCATCATTGTGAAGGAGGAAGCAGCAGAGGACGAAGGCAGAGAAGAGGGGAGGATGTCATCCATCCGCTCAAGGTATCCTTAGAAGATCTTTACAATGGAACCTCAAAGAAATTGTCACTCTCACGGAATGTGATCTGCCGGAAGTGCAACGGGTGAGTTGCTTACCTTTCTGTGTATGTTATGGATTGTGTCACAATTAATTGTTTATTATGTAATGATTTGGTTATATGCACCGATGCAGCAAGGGTTCGAAATCTGGCGCTTCCATGACATGCTCTGGCTGTCGTGGCTCAGGTATGAAGGTCAGTATTCGCCAACTGGGGCCTGGCATGATTCAGCAAATGCAGCATCCATGCAGTGAATGCAAGGGAACTGGTGAGAGGATCAATGAGAAGGATCGCTGCTCAGACTGCAAAGGCGAGAAGGTTGTCCCTGAGAAGAAAGTGCTGGAGGTTGTAGTTGAGAAAGGAATGCAAAATGGCCAGAAGATTTCCTTCCACGGCGAGGCCGACGAAGCTGTATGTTCATTTTTTGTTCCCCTTTATCTCTCTCTCCTTTCTCCCAAACATATCCTTTTGAACTAGATTATCAAAATATGTTCGTTTAAGTTGGGCAATTGCATGCAGCCTGATACGCTCACAGGAGACATTGTGTTTGTTCTCCAACAAAAGGAACATCCCAAATTCATGCGAAAGGGCGAAGATCTCTTTTACGAACATTCGTTGTCGCTGACCGAGGCTCTTTGTGGTTTCCAGTTTGTTTTGAATCACCTTGACGGTAGACAGCTACTTATCAAATCAAACCCAGGGGAAGTCGTCAAGCCCGGTAAGCATCCCTACTTATCTTGTTGCATTATTTGTGTGCTTCATGTTTGATTAACAATCTATCCGCCTTCCTCACTGAAACCAAAAATCTCTGGGACAGATCAAAACAAGGCAATAAATGATGAGGGCATGCCGATCCACCAGAGGCCCTTCATGAAGGGAAAGCTCTACATCCACTTCACTGTCGACTTCCCTGATTCACTGGCACCAGCTCAGTCGAAAGCTCTCGAGGCGGTTCTCCCTCCTAAGCCTGCGTCTCAGTTGATGGACATGGAACTCGACGAATGCGAGGAGACAATATTGCATGATGTTAACATGAAGGAGGAGATGCGACGGAAGCAAGCGCAAGCGCAAGAAGCTTACGAAGAGGATGAGGATGATCTCCATGGAGGCGGCCAGAGAGTCCAGTGTGCCCAGCAATAAACTTGATTAGCTATATAACTTTTATCGACGTTTGGTTGTGTGCCCAGTAGTAGTATCATGGTCATCCTTTTGAAGTAGTTTAACAATAAACTTATCGATCGAACAAATTTCATATTTGAATTTTTATCATTATCTTGCCTGCCGATGCCAGTATAGATACAGGATCCGGATCCTTTAGTTTGTATTTTGCGGATCAGAAGATGGATCACAAATAACGGCCGGTTTATTTGGATGGATCTTACTTGTTTAATAGATAGGATTTATTCAAATGAATCAATGAATGAAGTGGTCCATTCTTTGATCCGCAAAGACATACAACCGAACTCATCGGAATGCCATCTTGCTGAAGAATAAGAAACAGCAATTGTGCGAGCATTTAACGGGTTCTATTCCTTGAAAGTAGTTTAATTTTTTGAACGTATTAATAAATAGTATATTCATGTAGATATTAACGTTGATGACATTGAAATATTAACAGCGATACGGATACTCTAATGCTCTGATATTATAAATGTTGAAAATTTAGTTTTTATAACTAATAAAATAAATAAAGATTGGTGAAGAAATCCAGTTTTTCAACGAGAGATTCATCCAAATATTTATAGACTATGTCAGCATCATTAATTAATTAATTGAGATTAAGTAATGTGTATCTATCGATTAATGAAGTAATTAATCAATTAACTAATGCATCGACAGTGAACTGATTGATTAACAAACTAATTAATTAATATCATTAAATTTATCATCTACTCACTATTAAAAATAAATAAAATCTAAAACTCAAAGATTAATTTGTCTGCCACACAATACACAATAAACCCAAACCCATGCCTTTTGTCATCATCATCATCATCATCATCACCAACTCCGAGATTGTTGTTCACAGTGTGGAAGACCTATTCCTCGGATTACTGCTAGTGCTCGCTCATGCAGCTCCAGTCGACCACTACTGACTACACTACCCACAATTTTTCCAAATTTTATCATGGGAAAAAGGATGCGAGATCACAAAAAGACACGCAGGCAGGTGAAGTGATTGAATGGAGCTTTGTCTGTGTGTGTTGATGCGTTTGGTCCCCCATTCTCCTTCTTCTTCTTCTTCGAAGAACTGACGGGCAAACCTAAGTTTCAGGCCACAAGCTATTCGATATCTACTGGGCAGGTATGCAATGCGCGTTTGAAAAAGAGTAGTTTTAATCCTCGCGGTCTCTGTCGTTTGTTTCGCCGCATTTATTCCGATCTTTAATTCCATTCCTGTTCCTGCCAACTTTTTTGCGCTCCGATTCCTTGTCCCTTTCCGCGAGCCCTCTCTCGCCTTCGCCCTTTTCTGTCTCCAAATTTGTTTCTTGCGCTGCGGTTGCCGTCTGTGTCCTCTCGCATGAAGCATTTCGACGGAGGCGCAGCTGGTTTATTGAGAAATCATTCTATTGTGAGTTTTCCTGCTGATTAAGGTATGGCCGGAGGGAAAAATGTGATCTTGCTGTTTGTTTGTCTCAGCGGAAAGATGGTGTTTTTAGGGTTTTCGATTTATCTTTCTGTGTTTTCCTCCCGATCGTCAAGGGTTTTCGGTTTTCTCTATGTTTCTTTGTCCTGTGACTCAATGGATACCGAATTGCCGAAGAACATGATCTTCATGGTTTAAGTGCTGGATCTCAAACCTTGTTATCGTTTTCCTTTGCAGGAGTTCTCATCGACATCAATTTTGTAGCAGAAGTTGGGGCTTCTTGTCAGTCTTTGATTGCCACAGCCTCTCATCATTGAGTTGAGCATTTCGTCTTTGAGCATATGCAGCAACACAGTTCCCCATTGATTATCGATCGAACAGGTGCTCATAGACCTTCCCCACGAGGATTCTTATGGATGGAATTGCATGTTCTTCGTAGTAACTTCACTTCCTATGCCTTTTACTCAGATGGTTATCAGTGGCTGTTTCTAAGACAATTACAAGAGCTATTATCTGGGGGAGTTATCGCGCTTCTCATCTTCGTTTGATGTACTTTAGTTGTTTATATAAACACAAGCATTGCCCTTTGAGGTTGAGGTTTCTTTGCCTCGTGCCATGGAGACATTGTCACGCGCTGAATCCAGACGCTTGTATTCGTGGTGGTGGGATAGTCATATCAGCCCCAAACTCTCTAAATGGCTTCAAGATAACCTCACTGGTTTGCTCATTGTTCTCATCTCTGTGCTTTTTAGACATAAATTGAGTCATTCTGTGCTCTAAGTGAACTACTTTAGTGCTAAAGATAAGCTTTTTCTCGTCTTTGATCTTTGCACCTTAATTACATCTCCCAATATTCCATTCGATTTAGCTCAACTAGATAATAAAAAATGTAGATAGATCATTACATTAAAAATTAGGTTGTGTTTCAGTTAGCACAATGGGATTTTAGGGCAGATATATGGTTATGTAGTACCTTTTGTGTTATTTGATATCACAAGCACGGTTAGAGTTTGAACTTATTATTCATTCTAAGTTTGCTGCACTTCGTCAATTGTTTGGTTATTTGGGATCTCAGTGAATTTACAATCAACTTGTAATGTTAGACAATACTTTCGATTGCTTAACCTATCGAAATATAGATGTTTTAGTTTTCACCAGGGAAATTAATCGATGTAGTATCCATATACCTAAACCTTTTTTCGTTGTTTGAACCGTTACAGTTTCTCTCTAAATGGTGGAATTTATTGATTTGCACACAGATATGGATAACAAGATCAAAGCAATGATCAGACTTATAGAGGAAGATGCTGATTCCTTTGCCCAAAGAGCTGAAATGTACTACAAGAAACGCCCTGAGCTTCTGAAGCTACTGGAGGAATTTTATCGTGCATACCGTGCTCTAGCAGAAAGATATGATCATGTGACTGGGGCACTTCGTCAGGCTCACCGAACTATAGTAAAAGCATTTCCTAACAAAATCTCAGATGAAATTTCTGATGAGTCTCTATATGAATCGCCTGCTCCTAGTTCAAGAATGAATAGCCACCCAATGCCTCCTGGAATCTCTGACACTGATGATGCCGGTTTACTTGGTGATGTTTTATGCTTGTCATTGCATGATGACGCAGTGAAATCGGATGAGGCTTATTCTGATGAAAGTAAGGTGGACTCATTTGAAGACATTATGAAGCAGTTGAATGAAATTTTTGCAAGCACAGAGGATGAAGCTGGTCCTGTATTTGCTAAAGGGAGTGAAGGCAACTTTTTAGACTATAACTTCCTTCAGGATGAGATTTCCAGGTTATCGATGGAAAACCAGGAACTGAAGAAACAAATGTATTCAGAATCATCGCGTGCTGATAAAAGTGAAAATGATGTTCGATGCCTAAAAGAGATCTGCTCCAATGAAAAATCTGAAAAACAAGATGTTCTGGTTCGATATCAAGAGTCCACAGAGAGATTAACTTACCTGGAGCATGAAATCTCCCATGCGGAAGCAGAACTTAAGAAGCTTAACAGTGTGATTATGACAGATGCTTCAAGTTTAAACAGTGCTGAAGAACAAAGCTTTGCTCTAGGGAAGGCTAACCAATCATTGCGGTCGGAACTTGACATACTAAAACTGAAAATAAGAGACCAAAAGGAGAATCTTGATAGGAAGGCACAGGAGCTGGAGATTCTCAATGTTTCCTTACAAAATGAACAACAAAGAAATTTGAAGGCTGAAATAGCTTGCCAATCTATGAAGCAGCAGCATACTGATGCACAGGAGGAAATGAAACAGATGGAATTGGTGATAGAAAGTGGAGTTGAAAAGCTGAAGGATGTCAAAGAAGAATTTGAGAAGCTGAGGGAGGAAAATGACATATTGAGGCAGCACGAGCTATCATCTGCTCTAAAAATAGTGACTCTCCAGGATGTGATAGTTTCACTAGTTGATTTAAGAAGGAAACTTGAAGATGAAAATGATCTTCATATAGAGGAAAAGGAAGCCCTTCAGCTGGAGTTGCATTGTCTAATAAATGACAAATATGATTTGGAAGGGAAGTATCATGTGCTAACTGAGGTAATACAAGAAGTCAATTTAAGTCTGCAATCCCTTCAGGTATTGATGAAGGATTTGAGACAGAGAAACATTGAGTTAGAAGATCCAATCAAGATGAATCAAACTGCACACTATCCTAATCCCAGGAACTTAAACCACATGCAGTGGCTGTCAGAGAAAAACGTAGCACTGGAAGCTTCACTCTTTGATGCTGATGATGAATTGCATAGTTTAAGAATGAAAATGAAAGAGTTAGAGGAGTCTGCTCATCATCTCCGCCACAGGATTTCTGTCCATCAAGCTGAAAAGTTTGCACTTGTTGCTCATAAGGAGGCTTCTGCTCAGGACATGGAGAAATTTTTGAAGAAGAATGCACCCTTGGAAAGTTCTATATCTGACATGGATCTTGAACTTGCTGGTTTTGCAGAAAAATTGGAAGATGTCGAAGAATTGTGCAAGCATTTTCACAATGAGAAATTTTGTCTTATATCTGAAAAAAGTGACCCGTTAAGTCAGGTACACACTCATGGGTTATATTATGCTCTCATTCATTGTATTTAGTTGATGTATGTATTTAAGTAAACCTTATCCATTCTACCTAACTAATCTGTAAACACGAGATTTATCATTATGCTGTTCAAGATCTTTACTCCTGTATTGAGTGATTCTTGTTTGCATAGGTACCAAGCATCAAGAAGAATCTGAAGAACTTGGAGTGCAGATATTATGAGTTAGAAGACAGATGTTCAACTATGGAAAAGGATAGGGACTCAAAGCTTCATCTTGTCGCTGAGCTGCAAGAGTTATTACAACTCAAAAAGGAAAAACAGAATACCTTTAGTCAATCCTGCAAGAGTCAGTTGAGTGCACTCAAAGATCAGATGCATCTTCTTGAGGAAGAATGCCGAAGAAGGGAAGAGGATTTTGATATGGAGCAGATAAAGAGCATGAATACTCAGATAGAGATATTCATCTTGCAAAGATGTTTATGTGAAATGAAAGATGAGAACTTGTTTCTTTCAGTTAAGTGTCATAAAGATGTGGAAGCATTACGAAACACCGAGAGACATATTCTGGAGCTTGAGAGTGAATGCCTGAGCCAAGAGCAAAAGATGAAATATTTAATAGACAACAATGAGAAAATCAGGGAGTGGGTTCAATTACTAATGCAATCACTTAAGCTTGATCTGCGGTACGTCTCTTTGGAAGATATCGAAAATGGCATTGTTTTACAGGTTGCTTTACGTGAAATTAAACAGATGGTAAATGCTATTTCAGATGCCCAGGATGAAAAGCAGCACCTACTTCTTGAGAATTCATTCGTTCTTACCCTTTTAGAACACTTTGAGAAGTATGCAGCAGACCTGAGAGCAGAAAAGACCACCCTTGATGAAGAATCTAGTGCCAGATTCCAGGAGTATATGATGCTGAGAAACAAACATGATGAGGTACTTGTGATGAATGAAAAACTGAAGGAGGAGATCCATATTAGCAACCAAAGTGAGGTTACCCTGAAGACTGAAACAGATTTGCTAGTCAGACAGCTAATGTATTCTCAAGAAGTTCATCAGGCATTACAAATTGAAGTATCCAAGTTGGTTGAGGAAAATGACTTGATTTTAAAGAAACTTCTGGATTTGAGTCAGGAAAAGCTCAAACTTGAAGAGGAGGATAATGTAATGCTAACAGAGGTTTTGGCCATGGATTACCTTTCTGTGATATTTAAGAGCCTCAATTCAGAGAGAGAATGTGAAATAACCCTATTAAGCAATCAAAGAGCCCTTCTTTACGAGTTGACCATCAATCTTGAACAGAACATCTATCTACTGGAAGCCGAAATCACAAATCTTAGGGTACCATTAAACAACTTGAATGGTTGTCGAAGTTCACAAACTTCGGTGGAGGGTAGTCACTCGCTGCAGGCCGACCATAGGTACCTAAAGTTGGATGATTGTGAAACCGAACATCTAGAAATGGAAAAGAAAATATTATTAGATGATTGTGCCGCCTTGCTGCATGACAATTTGTTTGAATCGATCAATGCAACAGTATGCAAAGAGAAAGTTCTTGAACTGATACAATCATATGAGGACCTTGAGAGTAATGCCATTCTACAAAGGGAAGTTGTTGAAGAGATCACACTGAGAAATATACCAGCGGATGAGTTGGAGAAAAAGATCCAAGTGCTTGAAGAGGAAAACAATGAACTGAGCGCTGACTTGAGTGCACATGAACTTTTCTTGGGCTTGTTGTGGGACGACATTGTTGTTTTGGAAGAACTTACTTTTTCCCTCACAAAACAACATTCAACACCGACTAATCTAAAAGAAGAGGTACTATTTCCCCCTTTATCAGTTATTACTGACAGTGTATATCATAGCTTTAAGAGTTTTAAGCATATGGCATTGCTACAAAATATTTTCTACTCCTCCCTCAAGTACACCACATTGTTGTTGGAATAAAAAAAAGCCGTAGTTATTGATTTAACTGCGTTGTGTTCAGGTTTGTCAGCTTGAGTTTTATCCTCGCACTGGAAGCAATCGAGAAGCCAGTCCAGACGATAATGCCTCAACACCTATGAGATTGCATGATTTGCATGAGAGAGTTAAAGTTCTCCAGGAGGTTTTGATAAATACTGGGAGTATGATTGAACTGGAACGGTTTGATTCACATGCCAGTTTGGAGGCTGCATGGAAAGAAATCGAAGGGTTAAAATTGAAGGGGAATCAGAAGCCAGATAAAAGTTCAAGTAAATCAAAGTGCAAAAGAAATCCCAAGGATATACAGCTTGATATTGTTTTCAGTCCGTCGTCACGGCGTGGGAATAAAATTCTTTCTCGTGGACAGAAGGATGGAAAAAACAGCGCAACTGACCAGACGTTTGAGGTTTGGAAGACGGGATATGGAATCGAGAAAGAGATGGGTCGATCAATGTTGCTAATGGAGAATTATACAACATATTATCAGGGTGATGAAGAGGAAGAGAAGTGCACATCGATTGAACTAGTAACTGAGAATGATTCGGTAGTTGACAAACAAGAGCTGCCCCGTGAGCTTGCTCCACGCCAGGAATGGAATAGGAGGGTCATAAAGAGGCTTTGTTCCGATGCTCAACGGTTGTCAGTCCTCCAAGCAAATTTGCAAGAACTACACAAGAGCGCAGAAACATCGGAAAAGATCAACAATTTGCCTCCGTCTGAAATCAGCTCCATCAAGGATCAGTTGAAAGACGCTGATGAATCCTTATCACAGCTTATTGACGTCAACAGCGAGTTGAAAAGCAATGTGGAAAATCTTTCTGCTTCCCCATTGGATCAAATCGATGAATGGGACATCCAAAGCAGAAGGAGGAAGCAAATTTCCGATTGGGCTAGAAAGGCGTCTGAGAAAATTGGGAGGTTGGAATTCGAGATGCCAAAGATCGAATATAGTTTGTGCAAATTTGACAAAGGACATATGAACAAGAGAGTGAGAGTTAAGAGGAGAACCGGGATTCGACTGCAAGAATATATCTATGGAAGGAGAAACAGCAGAAGACAGAAAGAAGTTCCTTCCTGTGGCTGTATGATGGTAACATCAACTAGTGACTAGATTTCGCTCTTGCGAGTACTTACGATTTCTCATGTGGCATGATTTGGAACTTTGGATAAAATCATGAATCATTAGAATGTTCACTGAAAATTTCTCAATGAATGATAGTTTGTGTAGTATCATACTTGCAAAATATAGTTAGTTGAATGGCCAAGGTGTACTTGAAAGTGTTCATGCATCACAAGAATACACAAACCAGAGAAAATCTTCTCTCAAGAATTAAGGACATAAAACAGCTTTATTTCAATAAAGTTGAAGGAACATACAATGTTTATCAATAATTTGATAAAGACTCAGGCTTGTATTTAATTTTACATGATCTGCTTTTAGGAAACTGTCTCAGCATTTTAACTTACTTCGCCTTCACAGTCACCCCATCTTTGCCTGCAATTATAACAGCAGTTGCCATGTCCAAGAACAACCCATGTTCTACAACCCCTTCCAATGCTGAGATCTCCTTTCCTGCCGAAGCGGCATCTTTAATCGGCGTCTTGAAGTATAAATCAATGATGTAGTTTGAATTATCGGTCACGTAGGGCTTCCCGTCACTGCCCAACCTGAGCTTAGCCTGGCATCGTTCTTCGCTGAATAGTTCCTGCAACCTTATCTGGTTATACTTCCAGCAGAACTGCACCACTTCCACTGGCATTGCGAGGCCGCTTCCACCCAATCCAGATACAAGCTTCGTCTCGTCAGCTACAACAACAAACTTATCGGATGCTGCCTCAACCATCTTCTCGCGAAGCAGAGCTCCACCGCGCCCCTTTACAAGATTAAGATCTGGATCCACCTGTTCCAATTTTTGAAAGTAATCATCAAGCAAGTCTAAGGAAATGTTAATATTTTCCATCTAGTCAAGCTCATAGAGATTGATATCTCACATAGGAACAATAAGATCCTAGCTCGGTTCAAATCTTAAGATATCAAATCATAAAAGTGTAAGCTCTGGATTGCAATCTTGGCTGCCATGATTAGAATCAACAAGCCATATCAAAACTCAGAATCCCAATTACAAAGATACTTCTTTTTACAATCACAAAGATCCTGCCAGAATCACTCATGCAAATTCATTTCATCAGTGGTTGAACATATCTTAGATTCAAAATGCAGCAGTTTGTCGATAAATACAAGTATCTTCTGAACCCTAGTAAAAGTTTAATACTTGACAAGCTGAAAATTTGAAACTTTCTATAAGATAAGAAGACGACACAAGCATGAGCAAAATTGCAGAATCGAGACTAGCAATACCATGCCCTAAACCCTAAATGAATCGCATATGCTACAGATCTCAACGTTCTTGCAAAAAAGAACAAAAAAAAAGGCAAAAAAGAGCTATCTTTGTCGTTGTTTCCGACAGTGAAAAAGTGAAGAGAATACCTCATCTGCACCGTCGATGGCGAGATCGATGCGGGGGTGGTCATCGAGGGTGGAGAGCGGGATCCCCAATGACAGCGCCTGCTCATACGTTCGTTTGGACGTGGGGACTCCCACGATGTCACTGAGCTCCCCGTTGGCGAGGAGGGCGCCGATCTCGGCGACCACGAAGGCGGCGGTGGAGCCGGTCCCGAGGCCGAGGACCATGCCGCTGCTGACGTACTCGACGGCCTTGACGGCTGCGAGCTTCTTGAGGTCGTCCTGGGTGAGGGCGACGGGGGCGGAGAGCGCTCGGACCGGAGACACAGCGGGGCGGCGGCAATGGGAGAGGAGCACGCTGCGGCGGAGGAGCGATGGAGAGGATGGAAGGAGGGAGGCGGCGGCGGCGGCGGCCATGGTGGAGGGACGATCGGAGGGCGAGAAAGGCGAGACCTTTTGGGGAGATTTGGTGGATTGAATTGGGGAAGACATCGAGTGGTTATTTACGGTCTTCTTCTTGTTGACTGAGAAATATTTTTTAATTAAATATTTTTATGGATAAATTTCATTATAAATAAAATAAAAAATATTTATTGCACCTAAATGAAAAATATTAAATTACATCCAAATAAGTAAACTAATTACATATTAGTAAATTCTTTTCATTTTCAAGTCCCATCTATAATTTAATATCTAAAATATTGTAATATTAATAATTAAGAGTGTGTTTTTAATTTTTTTAATAGCAATGTCAATTTCACTCTCAGCGCTTGCCTAAGAAAAAGTTTATTCCCAGATTATATAAATTTTTCTTTACTCCCACTCCTTAATACTTATCTAATTTCTCTCATTTTTAATAAAAAAAATCACATATAATTCTTCCTAAATTTAATATATTTATGATCAAACTTAGTACATATCTAACCAATCGATTAGATTAGGCCGAATAATTAGTATGACTCCTAATTAGTCAGGTAAAAAAGAATTATAATCAATTTGATAGAATTTTTTTTTGATTTTAATTAAATAATGTTGAATTTAGAAGGAATTAATACTTTATTTTAAAATTTTTTAATTTATAAAAAATAATGAGAACTTTTATTCTCTCACCATAAATTAATCATCAATTGATTCTCAAATCATAGTTGTTTAATTAATAGAAAATATATTAGATATATATTATATTTTAATTAAATAATTTTGAATTTAAGATAAATTATATTTTATTTTATAATTTTTTATAAAAATATAAAAATAATTAGATAAATCGATGTACAACTGTTGAAGCAAAGAAAAAATTACACTAATTTTTTTTTACAGAGGAGGAACATCAATTTCCTATTAAAAAAAATTAAAAACACACTCTTAATTACTAATATTATAATATTTTAGATCATTGAAATAATAGGATGATTGAGGTATTAGATATTGTCATATTAGATAATGAGCATGTATTCTTTTATACCTTAGTTATTATATGAATATCTAGTAGTCATCCTCCTTCGTGTTAGAACGAGGCAAGATCTCTTGGACCACTTTTTATGGTTCAGGGGATGTGTCACTCGTATTTGTGGTCGGATCACGGTCGAGATCCGGTCGCAAATGGTTGCGATCCCTTCTTAGGTTTACAGTCCCTATCAGGTTATAATTTTTTTCGGAGCGGGCGGCTAGAGGCCACCCGGAGGACACCCTCACTCGGCGTCGAGTAACTTGGCCACTTATCCACTATCGGAGCCCTTTGGGCGGTCTCCGCCCGTCTATTCCGAACAAAAACTATAACCTAATGAGGACGGTGAACCCAGAAAGGGATCACAACCATTTGCGGTTGGATCATCGTCGTGATTCGGTCGCAAATGCGAGTGACACATCCCCTGGACCACAAAAAAGTGGTCCAGGAGATCTATGCTCGTGCTAGAACGGAACGGATTGGTAGGGACGTTGTGAGTGAGCGAATCGTCTTTTATCGAGTATTACAATATTTAAGATATTATTTTTTTTTAAAAAAAAACAAACATGGTTAGGGTTGACTTCCTCCTCGTGTGATAAAAAGACGAAATCGCTCGCCCCCAGTGTTCCCGCCGTATCAGACCCCAGACTATCACGATAGAGGTAAATCATAGCAGCCAAGAGGACAAGAGGTGGTGGGATGAGTTGCACAGGCAAGGGCGTAGCCAATATTGGGCTGCACTAGGCTTCAGCCCAGTGCAGCCCAGCAATTTTTAACACCCTAACTTTCTAATTCCTATTTTTTTTTTCACCGCCCAGTGCAGTGAACAACGAGCCCAGTGGTACGATTTTTTCGCCGCCCTCCTCTAGCACGCCATTGCACAGATCGTCACCATCTTCCATCCTTCTTCAATCTTCAGCAGTCAGCACATCATCTCCTTCTTCAGCCGGCGGTTCTCCTCGCTCAGCCTCTTGCAAATCTTCAGCCGTCGATTCTCCTCACTCAGCCAGCCTCTTCCTCTTGCAGTACCTTTTCAAGCACTGCTAAGTGGTAATCTACTAATCTCCATCTACATCTTCTTCATCTTCTTCGTCCTTCGTCAAAGACTCAAAATCCAACCTCTCCAGATCTCCAATGCTCTCCTGTTATAGAACTGAACAGCAATTTCCATTTTTTTTTTTTTTTATGATTTGTGATTATGTGAATTCTTTGTTATAGAACAGCAATTTCCATTTCTTTTTTTTATGATTTGTGAATTCTTTGGTTCCGTCGTCTTCCTTGCTAGTTGCTTCACCCTTATAGGAATTCCATGGCTCTTAGAATGTTTTGTGTGAGTTTAGTCTTGACGATCTGAGGATCGCCGTGTATGATGGATTTACCAGAATAACAGTAGAAATTGTTCTTCATAGAATCATAGCCGCTTTAATTTGCCCTAATTTTTTTTAGGAAAGTTTTTTCCAACCTAGGTTAAATTTCTGAAAAATTTAAACATTCTGTCAATCTAAATGTGATACTCATTATTATTTGTGATTGTTGTGGTTGAAAAAAAAGTGGAAGGTCCTAAGTTTACTTCTAAATTCCTACATTTGTTCCCTTTTTAAGTCCTTTATTTTTATTTTTGATTTCAGGCATTTCAAGTTTTAGCATAGCACTGGATTTTACGGGTAGGCAGTGGACTTCTCTTTATCTTAAAGTGACAAATCACAGCTTCACAGGTAATTTTAGATTTGTAGTTGTGATTTTATTTGAAATTATTTAAAATTTTAAATTATCTGAAAATTATGATTCTAATACTAGGGAATGTTGTGATATTATAAATTGATTTATTATTGTGTTTGAGTTTATCATAAAATGAATAATATGATTGAGTTTGTTATAATTGATTGGTAGTTGTTTTTTGTTCTTAAGTTATAAATAATTAATTTGTAGTTATTTTTTTCCTTAGGTTATAAATGGAACACCAACAACCTTCAAATAAAAAGCTAAAAACATTACTGTCATTTTTTGGGAAAAGAGATGATCAGTCTGAATCTGATAATTAATTGCAGTGTGATATACCTCTTAGACCAACAGTTGGATCCTCTACTTCCGATTTACAATCTCATTTTGTATCTAGGCCAATAGAACAAAGAGAAGAAGAATTTGATATTTCTTCTATTGAACGAGATCCAGGATTACGAAAATTGATTTGTGAATATTCTGTTAATGAGCGGGATGAGATTAGAAGAGCATATATCAAAGCAGGTCCTTATCAACCAAAACTTATTGAGTATCCAAGAACAAAAATTGGAAAGCAAAACCGTCGATTTCAATATGTTTGGTTCAAACAATTTCCTTAGCTAGAAGATTCACCTTTAAAGGACAAAGCATATTGTTTTCCATGCTTTCTTTTTGAGAATACAAGTAATCCAATAGCTCGTTCTGCACTTGTTTCTGAAGGGTTTAATAGTTGGAAGAGAGTTAATGTGGAGAAAAATGTGCATTTCTTATTCATGTTGGTTCATTGTCTTCATCACATAATAGATGTGTGAAATGTGTTCAGGATTTGATGAAACCAAAGCAAAATATTGACAAAGTATTGAATGCTCAATCTACGGAAGAAATTATAAAGAATAGGTTGCGCCTAAAGGCAACAATTGAAGGTTTATTATGGTTTGCAACTCAAGGATGTTCTTTTAGAGGTCATGATGAATCAGAGAGTTCCTTAAATCGTGGAAATTTTATTGAATTGTTAAAATTTCAAGCACATTTAAATGATGAAATTGCAAAAGTTGTGTTACATAATGCCCCGCAAAATGCTAAATACACTTCTCCACAAATTCAAAAGGAAATATTGCATATTCTTGCTAATAAAGTGAGAACAATGATTCGAGATGAATTGGGAGATGCCAAGTTTTGTATTCTTGTTGATGAAGCTCAAGATGAATCTAAAAAATAGCAAATGTCCCTTATTTTCAGATTTGTTAATAATTCTGGATTTTTGGTGGAACGTTTCTTTGAGATTGTGAGTGTTGAGGACACAACATCAGCAAACCTTAAGAAATCAATTTCTGACATCTTTGTTCAATACAATATTCAAATCCACAGCATGAGAGGACAAGGGTATGATGGTGCAAGTAATATGCGTGGTGAATGGAATGGGCTTCAAGCATTATTTCTTAGAGACTGTCCATATGCCTATTATGTACATTGTTTTGCTCATCGTTTACAGTTAACATTGGTTGCAGCTGCTAAGGATGTGCCTTCTATTTGGCAATTCTTTTCTTATTTGACTTCCATTGTAAACTTTGTCACCTCGTCTCCTAAATGTCTTAGTGATTTACAATCTGCTCAACAAGAAGAGATTGCATATATGTTGACTATTGGTGAGTGTGAATCTGGTACAGGAGCTAATCAAATTGGTACATTGCATAGACCTGGTGCTACTCGTTGGAGCTCTCATTATGATTCTATTAGGAACTTGATAGACATGTATGCAGCAACTTGTAAGATCCTTGGAAATCTCAGTGAAAATGAGCCAAATGGTACAATACGTAGGGAAGCTTGTGGTTTATGCAACATGATTATGAGTTTTGAATTTATATTTGTATGGTTTTTGATGGAAAAGCTCTTAGAAACCACTGACATTCTTTGTCAAGCTCTACAAAATAAATCACAAGACATTGTGAATGCTTTAAAATTTGTCTCAACCACAAAAGTCATCCTTCTAAAATTTAGAGAAGATGGTTGGGATGAATTTTTTGTGAAAGTAAAGGTTTTTGTGAACGACATAATATTGAGATGCCTGATATGAGCTGTGGTTATAAAGTTAATCGTTATTGTCAACAATGGGATCATGTTACAGTTGAGCATCATTATCACTATGATATTTTTAATGCTGCAATAGATTTTCAAGTGATGGAACTAAATTGTAGATTCAGTGAGGCGACAATCAAACTTCTTGCTCTTTGTTAAGCTTTGGATCCTACTTATTCATTTAAAAAATTTAATATGGGCGATATTTACAAGCTTGCATCAAAATTTTATCCAGCTAATTTTACTCAACAAGAAATTCATGCTTTGAGAGTTGAATTGGAACACTATCAACTTGACATAGTTTGTGATCATGAGTTTCAACAAATTTCTACTCTTTCTGCATTATATAGAGAAATGATTGTGACTAAAAAGGCTGAGAGTTATGTTATGATTCAGAGATTGATTCGACTTGTCTTGACTCTTCCTGTATCAACTGCAACTGCAGAGAGAGCCTTTTCATCAATGAAATTTCTCAAAACGGCACGTTGCAACAAGATGGATGATGATTTACTTTCTGATTGCATGATTCTCTACATAGAACGACAATTGTCTGAGAAAATAGACTTGGAATCAGTAATAGATGAGTTTTATACTCTAAAATCTCGTCGAGCACAGCTTAAGTAGATGAAGTATTTTGTATGAAATTTGAACTATGTAAAAGGATATTAGGATATAAATATTATATGTTTGTTAAATGTTTAATATACATGTATATTTTATTATGATCGTAATTTAGCCCAGGCATTTGAAGACTCTGGCTACGCCAGCACAGGGTCCGGGGATAACCTGGGTTGGTTTCCTCCTCGTAGCTTCGTTTGCTGGTAATGATTTGAAACCAGAGAAGTAAATTTGACCGGAAGAAAAGATGAATCGCGGATCGCAGTGGTTCAATCGCTAGATGAATGTCGAGCGGATTGGGGCTGCAGGCGACTGAGCTTCGCCTGGGGTTGTCGGCGGCGTAGTGGAAGGCGAGAGCGCGGAGAAGAGAAGATACGAGGAAATAATCGACCTGATACTTCAGATCCAGACACCCACCGATGTGAAGGAAACGTACGAAGCTGCCGAGGGTTGGGAACACTGCTCCATGTGGCGGCGGCGTCGACACGGGAAAGCCGCCTGCTTCCAAGTATGATTGAAATATCTCATTCAGCTTAATTTTTTAGTTTTCTGCGCCATACATCAATTGATGTTGCAATTGATTTTTTTTTTTTTTTCTCCCCGCATAAATTAGAGTATATCTATATGTTCTAAGTATGCTAGAATAAACCACCTCGTTGCATTTATACTGTCTCTGTGTATAGTTATTTTCCCTAATTTTTGACATATGATTTGCTACATTTTAATTGTGACTTATTTGGTGTTTTCTAAGATTTTTTTTTTGTTTTTTGTTTTAATTTTTGCTGTTGGAGTAGAAGTCTCATTCTTTGTCAGATTAAACCACTAGTTCTGTTATACAGATTCACATTTAGAGAAATTGTCAGGGTTTTCGGATAAAAGAGCTTGTTTTTTTCCCTTTTGGAGGGATCTTACATGAATTATAAACTTTGTATAATTCTAATACACATCACATTATCATTAACAACAAAGTCTATTTCCAAAATTCATCAAATAAAAGTAGAGAGAGATTATTTATTGCGTCAATTCACTTGGAGTTAAATAAAGTTGGTGAACCTTCTCTATATGATGAAGCTTAAAAGAAGAGAGCATGTAACATCGTTAAGGGCAAACAATTTTCTATTCCCAGTTTTCAGTAGCAAATTTGGAGCTATTCTAATCTGTGTAATCTCTATAGTTTTACTTCAATCTGGTTCCTTTATTGCGACTATATATGTTTATGAATCAGGTGCAGGTTGTAAGCAGATGATCAGTGAGGTCATTCAGGAAGAACATCTTTTCTCTTCACTCTGACAAGGGGAACAGCAACATGAAGGAGGATGGTGAAAAGTTAAGCAACCCAATGGCCTCCTTCATGAAGGTGAGGATGGACAGTCCGCCATACTTGCACAAGGTCGATCCAAAGATGTACAAGAGTTACCAAGAGCTCTCCATGGCGTTGCAGAAGATGTTTGGCTCCTTCACCAACACTGGTATGCGTGCACACAACTTAATACACCTTTCTTATCTTAATTAATTTGAGCAATCACCATCAGGGAATTATAATGGAAGACATACCATGCAAGAGACAATGCACATTGTGTCCCACATGAAATGGTTCAAAATCTGTTTAATTGGTGGCTAATTCTGTAGCTATATCAGAGCAGTATCTTCTAGGCCAACTAATTTTTGGTACTGTGGGAGAGACTTATAGTTCCAACTTAAGTTGACACTTATTTTATGATAATGTCCTGAAAAAGCTAGGTCGATGCATCTCCATTTTGATCACATATCAATAGTTACATAAGCAAATGATCTTTGATCAGACTTTTATATAACAGAACTGCAGATTTAGGTAACTGGTTGTTTTACTGTGAAAGAAAGAATAATGTTATCTCTAACTTGAATATATTTAGGATTTTTGTTGCTTCACCCGAATCTCAAAAGCTTAATCTATAAGTAGACAAACCAATTAACATGTTTATGGTCTAAAACCGATCTCACACACAACATATGTTTATATGAATAATCAAGCTTTCATGAAAAGTATAAATTGTTTCCAAATCATCTAACCAGCTTGAAGATAGACCTGAAAATGTGGGTGCATTCAAATTTTTAATGTTTAAGCAAGATTCTGCGAGTTAATGTGCCTTCTCTCCCACATATCAGGAAACTGTGGCTGGCTTTCAGGGAATGAGTGGGAGGGACAACATAAATGAGAGCAAGGTGATGAATCTGCTGAATGCTTCTAAATATGTCCCAACTTCCACATTGCATTTTGATAAATCCATTATAATGTTTGACAAACTTGCATCTTCATTGATTTCATTTCAAAATAATAGTAATGCAGGATGTTTGTCAACTCACGCAAGCGCTTGTGGATCATGAAAGGATCAGAAGCCACATGGACTTGGTGAGTATCTTTATTAGAAATCTCCGTTTTGATTAATCAACTCTTAATTCAATTCATATATCTAGTAATTCTTCTCAATATATATATATTATGGAAGTTCTTCTTCTCCTGTCCTATTATAGCACCATGAGCCATGGCAAAGTGCAAGAACAGAAGCTAAAGGTTCATTCCAAGTAAAATGTCAAACCCAAACTTCTCTCTCGATTTGGATAGAGCCATCTATATGTTTATTGTGCTTAGATAAATCTTAATTACATATGTTGCATAGAACAATTTTGTTCAATGCTACTTCAATAGTGTTGTTTCCTTGTCTGTTTTTAATTATTGGTGTCGGTGTGGTAATTATGTATATTGAAAATTAGGTAATTATGTTGGTGATCACTAATAAAGAAATTAATCTTCTGAAAACAAGGTAATAAAATATACATATATTTAAACTAAGGATTAAAAATAGTATGACTGAAGAAGCATTTGATTGAATTGCCCTAGGAGTCAAATTATATAGAAGTCCTATAAAGATGAGTACTGCATACAGCTCAGGGGCCAACCATAATGATGTTTGTAAGACATTTTGTTCCTGATGCAGGAAGATATCATGGACCACCAAACTATTGTTATGACTATTTGATTTGATTTGATCATCATTTTTGTAGAAAGTTTGATACCAGTATTGATTAGATATTTTTGATTGAAGTAGCTAAAAATTTGACAAATTATGAAATGGTAACGGGTGAAATTGAGATAAGTTCAGATGGGATTTTGGTTAAAACTTCACTAGGCCTCCAGTAACCGAAGTTACTAACAAATCAAGAACCTAACTAAAAAACTTGAAAAATAGCCGAGCCAATGTTTTAGCTTGGTTAATCTTGGTCATTTGTCAACTCCTATTGGTAAATGGTAATGTAGGCTGACAGAATCATTAATATATATGATGTTGAACAGCAATTTAGATTTGAAGAGGAATTGCAATATGAAACATCAATGTGTGCAGTAGTAAAGTATTGGAATTTGATTTGGACATTTTTGAACAAGGTAGGTCCTAATTCATAAAGAATGAGTTGGACCTTGGATTAGTCAACATGTCTAGCAGTAGAATGTCTTAGAAACCAACAGAAACTCCATGACACATTGATAGAACTAATTCAAACTGAAGATTCCATGGCTTAAGGTAGCATCAGAGTCCACAAACCACAGTGACAAGGTGGGGGAAAAAACCAAGAAGATTCAAATCAATTGTACGTGTTAAAATGACATGAACATTTTTTTTTCTTATTGTGCAGCATCACCACTCTTTTCAGCAAATGCTCTGCAGTTTCCTTGGGTTAAATCTGGTCTTACTTTTGCCATTCCAATGTAGGAGGAGGGTCCCATCTGCATTCCATTCAACTTGGTGGTGGACCTCAGTGGCTGGATGAACCCCACCACTTCATGGATGCATCCACATCCAGTTTTCAGATTAGGATGGTCATCAGTCAGCTGTCTCCATTAATCAATGCAGTATATCCACTACCAGTCTGTCATCAGCCAAGATTCTTCCTTTTTGGTCCCATTAATTGATCAACTCTATCTACTTTCATTTTCTCTCTTGTTGCACCCTTCCAGTTAGCACAGTTTGGAATAGTATTGTAAATAAGTCAAGCCGCTTGTTTGATAAGGTAACCAAGCTAAGTCGAGCTTAAAATGAACTAAACTTTTGAAATGATTATTCAAACTTGCCTTTGTTTATTTTTTATGAGCTTGAGTTTGGTTCGTTTAGATGTTATCGAGTCCTCAATTCAAACTTGATTGTTTAAAACTTTTACATTTTAAGTTTGTTTGGTTAGTTATTGAGTTTGATAATACAAACTCTTTCATTTTGAAACTTGCTTTGCTTATTTAGCATGTTGATAAGAGTTTTATTGATGTGTTGTTCATGAACATTGTTTATATATGTTGGGGTTGCAAGGTTGCAAACATAGTCCCATATTGAAAACACATGGGAAAGATCATGGGTTTATAAGAGAAAAGATATCTCCATTGGCATGAGGCCTTTTGGAGAGAGCCCAAGAGCAAAATCATGAGGGCTTAGGCCCAAAGTGGACAATATCATGCAATTGTGGAGATATCTAAATTCTTTTCAACTCTACAATTGGTATCAGAGTCTGGATTGCCAGAAGGTTTAATCGCCGACTGTGCACAAGAGCTATGGTCTGATTGAGCCATGTGGGTATAATATTGACCTCGAACAAAGAAAGTGGGGGCTCCTATGTTCGGATCAAGAGAACCAGACACTAGGCAGGAAGTCCGTCCTAATTGCGACTAGGCAATGAAGTCCTAGTTGGTCGGGCGGACCGAGGGGCAGGAAGTCTATGGTCCTTTGTTTGAGGGGGGATTGTTGGGGTTGCAAGGTTGCAAACATAGTCCCATATTGAAAACACATGGGAAAGATCATGGGTTTATAAGAGAAAATATATCTCCATTAGCATGAGGCCTTTTGGGGAGAGCTCAAGAGCAAAACCATGAGGGCTTAGGCCCAAAGTGGACAATATCATGCAATTGTGGAGATATCTAAATTCTTTTCGATCCTAGAATATATATATATATATATATATATATATATATATATATATATATATATATATATATATATATATATATATATATATATATATATGCGCGCGTGTGCGTGCGCTTAAGCTTGTTTATTTAGTTTAACGAGTTGTTTGAACTTGTTCATTTAATTGATCTTGTATGTATTGAATGATATAAATAAGTTTTTATCAAGCTGAATATAAAATCTGTTCACGAACGTTCGATTCATTTATCGTCTTAATTTTGATATTGTTCAAATATGATTGCTCATCTTATTGAACTTATTCAACTTTATTTATTAAAATTTTTGCTGAACTTTGCTGAAACACACGTCAAATCAACTACTCTAATCAATTAACGATGGGTAATCGATTAAGGTCATTTTTTAATCGATTAAAACTCATAAAATGACAAGAAAAATGACTCTTTCTCGAAAGGTTTAAGAAGATTCGAAGAGCTTGTTTTGAGCACTGTTTCATTACGCCCTAGAGTTCTCGATTCTCCATTACTCACAGTGCTCAAGCTCAAGTTTAAGCATTAAAGCTCTTCCTAGTACTACAATCTCAAGTCACTCAAAGAATAAGGTGTACTCAAAACTCCAATCTCTTATCTTCTTCTTTCTTGTGAGGTATTCTTGTTGAGGGTTGTGGATTATTGTTTAGATTTCTCCACCTTTGGTATTGATCGGAGAAGGAGAAGTTTCATAATGAAAAGTGGGATCGTAGTGTAGATCCTTAGATTAATCATCTTTAGGAGGTGGATACCAAATTAATATAAGGTGTTACCATTGCCTTCAAATTTTCGTTAAGTAAAATCAAGTCAATCAAGAAATCGGAGTGAGTCATTCACCTCTTCCCCCTCCCCAGATTAACCGGTCCTAACAGATCATTGATCCAATAAATTTTAAATATAGATAAGGACGAAATAGAAAATTGAGCTCAATAGAGTTGGTGGATCTATCTACAAATCTAATGGTTGTTCGATATGTAGACTTAAGTTTGCTTGGTACATTTATAGAGCTTGTTGGAATCCTTTTGTCTAATTAAAGTCACTACCATTTGCATATGTATACATTTTTTTTGAGACCATAACTAAAGCTAAAACTAGTTCATGAGAACTACATATTACCATTGATGTGGCTTCGCGTAAAGTTCAATTAGGGTGACAGACTTATTACAATTGACTAGATATTGACCTTGTAAATGTTAACTTTTCTATCGTAAACTCGATATTTCACAAGTGAGATCAATCGACAACTAAATTAATAAAAAATATTTTTATGATCTTATTTAAATTTATTGTAATCTCAATCCACCATATTCCATATTCAAATTATATTCAAGAAAAAAAAAATCATAAAATTATAAATTGCAGGGTCAAAACATGCATAGCACGACCACCAATCTTTCAAATCTTGACTTCGAATATTGATATCAAAATTTAAACAATTGTTGACCAATTCATCGAGCACGTAGAATGTCACTCACTAGATCACGTTCGTTTAAATTATTTAGATTTTGACTTTGTTTCTAGAAAATAATGTTAAAATAAAATCATAATTCAATTGAATAGTTCAAATTGCATGTAAATTATTTTAGACATGACTAGGCCATTGACTTTGAAATAACTTCAATAAGGATGGTTGATTGTTCTTGTAAAAATAAATAAATAACCATTTCACTATTAATTTTAAAAAATAATTTATATATATATAAAATTTATTGAGATTTTTTCTAATTAATCAATTAAAAATTTAAAATTCTCCTTATTCTCACATCTTAGAATTGACAATACTGCGAGCAAAGAAGTTTCTATATATACCTTGAGTCAGCGATGTTAGAAAACATATTTTTTTCAACTTTTTGACTAAGATGAAATATGATATTAAATTAATTTTTTATAAGGATGAGTTCATTACAATATTTTACTGTTGAAATTCGAGCATAGATATTATACTATTACATAGATATCATATACTCTTACCCCTTTTGATTAAAATTAAATGTAATATTTATTTTTATTAATTTATCTGATAAAAAAATTAAATTATTATTATTATTATTATTAATAAAGAGTGTCTATTATTTGTTTGGGCAGTTTTTCCACCTCAGGGACAATAATTAAAAATTAAAATGTTTTTATAGGTTAAGTTTTCTTCCTTAGATATCTTTCTATACGCAGCGTGTATAGGACAATTATTCGTGTACACAAGTGTGCCGCATGGCACTTGGCGTGGGCCCCTAAACTTGCACTAGAGTTAGGATAAGATTGTGGGGCCCCCTAGTTTTTGACTTTTTAGTGTCCCATAATTCCAAGAATTCCCACAACGTTTCTTTCTTTCTTTTTTGCGTAGTCAATAAATGTTTAATAATAAATTAATAGCCATTATAATCAAAATAAAAAAATAATGACTCACATTTTGACTCAATTAAAATTAAGATACATATGTGCATAAAATATACATTTTTAATATAAAAAGTGGAAATTAGTGCATTAGTTAAAGAGACAATTAGGTCATACTTTAATGCCATCTAGAAGGATTGTCTATTTGGTAATTTTGTAGTTTATCATAATTAAAATATTATTATTATTATTATAGTAAATTATAGAGTCATAATCAAAATAATGACTCACATTTTGACTCAATTAATTATAGTTTTTTGTCATAATTTTGAAAAATTTAAGCAAGCTTGATGATAATTTGGAAGGTGTTAGACCCACATGAGAAAGGAACAAAATGGAGAATGGACATTATTATTTATTAATTGGCCAATTTTGCAATCTAATCTCTTGATGTTTTCGTAATTAAAGTCAAGAATGTGATGGCTCAAGACCCAAAGTTAGAAGATTAATTATTTGACCTAAAGGTTTTTTTTTTAAAAAAGTAAAAATAAAATAAAATAACCCTCAGTTTTTTTCCTTTCTTTGATAAATATCCTTAACATTTTAAAATTATTAAAATATTATTAATTTTTAAAATTTATTGTCATTAATCTCTAATCATTAGTATTATTCTTTTGGTGGATATATATATATTTTAGGATTGAAGGTTTAGATTAAAGGAAGTGAAAATAAAAAAAAAAATAAAAAAATATTAAGTGCGCATGGGTTGCTAACGAATAGGTGGAAATTAAAATTAAAAAAAAAATACTAGGTGTCACGGATTACTCATAAATAGATGTAAAAAAATTCTATTATTAAGGAAAAATTATTTATCCACCCCCATAATTTACTGTATTATCAAGAAATCATCCCCGGAGTTATAGTGTCTTAGTAGAATATTTAGATTATCACTCAGATATTCACGGTTCGATTCTTAACTATAGCATATTTACATAAATTTTTCTTCCAAATAGAGTGAGCAACTAAAGGATGTGGGATTTTTGGATTTTTCTTTCAATTCTGTGAGGACGGATCAATCATCTCAGGACTAGTCAATGTGACTGATTGGATTTATTTATTTATTTATTTATTATTATTATTATTATTATTATTTATACGAAGAAATCTAAAAAAGTATTAAAATCATAGTAATATGCCCAAATTCTTCAAAATATTATTGTAATATTCAAAAAAATATATTATATTTAATAGTTATCTTATTTTATTACTAACTTTGGAGGTAAATGACATGATTATTACTTCGACAAATATAGTGTATAACTGATTCATATTTAGAAGTCAATTTTCAAAATAGTCATCTCAATTGAGATTTAAATTCCGGACATCTGATTATTATTCATCTAGTGTTTAGTTAAAATAGCTCTAATTTAAAAAATTATTTTAACATTATCGTATAATAATTTTACGTAAAAATGTTATAACATTGAGGATACTTTTAGTTATCATTTATAATCTTATAATCTAATATTATTTAGTTCAATCTAAATAATATAAAAAATATATTTATTTAAATTTTTTAATATATAATCTAATTTAATATTTTATTACATTACCTCCCTTACCAAACTAACTACACTTATTATTTTTTTTCATTTTAAACTTTATTATTTATTTTTTTTAACTTTACATTTCTCTTTTTTCCGTTTTAAATTTTTTTTTTACGTTTTTTTATTTATCTTGTTACGTTTTTTAAGGTTTTTCTTTTTTTTTTGTTACGTTTTAAAAATAAAATATCACATATTTTTATTTTTATTTAGTTTTTATAATTTAAAATAAAATTTTAGTTATAAAAAAATTTAAAGGTATTTTTGTTAAAAAAATTTGTTCGGGAATTAAAAAAACCTCACTTTTCTAATTTCCGATTACTTGCTTCTTTGACTTATTATGAATAGAATTATAGATTATCTAAATTAGATAGAATTTTTATTGATAACCTTACTTATAAGATATAGTAATTTTAATTAAAATTACAAGTATAAAAAATAATTTCATCAAAATAATTTCTATTTATTATATTAGAATAAACTTAAATGAGATTCATATCTTCTGATCCACCATCTATGGTCCCTTTCTAATCTCTTTCATGCCTCAGTTATGATAAATTTATAGGATTTTTCCTTCTAAATAGGGCATGTAATTAGAAGAGACTGGACTCCTAGGCTATCCACTGCGAGCACTTCCCGATTTACTTTGGTGGCCGGTGGAAAATTTTCATAGGACCGGATCGATCATTCTAAGTTCGACGTTACCTAACCTGATTAATCATTTTTTTTCTAATTCCTTTTGTCATTTATATATTGAATCATAGTTAGATCTCGCGGGTCATCCGAGTTGGTATGTGACGAGTGTTGCCATAATAATGTCGCAGGATCGATCCTCGGGATAGCTGGGGAATAAATCCTCTATGACGTTAAGGATGAGCGTTTTATTATCTTTTTTTTCATTTTACCCCATATATATTAACATTTTTTGTAAAGTGGAGCTTATGATTTTTGTTGGAAGTTTATGCAAAATGCAACTTTTGAGAGGACAAAAATGAGAATTCTCTCTCTCTCTTGACTCTGAACTGTGATATTTATTATTTTACTTGCTGAAGAGATTTCCAAACCTCTTCGTCGTTGCTTCCCTTCGCATCTTCCGATCCCGGGGGACGAAATCGCTAGTCCAGCCCGCCATCATCGACAATCTAGGGCTCTTTCCCGAGGTCGGTTCTCTCATCTCAGCCGCCATCGTCTCCTCAGCTGTTCTCGATGTGGTCGCTCGTTTTTTGTTTTTAATTTTTGTTTTTGGTCAGTATTCGGTCAATCTATGAAATCTTCTTGTTTCAGCTTCAGTCTTTGTTCAAAATCTAACCTTGGTGCTTTTTTTGGGTAGCTTGTGCTTCGGGGATCGTCCTGAACTTGCTTATTTTCCTCGTTTTGTTCTTTCTTCTCGTGTTGGATTTTGCTTCCCGGTTCTGTTTTGGTATTGCTCACGTAGGGTTAAAAATTGTCGAGCTTTACGCAACTCTTTCCTAATTTATGATGTTTAACTCTTGTCGTTGAGAGAACCCCATCGTTTTTCGTGTAGAACAATTTGTTTGGAGTCCTTTCTGATGAATCTGCAATTTGGGGCATTTCGGATGTTCCTAGGTCAGAGAGGATGGGGCTTTTGGATGATTTAGTGCTGTGATTTTGAGATGGAAGAAGTGGAGAAAGCTAACAGAGCTGCAGTGCAGAGCTGCATCAGAGCCTTGGGTCTCCTTTCTCAACCTAAAGATCAAGTCCAATCTGGAGAACTTTTGGTAGAGACTGGTGAAACTGTTTCCAGATTCAAGAGGTTGGTCTCTTTGCTCAACAACAGTGTTGGCCATGGCAGAGTTAGGGTTGTTAAAAAAGCCCCACCCATCTCCAATCACAAGATCTTCTCAGACAATCATTTTCCTTCCAAAATGGACCTTGCTTCCAACCCACTCCAACACCTCCCAAGAAATTCTTTGGAGAACAAAATCCAAGTATTGGATTCAAGTGCTAAGATCCCACTTCAAATTTCACAAAGGAGCTTTACCGAGAACCAACTTGGGGCGCAAGCATCATCATCATCGAGTCAGTACCAATTCGTTCGGAATGATCCAAAGTTCCAATTTGGTCATCAGATGAGCCTTCAGCCTGACATGTTTAGGAGAAGCCACAGTGCTATAAACCTCAAGTTTGAGAACTCAAGCTGCACGCCCTATGTGTCGACTACCAGGTCTTTCTTGTCGTCCGTGAGTATCGATGGAAGCGTAGCCAGCTTGGACGGCAAGTCAGCGTTCCGCTTAATAGGTGGACCGGCATCGTCTGACACAGCTAACCTCCACCCTCCTCTCAAGAGGAAGTGCATATGTAGAGGGGAGGATGGAAATGGCAAATGTGCTTCTACTGGCAGATGCCATTGTGCGAAAAAGAGGTAATTCTATTGTTTATTGACTCGGTAATTATTTGAATCGGATTTTAATTATAGATGTCTTTCTGCAGGAAGCTGAGGCAAAAGAGAACCATTAAGGTACCTGCTATCAGTAACAAACCGGCTGATATCCCTCCCGACGAGTATTCATGGAGAAAATATGGGCAAAAGCCAATCAAAGGCTCTCCTCATCCTAGGTATTCTTGTACTCGTAGCGACAATCTTCTGACTTATTTTGTACATCTCTTTGTTTACTAATGATACATCAGTCGTCATTGCATTCCACTTATTCCATCTGGTCCTACCAATTTGTTACCAGTGTTTTTCTATGCTTTATTCATTTTCTATGATTTACGAAAGCTTACCAACAAATTATGCAAACTGTTTTTTCTCAGTGATATTGCTTCTTATGCCAATCTTGTGGGAAAGAATAGCCTGTTAGATTCAAGCTTCTAATCTTCTATTAGGCATATTTATATATATTTTGGCTAAAAGTGAAAGAACTGAAAACAAAGAACTAATGTCAAAACAAACAAAAAAATGCAGGGGGTATTATAAATGTAGCAGCATGAGGGGTTGCCCTGCGAGGAAACATGTCGAAAGGTGCCTAGAAGACCCTTCCATGCTCATTGTCACTTACGAAGGTGAGCATAACCATGCCAAGTTGCCGAGCCAGCCCGCGCAAACATAGAGTTTGTAAAGTTTTTACCTCTTGCAAGCCTGCCTGCTGATCATCATGGATGCCGCCTTCCTTTCCGGGTGAATTTTTCAGCTATCCAAGGTATGGAGTGTGAGCTTTTGTCAGGTCGATCGGCGATCATCTTTTCCGGCGACAAGGAAAATAGCAAGCAGATTTGGATAGGTTCCATGTTTATTTACCTCACTGATAGTGTTTAATTTCAAGCATTCTGTTCTGTGTATCATCCATCGCACGAGGTGAATCGAACCAAGTTAGTGAGACAAAAACATGGATAGGGTTTGGAATGTTAGCTGATCAAAGTTGCACTCTCACATACTGTTGGAATTCCATGAACGTTTTTATGTCGAACCACAAATTTTTTTATCAATACCGAAACTGAAATTCCTGAAATCCTTGTTGCAGCCTTTTTGTTTCTACTGATTGATCCAACTACTTTATATTTTCATGGTTTGATTCATATCTTTTAGTCCACTCCGTGATGTTTTTTTCCCCTAAAATATCCTCTCCTACTTCGTCTTTTAAAAGTAGGGGGCCATTTTGGTCTCTTCGAGATAATCATGAAACGACAAGTGGATCTCATTGTTATCGAGATTCTACATAGATCCCTATAATATCCTATAATGGTCAGAATCGATTTTCAAAAACTGATGATTTAAAATTTATCCCACCATATACTTGACACATGTGTATCTATATATATTTCCCTCTATATCCGTGGAGTCGACACTAGGGGGATCGTTAATATAACATATATATATATTTATAACTAAACAACAATGTATGCTAGTGAAGAGATTCGGATTTTTCAAGCAATGGAGAGAAGTGGAGATTTCACGCTTAATTAGATTTTATTCGATTATACTCGAATTTGAAGGAGAGATATACGATAGAATCCAGGTTTCCCAGTAATATCGTTAAATCTCACCAAGCAATACGACTAAGATTTGTCAAGCAATACGATTAAGATTCTCAGAACCATATGATTGCATCTTACCGAGCTATATGATTAAGTCCCATCCAGTAATATGTCTGAAATCCTACTGAGCAATATGACTAAGATCTATTGAGCGATACAATCAAGCTCTACTGAGTGATATAATCTAGTCTTGTCGAGCGTCGGAGTCTTCGATGTTTTTGGCCAACCATATGTGATGATCAATGAGTGGAGAAGTGAATAAGGTATTAGATATGGTTCCCTTAATTCCTTTCTCACCAATATATGGTGATCAATGAATGAAGAAACGAGTAGTGAGTGTCAGATCTGGTTCCCTTGATTAATTCCTCCCGATACGTGGAGATCAATGAAGGGATAAGTGAGTAGTGGATGTCAGGATTGATTTCCTTGATGTCTTTCTCTTAATACGTGACGATTAATGAATGGAGGAATGAGTAGCGGATTATTTAAAGTTTCATCTTCACTGACTCACCCGAGAAGAATTGAAAATATGCTAAACATCGGACGTGCAAATGTTTTTTCTAACAATTATATAAATACTAGAATAGGCGAGTCATAAGTAAATTGATTTTCTTATTCTTACAAGTGGAGACAATTCTTCTTCATTAAACTTTTTTATTTTTTCCCTCACATATCGATAACTAATTTGAGTATGAGAGAGATCATACCTCGGCTCAAGCCCTAACTTGTATTATCTCTTAGAATATTAGATCTCACGAGTTGACAAACGGATCCAACTTTTTGGAGGGGAGTCCGGGCCTAGAAAAATGAGAACATAACTATATAAAAGACTTTTTTTTTTCCTTTCATGTGCAATTACTATAACTAAACAAAATATGTCTTCTATAATTAGGTAAAGGCATTTGCATTATGGCTAAAAGAGTCATTAACCAAAATAACGACATTTTTAAACGAATAGATTTGCTATATAATTAAACGATAATTAGCATTGGTTCGTTTGCTGTCCCATCATATACTGGATCATATGTACACGCATTGTTTAGTAGCTAATGATTTGTTCATCGATGTGGGAGCCACAAGCTCTTTCATATTAAAAGTCAGGTGCCTTTGTGGGTACCATGGGCTAGTGCGACAAAAAGATGGGATTGCTTGAACCGGGTCTAGCTCCGGTCCATTGATTCGGGTAAGCTCACGGCTCCGGGTCCCCGGTTAATCGAGGCGTCAAGGACGAGGGCGCCATAAATAGCGAAACAGAGCTCAACGACGCCACCGACCGGAGGCTGTGCGTGGAAGCGGGGGAAGGCGGTGGCCGTCGCGGCCGCTGCCAATCGAAGGAGGCGAAGGAGGAATTGAACAGGGAGAAACGAATCGGATACGCGATCCCAAGGCATTGATTTCAATCTCCTGTTTTGCCCCTCTCTCTCTCTCTCTCTCTCTCTCTCTCTCGGTTAGGTCTTAATCTTTTCAATCTTAATTTTTGCTTTCTCTCCTAAGTTTTAAATTGATATTGGAGTTTGGTTCGGTTCTCCTCCCGTTCTTTGATTGTATATTTTTTATTTGAGAAAACGATCGTTGGAGACTCGGGCTTCTTCTTCACGCTGGATTGTTCTTTTGAAACCTTTTGACTGCGTTTTATTAAATAAGTGAAAGATAATGTTCTAATTTTCATTCCACTACGATGGCGTGTTGCTCAATCATTCCTGCCGTTGTTTTTTTTTTTAAAAAAAAAAAGGTCTCTCTTTTAGGTCTAATAAGGCGAGAAGGGTCTGTGTGTTGTTACTTCCGTCTATTTTTCTACTTGTGGCTGTCTCTATCGCTTTGTTTGAATTTTTTTGCGTTACGTCATTGCTTTGGCAGTATTTTCCGGGTGCCCATCGCAAACGTTTACTTCTTGTAGACATCAACAAAATATATATAAAAGAACGCTATAAGTCATGCAGTGATCGGTATGATATTCTATGAAATGATTAATTGCTCCAAGTCATGAAAATGAACAGAAAAAAGAAATAATTTTTGTAACCATCTTCTTTGAGGTGATTTGAGCTTGTTCAATTTATTAAAATCGTATAAACGAATGCTTCAGGCAGGCATGGAATGAACTAATTTAAATTATCATTCCCAGCATGTTTTAAATCCTTTAAACGAATGCTTCAGGTAGGCATGGAATAGAGTAACTTAAATTATCATTCCCTACCTGCAACACAAAATTTGCTTTCTGCAGAACTCTTTGTGGAGCTTATTCTGTAATGTTTTTGGCGTAGGTATTGCTTACTCTGCAGCATCAGCTTCTTCTGGTAATATTTGGTAAAGTAAAATCTCTCTTCACTTATCTAAAAAATACTTTGCTTCACATTGAATGCAGTTTTCATACATGTTTTGTACTGCTTTACGAAGCTGTGATCTTTTATCTCTCCTTTATTTCATACTTTGCTTTCTTTTTTTTCCTGCTCCATGCCTTGGTTGCTGAAAGTAATAAATGCAATTGATAACCAATATGCTCACGAATTTACTTGTGCACTAAACTACAACTTTTTTTAAGGATGAAGATGGACATAAGATTTCCTCTTTCGATCCAAGGCTTATTCAGAAGTAATATAAAAAGGTCAACTTAATAGGAGATGCTCACTGGTGTGAAGATAGTGTTTTATTTGTGTTTCATGCTCTTTTTCCTTTTATATTTTTCCTTTAAACCAGTTTCTAAATTCCATTTGGTATTGTCTTGCAATTTGTTGGTTGATGTCCCTAGACAAGGTATTGCCCTAGATATCGTATTACTTTACTCAATTCACTTTTATTGCCCATTGGAAATTAGTGTATTTTTTGCTCTCTTCTTTTCAGTTGAATGTAACCTTGTTATTATTGGCCTTTCTCTTATCTATCTTTTCAGGATTGTCTCTTTGCAATCCTATTCACAAACTTTATCTATATGATTTATTTATTGCAGACAAATGGGTAAGGAATTTGCAAAAGCGATGGCTGCTTTTAGAGAACGAGAATCTTGTTGGCCACCCAAGAGCAATTTGGATCAAGTAGCTTATTCTAGCAAACCTTCTGCCATTCAAGAATTTAAAAAAGACAGTAATGGCATAAAAGAGAATGAAAAATCCCATCAGGTGCAAGAGGTGGTGGCTAAAGAAGATTCATTGATGACTACTGGTAAAATATCAGAATCTCTTTGTTCACCCAAGATTAACTTCGATGAAGTGAATTCTAGCCAACCCTCTGCAACTCTAGAGTTAAACCAAGCTATTAAGGGCAGAAAAAACCATGAAAAATCCAATCAAAAACAAGAATTGTCGGGTAAGCAAGTTGCAGAAGTGGCTACTGATAGAAAAGCAGAATCTCTTTGTGCACCCAAGAGTAACTCCAGTCAAGATTCTTGCCAACTTCCTGAAACTCCAGAGTCCAACAATGCTATTCGTGATATTAAAGATAGTGAAAATTCTGATCAGGGACAAGAAGTGTCTGAGTGTAGAAATATAAATTTTGATCAAGATGGGTCAGCAAATAAGAATACCACTCAGAAATCAAATCAGAAGCCAGCTGCATCAAAGTCAGATAATGCTGCATCAAAGTCAGATAATGCTGGAAGCATATACGAATCTGAGGTAGCAGATAATTCACACTTGGCAAACTTGGTAAGGAACCCTTGCATGTTTTTTGCTTCTCGTTTGAATTTTTTATTTTTTTATTTTTGATACCGGATAATGTGCAATGTCTCCACTATCAAATCTGGTTCTTCGAGGCATTCGTATCCATGACAAAATTAAGTTGCATCATAATCTTTCATGTGACATACTGCGTTTTTTCCATCTGCTGCATCCTACTATGACCTTGTCCCTGTATTTGGTTTAGAACGCTAAAATATAAACTTTTCATGTTGGACAATGGATATACTCTCTATTGGTATTCAAAGGGTCACAGATCTATGGTGTTTAGTCTCAAGTCCAATTGTTTCATGTCCTGGAAAGAATTTCAATTGTGTTTTCATCATCTACTTTTCACCACAATCTGAAATTAATCAATCACGGAAGTATGAGTTTTTGTTTGTTATCAATGCAGAGTAATTCACCTCTTACACAAGGGAAAGCTCTGCAATCTGACAAGAAAATGCATTGTCGTGACCCTGACGATTCTTGCTCTGTTGTGTCTTTGTATCCTTCTGCTACTTCTATTTCTGACTTCGTCATTTAGAGTCCAAAGTTAATTTTCTTAACTATCTTATAGAACTGCAGCATCTGTCAGACCTTCAAAAAGAAGGGCAACCATTGGAACTGCTCCTACCTTTAAATGTGGCGAGCGTGCCGAAAAGCGAAGAGAAGTACTATTTCTATGTGTTTCACTTGATTGTTATCATGAAGCTTAAATCCACAATGTTTAAATCTATCCTCCTTTATTCTTCAGTACTACACAAAGTTAGAGCAGAAACGGCAGGGTATGGAAGCAGAGAGACTTCAAATTGTGGCTCAAACGAAGGTACACCTTTTTTATGATATCAGATTCTTAATCATGGTTTATTTATGCCTTTTTAATATCATATTCTTAATCATGGTTCATTTATGCTTTTTTAGTGTTGCATTTATTTTGGAATATTTTTGTTGAAGTTAATACTGATACACATTGTTAACTAGAAAAGAATTCATTAGTGAACATTGGATTTCAGTTGAAGTGGTGATGCATCATATATTCTGAGCTCTTATATTTTCTAGGAAGAGCAAGAGGCCGCTCTTAAGGAATTCAGGAAGACCTTGTTTATCAAAGCAAATCCCATCCCTAGCTTCTACGAAACAGGTCCTCCACCCAAGGCTGAACTAAAGAAGGTACTCGTCTGAGCTTTCATTAAAATAATGTTTGTTACCATTTGGGTTTAGAATGTTAAAATCAAAGAAGTTGCTGAATAGTGAATGCTAGCTTTTATGATGGAACTTTCACTATGCTAGTTGACAGAATCTTGCAGAGTTCATTGTGAATTTGATTAGCTTAATATTCCTACCATGCTTTTGTATTTTATTTAAGCGGACAGAAATATTTGTTGTTTGTTTAAATCCCAATTAGCCTCATGAATTAAAATCTCACTCTGCTAGTCAGGCTTTTTTTGCACACTAATTACATTTTCGGTCAGAGTGGCATCTAGTTCCAGTTTGTTCTGATCTAACTGGTGGTTTGGATTTTATAACTATGTTTAGGTGCTTTGTTTATAACCTCACTGATTACAATTTCGGTCAAGATGCACAACTATATCATAGTTGATAACTTTATGTTAGATCAAGTTCATTTTGCACTTGAAGATTAAGATCATTTGCATTCCAGAATAAATCCTTTGCTATAGAAAGAATATGCAAGTTGTTCATTTTGAACTGCAAGATTAAGATCATTTGCACTACCAGCATAAATATTTTTTAGCAAAAGCAAACCAAACAAACTATTCTGATTAAATGAAAAGGAACATTCTTCATTAGTGAAAATTCAGATTTCTCTTCATGAGTAAGCTTCTTAGTTGAGCCATTTTGTTTGCACCCAAGGTACCTCCTACTCGTGCCAAGTCACCCAAGTTCACTCCGAGACGGAGTTTCACCTATGCCGATCCACTTCAAGGCGAAAAGTACGGCGGGACATGTGACCGACTTCATCGTCACAACCTACGCCCTATCATGGAATCTTTGAAAAGCTTGCCTTATGGTCCGAAGGCTGTTCATGGCAAAGGTCTCAAACCCAATGAGGGTTCCAAACTCTCCACTGTTTGAAATGTAATCTTTCATCATTTAACGAAACTTCATTTACACAGATAATAGCATGAATATAATATTTTTAAATTTTTTTGAAATGATATTGGAGACTGAAAATTCATAAAAGATGAGATTGAGACTTGTCCTGTGAGGATTTCTGAAAGTGTTTGGTACTGCAAAGTATTCAAGTTATGTATGTACACTGACATGGATTTAATTTATGAGAAATTATTTGATGCCTTATATCTATCTATCTATCTATGTTACCCTGCAGACGGTGTGTTGTGAACTTCGTCTACGACGTGTTTTTCATTTTTTTTTTTATGATTTTTTTAAGTTCTAGGTTATGTCAATAAGATTTTGCCGATTTAGAGATTGGGTTATAGTATTAAATACATAAAAAAAATTTAAATAAAAAAATTTATTTAGGTCCGATGTGCGTGTATATATATATATATATATATATATATATATATATATATATATATATATATATATATATATATATGTGACGTGGATGATCTGACACGTCAAAATTTAATTTTTTTATTTCACTTTTTCATTTACATACAACAAACTTTTTTTCTCTTCTTTAATTGTATATAAGATAGTGTTGATTTGTAAAAATCATCTTGGTGTAAATGAATGATGCTTCGACCACTCAGTCGTGGGCGAATGACCACGACTAGCGCGAACGATGAGTTGAGCATCATATCAACCCCCTATATATATATAGTTTTGATATGTCGTTCACCTTACGTTGCACACATCGTGTGTACCTCAAAAAAAATTTTATTTAATTTTTTTTATGCTTAATGTTATAACCTAATCCTTGAACCATAAAAGTAAAATACTAAATGACTGAACTGCAAGCTAAAAAAATAATAAAAAAAAAAGCTACGCATTGGTAAGTCATGAACCATGCGATATGTAGCATAACTTCGTTGATATAAAGAGAAATCTTATATCCCATGAGCATTTAAAATTTTTAATCTTGAACACTGTAACTCAAAAGAGAAACATGAACCCTGAAGGTGAAATCTTATTAGCTTAAACTCATTATCACGCAATCCTTAAATCATAAAATCACAACCACTAAATACATATACTATACTCCGTAAGTATTTAAAATTTTTAATTTTGACTCAAGAGGAAAGTCTGAACCTCGGAAAAAAAATTTATTGGCTCAAACTGATTATAACCCCACTCATAAATTTAAAAATCTTAAATGTTGAATACATATAATATACCTCCAAAAAAAAATTAAATAAATAAATAAACAATCAGGTTGCCTGAATCACTCTAAGTTCCCTGAGTCTGCACAATCGCTTGTTTATTTTTTTTTTTTTGAATTTCTATAGTTTTAATATGATAATCTAATCCCTAACTTCCTCGTTTTTATTTAGTATCCACGACTCATAATTACAGTGCATTTTAAGTATTCATTTAATCTAATCCCTAACTTCATCGTTTTTATTTATAATTCACGACTCATAATTACAGTGCATTTTAAGTATTCATTTAATCTAATCCCTAACTTCATCGTTTTTATTTATAATTCACGACTCATAATTACAGTGCATTTTAACTATTCATCGTCATTGTTCACTATATATTATTGACTGTCAATATTCACTAATGATAATTTCAATTAACATCATTAATTATTTTTGGATGATCGGTTCGATTCTATGCATGGAAGTTTTCTATCGACCATTAGGATAAATTGAGAAGCGCACGTAGCGGGCAGTCAAAGAACCCATCATCCTTTGATTGCGACCTCATTTGAAGAAAAAATTTCTACAAATACACCATAACTAGGGATCGAACCGTAGGTATTTGGGTGATAACTTAGATGCCCTACCGTGACACTGTAACCCCGAGGACAATGCCACTGTTCACTAATATAACTTGGACACGAAGCATAAATTTTTTGTATTATTACATTATTGCAGAATTCACAAAAGGACGCATTTAGATTTTTAAATTTACCAAAAGTCACATCTAACTTTGGTATTTACCAAAGGACATATCTTTTTAAGTATATTTTCTATTTTATCCTTATGATAAATATGACATTTTCTTTTTTTCTATCGTTTCTCACTCTCTTTTCGATTTCCTCTCTCATGCATGCAACCAATCTTATTTTTTTCCTCCTCTCTATTTTTTATATGGTGGCAAAAGACGAATATGTTCGCCCCAGCACCCCCGCCAACCTGTCCCAGAGTCAACACGGAGGAGGTAAATCACGGACGACTACTAGGCTTTGGAATAGTAACTAGCACATAAGGAAGACATTTATTTCGATTTTACTGAAATTCGAACCCCATACCTCATGGTGACAACACCTCATGCGCTAGCCAACCCATACAAGAGGACCCTCTCTGTATTTTACATGCATGCATGCATGATAGACCTGATATGCAAATCATATCATGCCCACAATATTTCGAATTTAGTTAATTTTTTTGATAATATTTTAATAGATTTGGAGAAGTCAAAAAAATCAATAGATGGTATATTTGAATTCTTTGCAACCCTCTCATGCGTGAGATTGATATGAATCATATCAAGACCACATTGGGTCTGATATAATTCATATCATACCTAATGTGGAGGTTTTTTTACTGATTTTTCCTTATTATATTTTAACACCTTCTAGAAGCTAAAATATACAATGGATAATATATTTGAACTCTTTGGAATCTTAGAAATTCATAAAAATTGAAATGGATACAATCGGAACTCTTTAGATCTATCAGTGAATTTTGACCGGATATACTATTCATTTGCAGGTCCGGTGGATTTCCAAGGTTGCAAAGAGTTCAAATATGCTATCCATTATTTAGTTTAGCTTTTAGAAGGTATTAAAATATAATAATAAATAATCGGTAAAAATCCCTATACGTTGGACCTGATATAAATTTCAGGCCTAAAGTGAGCCTAATAAATTTCAAAAGTGATAATCTAAGAAAACCTGCGATTAAAGGTTTCAATTTGCCAACCCATACAAGAGGACCCTCTCTGTATTTTACATGCATGCATGCATGATAGACCTGATATGCAAATCATATCATGCCCACAATATTTAGAATTTAGTTAATTTTTTTGATAATATTTTAATAGATTTGGAGAAGTCAAAAAAATCAATAGATGGTATATTTGAATTCTTTGCAACCCTCATGCGTGAGATTGATATGAATCATATCAAGACCACATTGTGTCTGATATAATTCATATCATACCTAATGTGGAGGTTTTTTTACTGATTTTTCCTTATTATATTTTAACACCTTCTAGAAGCTAAAATATACAATGGATAATATATTTGAACTCTTTGGAATCTTAGAAATTCATAAAAATTGAAATGGATACAATCGGAACTCTTTAGATCTATCAGTGAATTTTGACCGGATATACTATTCATTTGCAGGTCTGGTGGATTTCCAAGGTTGCAAAGAGTTCAAATATGCTATCCATTATTTAGTTTAGCTTTTAGAAGGTATTAAAATATAATAATAAATAATCGGTAAAAATCCCTATACGTTGGACCTGATATAAATTTCAGGCCTAAAGTGAGCCTAATAAATTTCAAAAGTGATAATCTAAGAAAACCTACGATTAAAGGTTTCAATTTGGAAGATGACAGGCTTATGTATGGAAATTGGGCAAAGGAATTCACAGCTGATACCATTTTGAAGATGACAAGCTTTGGTAATTTTAAAACCTTTCTAGTGATTTGACTGATTTGGTAATATGATAATTTCGAAAACTTACATGGTTGGATAAAAGAACGGTATATAAAAATTACATTTTCAGTCCTGTAATTTGTATCTTTTTCAATTTTAGTCCTATTATGAGTTAATTTACGTTATTAGTTTTGTAACTTGTAATATTTTCCTATTTCAGTCATTTTTCCTCTAAAATTGAAATTTTTTAACGAAAAATATCTAGTTTGTGGTTGGAATATAAAAAGCATATGGGTCATAAAAAATCAAAATCTCCAAATTTAATTTACAACTCATCATTTTCTGTTGAAAAATTTCAATTTTAAAAAAAAAAGGACTGAAATTAAAAAATATTATAAGTTAAAAGACTAAAAATATAAATTGACTAGAATTAACTACTTCCGGCCCCGCGAGTGGTCCAGGTTTTGTCGATCGAGCTCCTCCACGCAAATTTGAAGCTTCAATTCCAGTTCCATGGCCGCGGTTTGCCTGGCTCTCGTTGCTCCTCCGCTCCGATCCGTCCTTGTTGGTGGATTCTTCGCTTCCCATCTCATCTTCCTCTGTGACGGCGACATCGATCGTGACGATCCCCGGATCAGATGCCTTCCTTGCGGATTCGGCGATCTCCGTCGAAGAGGTGAAGTATCATTCCTTCACATGCCCCTCCTCCATCGCTCGGATGGCCGCCGCTTCCTCGTCCCTCTTCCTCCTCTTCTTGAATCTGCCTCATCTGCTTCAGCATCACCAAAGGCCTCATTGTCCTGCGCCGTGTCTTCACTCGAAGAACCCCACCAAAAGGACGAAGCTTCGCTTCCCCGCCTCCCTTAGCCCTATTCTTTCGCCTTTGAGGCAGAAGCTCACGCCGCCGAGGCCGGAGGCGGTGGCGGATGACGACGGTGGCGGGGCTGTCGCCCGGGAGGAACTGGACGAGGCAGAGTACTTGGCGGACGGCGGCGGCGGCAGTAATGGTGCGGGCCATGCCGTTGGGGCTCGTCCTCGGCACGGATCTACGCGGCCTCGGAGGAGTTCGGGGTCTGTGGAGTTGATCTCGCTGGGGATCAGAGAGCCCGTCTATGAGGTAAATATGGCTTCAAAATGCATCTGCTGTACGTAAGCATCGCCTTTAATTTCAATGGATTGGCGTAAATAATACCTATCAAGTTCTAATCTCACGCTGCTCTTGTTGTCTGTAATTTTAACTTGTAGACTAATTTGTTGAAACCTTGATTACTAGACCCAAAATTTGAACAAGGAATTTCATATCTATGTCCTGGTGTTAACTTATATTCATGAAAGTTTTTTTTTTGCGATTCTCTTTGGGCATTTAGTTACTTATGTAGTGTCTGAGCGGCTTGATAATCACTCCGAATCGAAGACAATAGAAAGGTGTGTGGACATCATTCCTCGCCCTCTTTATTCACATAGAAGTTAATCAAACTGCGCCTGCATAATCGCAAAGATAAAGCTAGCATGGAGGGTCTTTCATGTGGAAATCACCCAGAGGCCCCTTTAATCGACACATGATTCTGCTTTTATATAGTCCTGGCTGTTCACAAGGATTAAATCAATTGGATTGTGTGGTTGTGCAGGGCCTTAATTTTAAACTTTTCCTTTTGCAGCGTATGCACATGCTGCATGGAGACATCTCAGACTGATATCCGTTTTAATAATTTTATTGTGTTCCATGTATTTTGTGGCTCTTTGTTACTAACACATCAATTATTGTTGTAAACTTGGGCTGGGCACATGCTTCATTGGAATCTGAAGATATCTAATCTTTTAAAATTGGCTGGATTCAGGTGATAGAAGTAAAATCTGATGGAACAATGTCCACAAAAAAGATTAGTCGGAGACAGTTATTGAAGTCAAGTGGTATGTACCAAGTGATATTGCACTCTTTGAGTTTCTTTTCCTCTCTTGGTTTGCCTTTTTTTCCACGTAGATAACCAGAAGCTTTTTACAGTGGAGAATGTTTTCATTTTATGAACTAATTATTCTTACCTTCATAGGTGCTTTACAATTTCATACTCGTGACTAGTTTTTGATTAGTCAGAATTTGGACTTTCGAAGTTTCATTTACTTAGGAGTTAGGCCACAAGCTCACATACTTCTTTCACCTAATCAATTTCAATGAGCGATCATAATTTTCAGGGAGGACAAATTTTATTCATGAAAGCTCTGATTGTAAAATTGTCACTTACTTTTTCCAAAGCATATCAATCTACAAGCTCTTGGTTTAAGTATTTGTTGAGTACTTCTACAGCATGTTATTTTGAATGGCAAATTCTGAAGATCACGTGTTATGATAGATGCTATGGTGATTTTTGGTAATTTCACTACTGTCTAGTCTAGGATTTTACCTTTTGTTTTTCAATTTACACTTGATTAAGTATACAATATTATTTTCTGCATGCAACTTAGGTCTTCGGCCAAGAGATATCAGGAGTGTTGACCCATCATTGTGGTTGATGAACTCAATGCCTTCTTTGCTGGTAAGTGTGTGTGTGTGTGTGTGTGTGTGTGTGTGTGTGTGTGTTAATTTTCACTCTAATTGTTGAGGAATTAACTGTTAATTTTTGGAATTTATAGCCAATTTATATACATGAAGAAAATATGAACAATGCGCAATACTGCTAACATCTCAATGATTGTAGCATATTTTCTTTATTTTCCAGGTAAGGGAACAGGCTATATTGTTGAATCTCGGGACCTTACGAGCAATTGCTATGCATGAATGCGTTCTTATATTTGACTATAACCGGTAATATATCTAGTTAGAATTTCTGCTTGCATAACATGGAATTATTCCCATCATTGCTGATAATTTGTATATTTTATTTTATGGATACAATACAGTAAAGGTGGAAAGAACTTTCTAAAATCATTATTGTCTCGCTTAAATCCCAGAAACATGAACATCAGCTGTGCAATGCCTTTTTCCCTGGAGGTAATTAATATTCTCAAAAACCTTATTTTATTTAGATCTTCTATCAGAGAAATACTTTAGCAAAGTGGTTATGTTCCTTGTTTATAAATTTTATGTTGCCATATGTTTACTTTAGTTTGAAACCTATTGTAGACATTTATGAAGATAAATCTCCTTATTTTATGGTTGAATCGTTACATATGTTTTCTTACCGGTGACAATTATTTGAAGTTTGTTAAAGGAAAAGTCAGTACAAGAGAGAAACCAAGAGTGTTGTATTCAAGGACAAAGATTCCACCCTATGTTTTTCTTTGCTGTCTTTGTAATTTGATGCTTCTAATTTTCAAACCTCAAAAGTCAGTTGCACTAAAGGATTAATCTAAATGTATCTTGTCTCTTGTGCAGGTTGTTGAAGCTGCATTACTCTCTCGCATACAAGGGTTGGAAGAGAAACTTATGGAGGTTGAACCCCGTGTGAGTGTTAGAACCAAAAAGAATCATTTGATTTTGTGATTAAAAGTTTTCCAACTGGATATGAATGATCTAGACTTAGGGAATTCATGTATGGTCACTGATATTTCTATATGATTTTTGAAATTGGAGCCGGGTCATACATTAATGTGTTCAATGTTTGAACCCTCAAATTTTCATTTAATTAAAATACAACTTCCTCAGAGAACCTGTATTCTCCCTCACCACAAGTAGCGTTAGTAGTAGTAGTAGCAGCAGTAGAACCTTAAATTGCAACTTGCAAGACAAAAAACTAATAACACATTTTAGCTTTGATGGCTTTGAAATTTAAACTTTAAGTTGCTTCTCCTCTTATTTGTGAGTGTAATTCTTCTTTTTTTTGTCTTTTTTTTTTTGCTTACACCAGTACAACCTTAAATTACGAAGACCAAAAATTAAAAGTGCATTTTAATTTCTGTGGCTATGAAGAAGTTTAAACTTTAAGTTGTTTCTCATCTTATTTTTGAGGTGTATCTCTTCACTTTTTTCTCACTTGTGTGGTGTCCAGGATTGTAAGTAGAATACATCCTAAAGCAAACTACATGCGTATTTATCCTGAATGGAATCAATTTTTACATTTTGTATGGGTAGAATAAGCATTTGCTCATCTCTCCAGGTGGTGGCATTACTTCAAGTTCTACCCAACAAACTAACAGCTGATGTGCTAGAACAGCTACGTCTCAGTAAACAAACCTTGGTATCACTATTTGGTGTTTCTCAAACATTTTCTTTACAATGTAATCACATTGTCCTATGTCTGAAAGGTTGAGCTTGGCTCGAAGGCAGGCGCTTTAAAGCAGATGCTACTTGATCTTTTAGAGGACCCTGATGAGATACGACACATATGCATAATGGGATGGAAAAGTACAATCAAGCGTGAAACTGGCGATGAGGAATGCTCCATTCTATGGGACAAACAGATTGCTGAAGGTATGCTATCTTATTTGTGTTTGTCAATATCCTCCCTTTGGCTTTGAAGTTATCATAACTCTTAAATTCTTACTATGAAATTGCAACTTAGCGGCAGCTCATAGTTGCTGCTGTATGTAAACACAAACTGAATGCTGTGTTGGTGAATATCCACTCATGCATTTTATGTCATATAAAATGAAGAAATAGGGGGAATAAGTTCCCAGAATGGAAATATTGGAAGTTTAAGTTAGTGACAACCACAAAAGCATACAAATATTTATCCAATTTCTTAACATGTGCTGACTTAGTAGATCAAAGAGTTTGCTATGAATCAATGAATGTACCACAATGCTAACAGTGTCTGTATTGCATCTGCTGCAAGCAGACGGGTATTGCATTCAAGATCTAAAGTACAGTTCCATGCTAGAGTTTTGATCTCTAGCCAAAATGGTTAGTTGTGATACCATACTGTGTTGACAAACTCAGTAGGTTTCCACGCTTCAAATCATGCAAAAATTAACTCGAATGAGTTTGAATTTTAGAATTTTCTTCTACATGATCTTATTTGTTTCTGAATATAAACCTATAGTAATTAGAAAGACAATTGAATTAAAATAAAAATATCAACAAATTGCACAAATATAGCAAACAATTCAACTAATGATGATTATACCTTACCTATGGTTATCGGATGAGAGAATTGACTTTTGGATGCTAGCATCCCATCTAAGCAAGTCGTGTCATGTATTCCCTCGTTTTATATGTTTGCTTGTTTTTCCCAAAAAAAATTGTTTGAATGTTATCTTGGACTACATTTGATTGATTGACAAGTACTATGCATGCCACACAAAAAAGGATGTTACATCACTTGCATAGTATAAGCATGTCCTGAGAATACCTTTTCATTTGTAGAAGAAGAAGAAGAGATTGAAATGCTCTTGGAGAATTATCTTCAAAGGTAATCTATGTTTAGAAATCCTTTGTGTATTTGAAATATCATGGGTTTGATGAATTTTTTGTTACCGGTGCAAAAGTATGATAATTTTCTTTGTTGACTGTCCTAATAATTCTCTAAACTACTGCCTTGCAAATCCTATTAGTTTCGTAACCAAAGCTAGTCATTCTCCACATAGAGGTCTCCACTTAAAGGAATAAGGTGGAGGTCAATCCATGAGCTAAAATAGTGGGTTAAAGAGTAATGCATCTCTCACAATGTTGGGGAGTGGGAACCAGACAGTTCCATGCTATGGCAATTGAAAATTAAAACCACTAACAGCCTTGAAAAGACAGTTCCTGTAGGATTGTTAATCAAATAGAATAGTTAATCAGTGTTGAAGAAGGTTTTCCAAAGAGAATGGTTAATGGATTCAAGGAAGGCCCTGACAAGAGAATTGATAGTAGAAGAAGATAAAAACCTGATGGCGACTTTCAGAACGCAATTTTATTACTAGAAGAGTCGCCAAAATTGTTTAGAGAAACAGGATTATTAGGACAGTCAACAAAGCAATAGGTGTATAGTATTTGAGAGATTTGGAAGGCAAACTGGATTTGAGAATTGAGAGAATGTGTGATCCCCTTTAATATCTTGTTAATACTTAGGTCCTTCATGGTGTTATGATTTCAGAACTACTTAATTTGTGTAACTATTTGTGTCTGTTTCACTTTCCTAGATGTGAATCGTGCCATGGGCAAGCGGAGAGACTTCTTGATTCTGCTAAAGAAACAGAGGATTCCATTTCTGTGAACTTAAGGTTTATATTTTCCATTTTATCTTTAAGATTTGACTAGAATAAGCTTTATTGCTCTCTTTTCTTGCCCATTTTAAAAAAATGCCATCTCAATTTGCATATTTATTCTTTTAACTATTAATTCTCCATGAAGAAGTGAAGGATCAATTTAAGGACATTGATTATCGCTTCTCTACCAAGTTAGAAATTTTCATGATATTTAGAACATGCTTCACTAAGGTTGGATTTATTTGTGAAACATAAATTGTTTGTATACATATTTATGTTGCTTTTATTTGTACTTACCCTCACCCTCCTATCTTAGTTATTGAAGAACTTGCAGTAACTTGATAAAGATGCATATCAATTTCAGTTTTGTCATTAAATCCAAAACGAAAATTTCAATAACAAATGTTTTTTATTAATCTATTTGCTCCTTTTATTAACTTAGTTCCCGTCGACTCGAAGTTAGTAGAGTGGAGCTGCTTCTCCAAGTTGGAACATTCTGTGTATCCGTAGGTGCTTTAGTGGCAGGTAAGTCCATAGCATGCTCAACTGCACTCCACGTTTTATAACACATTGATCATTTTTCTTATCTGGAGAACCTTTCTTTCATGAAAATAAATAAACCTTTCTTTTATAATTTATTGATGAATTTTGTAAAAATTGAATGCATTAATAACATATTATAGATGGACGATATGTTGTCACCGTATGTGTGTGTGTATATACTTTTTGATAGCATGTTGTAATTGTTGTATGTTCTCATTATTTGTTGCTTGGCGTATTTGTAGGAATATTTGGCATGAACTTGAAGTCATACCTTGAGGAGAAACTGGTATGATTCTCTGCCTGATCCTGAAAATTCGTTTCATTTAAACCCTTTTTCTTTGTCGAATACGTTCAGAAGGCACACAAATGTTTGAACTGATAACTTGGAACAGTGTGCATTTTGGCTGACGACGGCTGGGATAATAATTGGAGCAGTGGCTGCATTTTTCATTGTTTACTCATATCTCAAATCTAGGAGAGTATTGTAACCTTAACCATTTTTCAGTCGATTTTTTCTTGTATAGCATGTTTTAAATTTTTCCATAAATAAGCTTTCTAGAATGGAAATTTCAAACAACTTTATTTATTCGTTAGATTGTTTTGTAGATAGTTTATTTGGAAATATAAAATTAAATTTTAATCTCTTAATTCTAATGTGCTATGTAACTTAGGGATATGGGAAGAGAATGGAATGTAAATTATATGTAGTATAATTTTTGTAATTGAAAAAGTATATATTTGTCATTTTTTGAGTATATATGATGTAATTTCGTAAGTAAAAAAAAAAAAAAGTACATATGTCAATTTTTTTTATATATGATATAATTTGATGAATAAAAAAAGGTATATGTTACTTTTTGTCTAATTTTAAGGTGATTAATTTTATCTTTAAAATTGTCAGTTAATAAATTACGATTCTCTTTCTTCTTAAAATTTTAATTTCCGCTCTTCATGGTCAAAAATATAAATCAATTTATGTTAGTCGGTTTGAAATAAAATTCAAGTTGGATTTGAAGAATTATAATTTAAAATAACTAAATTCAAATTTAAACTTTAATATATTTAAATTAAAATTATATAAAATTATAAGTTTGCTCGAATAAAATATTATGAGTTTAAATTCATCTTTAAAAAAATTATGTTTAAATTCGATTACGCTAATAGTGACATTCATCTTTGTATTTGTTTCCCGCCCGGATTCAGTGCATAACAGAAAACAGTTGGCCTATTTGTACGATTCTCAATCAAATAAATTTTTTCTCAATATATTATTAAAATTGCAACTACTTGCTGTCGATTTATTAAAACACAACGCAAGGGGCAGCGGGCGGTACCACATTTGAATCGGGACTCAACTTCATTACCGAAATCAAAAGAGAGTTCGTGTACTACTTGCTCCGAAACAATTATGAAAATGTACGTAGCATAGAAATCCAAGTGCAACGCCATTACGAGCATCTCAGATCAACCCTAACCATAATGCTGAACGACAATTTATTTGAAATAGATCAAACACTACGCGGCAAGAACAGCACCAGATCCACGGCGACAGTCCTTGAGCATGTCCAAGTAAAACTGGCATTTGCTGATGTCGCTCCCAAAGTTGTTGAGGCACTGTTTCATAAGAAACATATATGGGATTGATTACCTATTAGGTTCAACATGGAAATAACACAAACGAAATGTATTATATGAATCCAGCAAAACAATATAATAGGATTATTTATTTACTCCTCATGAAGGCCTTACAAAATAAATACTCGTAGATGATTCTGTCTAGAAATCAAATACAAGTGCAGTAGTGATTCAATATATGTTTCATTATATGGACCAAATTAAGAAATACTTATCCTATTCTATTCCTTGTCTATCCTCAATCAGGCAATTAATTAGCAGAATTAGAATATAGCAAACGCAAGTGTATCATTCAAAAGAATATCAATTTGGTAATTGTATCAAGTGACAAAAAGCAAATTGACTCGATCACTTACGTCCTGGAAGGCTTTAGAATGGATATTGCAAGCATCAGATTCCAAAGAGGCATTCACAGGAGGAGGAGCAGTTGGGGCTGGAGAGACTACAGTCTCAAGTTTAATGGAACGAGGACCTAGAACAGCTTCAATTGCTCGATGCGCGAGGGTAATCCCGGCACCAAAACCGAACCCTGCCAGTGAGCAAAACCACTTGAAATTTGAAACATAAAGACACAAGCTTTGTTTGTTAAATGCAACATAATTGTAAATAAAAAAACCTTCCTTAATGTCGGCAACAAATGAGCCAAGGAGTGATTCTCTTGCTTGAGCGGGAGCAGGTGGAGGTGCAGAGCGCGCTGCAGCAGAGAAAATGTATACAGCATAGTTTCAGAAGAAATTAGTAGATCGTGTAATAAAATGCATTTGAATGTCAGTGGATCATCCAAAATTTAGAAAGAAAGGATAATTCTTGGGTAAAACAAATATATGAGAAGGGGGATAGATACCTTTTTGAGGTGGGTTCCTCGTCGGAGTTGCTCGAGATGCAGCACGACCAGAAGAGCGTCCTAAATTTGAGGATAAAAGGCATAAAAATCATCTAAAATGAAGACGCGACAGGTCAAAAGAAAGATAAACACCTTCAAACTCCGACAACAATGAGTTCAAACACAACACCGATCGCATCTAGGAAGGATATTCAGGCCATAAGAATAACTAAAATAAAGGGTTTAATTCTTGTCACCCATCAAATGCAATACAAATCCGAACAAGATCAACACCTCCCAAGTCCCAACTACAACAACATTGAACTCGAATACAACATCAATCGCCCATCTAGGTCAATACATAACACGAAGAAAACTTCCGTCCAAACAGAACGAATCGACTTGAGTTTTTTTCTTCTTCTCCATTTTGAGAACTTATGACACGATATTGATCAAGGATTCGAGTGCTACGAACTATAACTACAATCTAGAATAAATAAATCACTTCTTCGCACCTATCTAGTGCAAGAGGAACCCAAACAATATCAATGCCACCTGACTCCAACAACTACGAGATCAAATACAACATCAATCGCGTCTACGAAAGAAGAAGTCGCAGATGAAAAATCTTACCGCCGGAGCTGCCGCGAGCCATCTTCGAGGAGGAGTCGCAGATGAATCGGCAAAAGAAGAAGAAGGTTCTCAAAAGGTACTCGAGCTTCGAGGTCGAAGAAACTGGAATATATAGAGCGAGCAGCGCTTCCAGAAGGGTCGGTGGATTTGTTTGTCTTCATCTATTTGTCCGTTAGATTGTGATCGGACGGCCATTAGCGAGACAGAGTATTGCTTGGGCTCCAAGCTTAATGAATCACGCCACCTCAAATCCAAAAATATTAAATTTACCATAAAATCATCAAATTTCAATTTTAAACCAGTACATAGATAAATTTTTAATCTTATATCAATTTCAATGAACAACTAATTTAAAGAATTATTATTTTTTATATAAATATATATTTGAATATATTAGTTGTTTAATTTAGAATATCTTACTTGACTAAAATGTTTTTCTAAAAAAAAAAATGTACACAACTCATAATATTTTTTTATTTTTATTTTTCTAACTTGAATGCGACCAATGCTAAGTACCTTTTCCTAGTCTTAATTTTATTTTATAAAAAAGAGTAAATTCTTCATCCAATTAATAAAATTACCACTCTCTGATTCTTCAGCTTCACGTCTTCAGTTAAGATCATCATAATATAATATGTACCAATTTTTAAGAGTGTGTCCAACTTCTGTACTTATATTTCGTGCTATTCAATTTTTACTTATTCAAATAAATATATCTTAATATCCGTAAATAAATTTTATGTAAATTTATTATTTATCAGAGTTTATATTTTAATAATTTTTGTTTATAATAATTCAGGTATCGTCTGACATTACAAATAATTTGAACTCTCAAATGTAATATATGGATGGTATTTAAATCTTCGTTACATAAAGTGTCTGTCCCAGCAATCATCGTTAGATAAAGTGGGTGCAACCGTTCAATTCTTTACTAGCGGAAGTATCATGAGCGGCGTTGAATTTAATAAAAAAAACTTGGATTATCATGAGCGGAAGTATCCGGAAAGAAAAAAAAATTCAAGAGTGTACTTTTAATAACCGATTCTGGATTGGACAATTTTAGATTGGATTTTTTGGTACACTGTTTTGTGGATGATGATCAATCATATAATTGTGATCGGTCGTGATAATTAGTTGTAATTTTTTTCTAGATTTATTTGTTATATAGATTATAATTTAGATCGGAGTGGGTTGTCCTTCGTTCGATATCGATAACCCGCTCATTGTCGGTGACTTTTGATCGTTCACCCTGACTCAAACTTTAATCTGAATAGGAAAGTGAACCCAAAGAGAGATAGTAACCAATTGTAATCGAATCGTGACTATGGTCCGACCGTAATTACATTATTAACAATCCTCTCGTCCAAAAAAGTAGACTACTCCTTATTGACAGGATAAAATCAAAATCAAATCCTCTGGTGTAAAAGAAAAAGAATCAGGGAATGAATCATTTACAATTATTATTGGATCTTCATCGTGACTCGACTGTAATTGGTTACGATCCCTCCTTAGGTTACCTTCCCTAAATTATAATTTGAGTCGGGACGAATGACCAGAGACCGCTCCTCGATGCAAGAGAGTCTGGTCATTCCTTTTCATTTGTTTTTTTATCAGGGATCTAGCCTCAGAAAAATCACTACCGTCTCTGAAATTAATGGTATCTTCCTTACTGGACATATATTTTTATTCATATAAATTTATCAATAAATTAAGTTAAAGATATAGTCAATTAGTAGTGTAAATGAATTAAGTCACTCATGAGCTATTCGAAAATAAAAATTCACTTGAGCTCGTTTAATAAGACTTGTTAAAATAAACAAATTGAGTTCAAGTTTCACAATATTCGACTCGTTAACTCGTAAACATGTTCGTTAAACTCATGAATCAATTTTTAAATAATTTTTTTTTTAATTTTAAATTTATAAAATTTTCAGACTATTTATGAAACATAAATATATTAAATTTATTTTTAAAATAAAATATAAATTTTAATAAAAATATTATATTTTAAAAATATATAATTTAATTTTTAATGAATATTTAAATTTATAATTTATATTTATTAAGTTTGTTTAGATTGGATAAAAAATTAAATAAATTTGTGAGTCATAATCATATTAGTTAAATAAAATTTGAGTTCGGTCCAATAGTAAATGAGTCACACTCAAATATCCCAGAATAAATTTGACTCGGCTCTATTACACCGAACTCAACCAGCCTTTACACACTTGATTTTATCTTCTCGAGCATTTATTCTGGGCCTTTTGTCGTCCACACAAATTACACAATCCAAAAAAACTCCCATCCAAAAACCACAATTTCTTTCTCGTTATGTCGCCACTCCGTTCTCGACCATGTCCTCCGCCGCTCTCTTCTCCGCTCTCCCGCCGCCGCCCGCTGGCCTCGACCACCGCCCTCCCACTGCTGATGCCAGCTCCGCCGGCGCCGCCTCATCCTCATGGAACGCCAGAATTCGCACCTGCGCCCGCTCCCCGGACCGCAAGCCCCTCGCCCTCGCACTCTACGAACGGATGCTCCTCTCCGCCCTGCCCAACAACTACACCTTCCCCGCCGTCCTCACTGCCTGCGCCTTCCTCTCCGCCTTCCCTGAGGGCTCCCAGATTCACGCTCACATACTCAAGCTCGGCTTCGCCTCCGACCTCTACGCCATCAACAGCCTCATCCACTTCTACGCCTCCTGCGGCCGCATGCCCCTCGCCCGCCACCTCTTCGACGCCATGCCCCGCCGCTCCCGAGTCTCCTGGAACGTCGCCATCGATGGCTACGTCGCCAACGGCGACCACGACGCCGCCCTCGACCTCTTCCGCGAGATGCAGCACCAGCATCTCGCCCCTGATCAGTACACTCTTCAGAGCTTGATCGGCGCCTGCGCCGGCGTCGCTTCCCTCTCCTTGGGGTTGTGGGTTCACGCACTAGCGTTGAGGAGGCAAGGTGGGAAGCTCGCCGTCGCCGCCGACGTCTTGATTAACAACTCGTTGATCGATTTGTATTCCAAATGCGGATCGATTACTCTCGCCCAGCAACTGTTCGACAGCATGCCCACCCGAGACGTCGCCTCCTGGAACGCGATGATTCTAGGGTTCGCGATGCACGGCCGCGTCGCCCAGTGCTTCGAGGTTTTCGATCGATTGATGGCGGAGGAGAAACTGAGGCCGAATGCGATCACCTTCGTCGGAGTTCTGAGCGCGTGCAATCACGGCGGATTGGTGAAGCAGGGGCGGAGGTACTTCGACTTGATGACGGCGGAGTTCGGAATCGCACCCCGGATCGAGCACTACGGCTGCTTGGTGGACCTCCTCGCCCGCGCCGGCCTCATCGGCGAGGCCCTCGACCTCGTCGCCGGCATGCCCTGCAAGCCCGATGCCGTGATCTGGCGGAGTCTCCTCGACGCCTGCAGCAAGCGAAACGCCGGCGTGCGGATCAGCGAATCGGTCGCCCGGAAAGCCCTCGAATCCACCGACGACGACGCCAGTGGCATCTACGTGCTGCTCTCCCGAGTCTACGCCTCGGCCAACCGTTGGAACGACGCGGGCGCCGTCCGCCGGATGTTGGCGAGGAAGGAGCCGGGCTGCAGCGCCATCGAGACGAGCGGCGGGGCGACGCATCAGTTCGTCGCCGGCGACACGTCCCACCCGCGGGCGGCAGAGATCTACAATAAGCTCCGAGAGGTGGAGGGGAGGCTAACGGCGGCGGGGTACGCGCCGGACGCAGCGCAGGCGGCGACGGTGGCGGAGGGGGAGGCGGCGAGGGGGGCGGCGTTAAGGCTGCACAGTGAGCGGCTGGCGATCGCGTTGGGGCTGCTGGAGGCGGAGGCCGGCGAGCCGATCCGAGTGATGAAGAACTTGAGGATGTGCGGGGACTGCCACGCCATGATCAAGCTCGTCTCCAAGGTTTACGGCGTGGTGATCGTGGTGAGAGATCGGATCAGATTCCATGAGTTCAAAAACGGATCCTGTTCTTGTAACGACTACTGGTGACTCGAATTCAACCTGCCTTATTTTTTAGTTTCTAAAAAGAATATTATTAAAAATTATTAATACTAAATACTTTTGATAATATCTGATCAAACGAACAATATAGACAAATCTTCGTTTCATTACAAATAAGTTACAAGGCAATGGAGGTGCATCATAACCTACTTAAATCCAAGATCTAATTAGTCCATGATCTTGGAGCTTTATAGAATATACATGTACAAGAGCATTCTTAATCGTCGATAAATATCGATGTTCATGTCGGAACCAAACGTCTCCAGCCTCATGCACTGCTCTTCAGAACCTCTGAACCAGTCGACGCCCAGTAGGGAACAGCTGGAGTGCGCTTGGAAGCCTTCACCCGGAGAGGACTGTTCTTGCTCTGCCAATCAAATAAAAAAGACAACGTTAGACGAAAGCTTACTTTAGCACTGCAATGTGTATCAGAAATCGGGATGTTACCATTAGGCAAGTTCCGTCGCTGATGCTGCAGATAGGGTAGTCATGAGGGCAGCAGCTGTAGTGATCGTCGCAGCAGGTAGCATCCTCGAGCGGGCAACATCCCCAAGCGAAGCAGTATTTGCCATACTCGTAGACGCAGCAGCATGTGGTGCTTTCAGGGCAGGTGTAGTAGTTGTCGCAGACAGTGGGAGGTTTTACAGGGGAAGGCGGAGACGGGCCGGGGTTGGGTGGATTGGCACCTACCTTTATTGGGTACGAAGCTTCCATTGCGATACCACATTTGCCGGTGGCGGACTCGATGTTCCGTTCCATTCTAATGTACCCAGACTCTCCCCAACTGCCACCCCATGAGTTCTTCACAATCCAGTAGTCCTTGCCATCCTCAGTGTCGTAACCGACGGCGGTCACACCGTGATCTAGTGAAGTTCCACAGTATCCGGTGAATATTCCCTGCGAAACAAATGAAGAGTAAATGAAGAGCATGACCTCACTGTACTTTTTGACAGGAAAGAAATCAGTAGAAAGGAAGATCGACTCAAGCTTGTGAGGTAGAAACTTGAAAGTTACAAAACTGAAAATTGTTGTGGACTTTCACATGAGAGCTGGCCGCTTTGCTTGATCGTGTCAAGAGATTTATATAGTAAAATAAGAGCAGCCCAATGCAGGAAGCTCCCGTCAGTGCGGGATCCCGAAAAAGAGTCGAACAATATTGGATCTATTCTAAAGGCATCTAATTTAGGTCTACAAGAGCATAATAAATTTGAGACAACGTATTCATCAAGTGGTACAAGAGGCACTATATATCTCCTATACTATTTAGAGTCTGGTTATATGGATCTTATCAACTAAAATAGCCAATATCTGTTCAAAATCTAGATAAAAATGGGGATTATAAACAACTTGGCATCCAACATAAACACTATCTATTCTATGCGGATGGATCTAAATCCATTAATTTTTTTGTGCAAGAACTGAATTATAATATCAAACCATATAATTAGGTGTAACATGAAGGCATTCAGGAAGAGCAACATATTTTATGTTATGGCAGATGCGGGGCCCTAAAAAAGAGTCGAACAACATTGAATCTATTGTATATAATCTTACCTTACATTTTGCAAGAGATGACTTCAAGGTCACATGGTATGACCATCTAAAGGCATTCTAAAGGCATCTAATTTAGGTCTACAAGGGTGTAATAAATTTGAGACATCATATCCATCAAGTATGGATCTTATCAACTAAAATAGCCAAAACCTGTTCAAAATCTAGATAAAAATTGGGATTATAAACAACTAGGCATCCAACATAAACAATATCTATTCTATGAGGATGGATCTAAATCCATTAATTTTTTTGTGCAAGCAATGAATTATAATATCAAATCATGCAATTAGGTGCATCATGAAGGCATTCAAGAAGAGCAACATATTTTATGTTATGGCATCTGCATCTACTGGCACTTAATTATTTGCAGCACATACAATATTATTGCTCATAAGTCAACTATTTGTATAGAGGAATAACCTTCACAGCTTAATAAACTAATGTTATTAGCTTTAGGAACGACAAAGAACAAGAAAACGGTGGAAGAAAACACATCAATGTTATGATGACCCACCAAAGAATTATCACCAAGTTGAATATAATTTTCTACTGCATGTCAAAAAAAGGACAAAAATAAACACATCATGTGCCCTAAAACAACAATTCAATTGGTCGCCTAAAGGTTCCCATCTAAATATATTCCTTTATTAAACAATATGTGAAAAACTCACCATGGATGATGGGAAACACCAACAATTTTTTTGTGAAGAAAATACTTACTGCATGATTCAAATGGATACAATTCCAGAAATTTAATTATCTGATCGAATCTTTACCGAATCATACAACTGGAAAACTCTGCCACCAGCTTCAATAGCAACACTAACTGGTTGATTCGCCACAGCCTTTTGGAGAGACTTCTCATCATTGACAGGAACATCTTCATAAGAGTCAATTGTCACAACATGAGCATTTTTCTGCATGAGAAAGGCAGGCACCAAGATTATAACGACGTTCACTATCTAAAGTATTAAAAATGGCATATCTATTAATTGCAAATGTTCAGTCCATAAATCACCCTGTAAGTGTCACAAGTTGAATCTTGAGCCTTGTACGGGTAATCCTCATCACTGTCGATGCCGCCATTGTTTATGATGAACTCAAACGCATAATCCATGAGTCCACCATTGCAGCCCTGGTTGTATGAGGTATCGCAGTCAACCAATTCCTGTTCCGACAGCGAAATCAGGTCACCCGTGACAATTTGGTTAATGCCTTCCACGGCAGCAATTGTTGAGAATGCCCAGCAGCTACCTGTAACACCAACAAAGCCATAATCAGCATACATGTTGAATTCATTGAAACAAAATACCTTGTTTTATCACCTTTAGCAGTTTAGCTTGCCATAACTTGTTAGTAATTGATCACGGATTTATGATCTACTTATTTCTTTACGGTACTAGTAGTAAGTAAAAAAGGTTTTCAATTGGAAAGAAAATCATAATCAGATGATTCGATCTCAAGAAAAAAAGATCATGGGTGGTGATGATCAGATTGTGACACTAGCAGTAAATAAATTTCTAGATCCAGCAAGATTCGTACAAAATAGAGGTTGAAAAAGAGTATCGAAGCAGATCCCCAAGCCAATAACTCCAAAGAGCACCCCCTTTTGCCAAAAGTCATACAAGAGGTGAAGAAAAAGAGATCTGGAAAAAGTTTTAATCAAACAAAAGCAAGAGATCTAACTTTATTATCACTGATTACCCCCCCAAAAAAATCAGTATTACTTAACATCTAAGATTAAAAAAAATTAACTGAAGTCAACGAAAGTAGAAATCGCTCACCGCAGCTGCCCTGATCCTTAACGGCAACAACAGCGCCCTTCTCTCTCCAGTCGATGGAATCGGGAAGAGAGTCCCCTTCTCTCAGCTGATACCGACCGTTGCTTTCCCCGCCAGCGGGCCTCCTCCGCCGGGAGAAGTTCCCGAGATACCTTGCTCGGTACTCCTCGTTGGTGAGGTCGGCGAACCGGTTCATCGCGAGCCGAAAGGAGTGCTCCCCGCGGTCGGCCGCCGCGTTGTGCTCGTCCACAAACCTGAGGTTGTCCTTGAAGACCTCGAAGCGGTCGTCGTCCAGATCGAGGGCGTTCTGGATGGGGCGATGCTTCGCCCTCCACTCAAGGTAGAGCAGTCTCACCTCCTCCTCGCTGCGGCCGGTCACGGCCCGATCTTGCTCGGCGAGGGTGAGGACGTCCAGATCGGGGACGGCGACGCTGGCCGCGAGGCCAGAGATCAAGAGGAGGAGGGCGACGGCAACGACGGAAGCCATGAGTGGAAAGAGAAGAGGAGAAAGCAAAGATGCCTTCCTGTTGATGGAAAAGGCTTTTTTATACAAAACGAGCGCATAGAGTCCCAGAGAAGATAATGAATCTTTTATGCATTTATGAGAATTAATTAAATATATTTAATTAATTAAATAATAGACACAGTTGAATAGGAATACTGTTTACTTGAAAGGAAGGGATTTCCTTGTAAGAAAATATCGAATAATTAGGTGATAAAATCAACGTTAACTAAGGGAAGGTTATTCACGTTCATTTTAGCATTAATTAAGTCTCCTTTGTCAGCTTCCTCACCTCCATCCCTTCCTCTCCTCTGTCTATCCCTCTAATAAACATAGCCGTGGAAGGAAAATAATTGATGGTGACAGATTGGTGGACCGTAAATAGTTAATTTTGTTCCTTCATTGAAATTTAAATATTTTGGATTACAATCGAATTAAAGTTGTCCTGATTCAGGGAATCATCTAGCTACCCTTTGTTGACAACAACTATTTTTTTTATAGTTAAAATGGAAAAAATAAATTAAGAAAATTCAATTTGACCATATAATTTATCCTTTTTTAAGAATATGTAATCCAAAACAATAATAACTTTTTGTCGAACTAAATTTTGTATAGTAAATTTAAAATTAATAAATCATGTATTTATTTTTAATTTTACCCTTATTCGAATCAATTTTACTTTCTATCAAATATCAAATTTTGAAGTAAATCAATCGATTGGTTTTTTTTTTAATCAAAGATAATTTTAAATAAAATCGATTGAGGAATAAACGATTTTAGATTTATATGAAATTAATTTATATATATTTGATTAATTTTTTGATTATATTCATACCATGTTAATTTGACTAAATATATTCAGAGTAATTATTTGTTGAACACAAATATATTATATTTAAAAAAATTAATTTATGTTCAAAAAATTATTACTCTTAATATATTGAGTCAAATTGATATTTGAGAGCATGAATATAATCAAGAGAACTAACCAAATACATAAGATCTAGTTTAATGTCAATTCGAGGTCGTTTGGTCCATCAACTACAAAATCAACTAATGGATCAAATAACATCGGATTGACATGAAACTAGTTCTTATGTACTCGGCTAATTCTCTTGATTATATTCGTGTTTTCAAATACCAATTTAACTCAATATATTGAGAGTAATGATTTTTTAAATACGAATTAAAATTTTCAAATATATTCATGTTAAAAAAATTACTGTTCTCAATATATATTGAGTTAAATTAATGTTTGAGAGCATAGATATAATTAGGAGAGATAGCTGAACACATATAAACTAATTTTATATTAATCCGTTGTCGTTTAGTTTATCAGTTAATTTTACTTAAAATAAATTTTGATTTTTAAAAAATAAATCAATCAACTCATTAAAAAAATAAATCAGTTACTGATTTATTTAAAATTTCAACATTTTAGCATAGAGTAAAGTTGATTCAACTGATAAAAAAAATAGAGTAAAGTTGATTCAACTGATAAAAAAAATAGAGTAAAGTTGATTCAACTGATAAAAAAAATAGAGTAAAGTTGATTCAACTGATAAAAAAAAATGAATCACTGAAAGAGGTAAAACGAAAAATTAATACATGATTTGATAATTTTAAAATTACTTTATCTAATTTGATAATTTTAAAAATTTATTTACATTATTTAGTAAAAAGCTAAAAAGATAATAAAATATACGACCCTCAAGCTATGTGATGCAGTGGCAACGATACTTTAATAATTCTAAGTATTCATAGTTCGAATCTCAATTAAGGATATACTATGGATAATTTTCTAAATTTGAGATATTGTAATTCTGAATTTACTCGATGAAAAATTTCTATTTTCAAGATTAATTGGAAAAATTAGATATCCAGATTAACCTTATCACACGATTGTTTTTCTAAGAAGCAAAAAACTAAAATTAATTTATACAAGAAATACCTGAAAAAAATAATTTATACAAGAAATACCTGAAATTAGTAGGGTTGGAGCTAATCATTAGAACATTTAATTATTGAAATAGAAGTTTAAATTGTATTTTTAATATCAATAAATAATTTTGAAGCATTTTGAAAAAGTTATTAAATATACTTTTGAAATTATTTGTAAAATAAAAAATCAGACAGCGTCACATGTGATTTAGCATTTTCTGCGACAGCATTAAAGTCAAAAAAACATAAAGTAAGACGTAACGGAGTAGAAAAATATCTAGGAATTTCGATGGATTGTGTCATCCACCCACCACTTATTTTCTACCACGTCATATGATTCCTGTAAGCCCACGGAATCCTCCGCGCACCCGAAAGATCCATACACTTGGCAAAAAAAAAACTGAAAAATATCTAGGAATTTCGATGGATTGTGTCACCCACCCACCACTTATTTTCTACCACGTCATATGATTCCTGTAAGCCCACGGAATCCTCCGCGCACCCGAAAGATCCATACACTTGGCAAAAAAACAACTGGAAACAGTAGAGAGAGAAGATAATATACTGATTAATTAATTAATTTTAAAATGAAAAAAATGATGCACCGTCCATTTATTTGGTAGTTTTTTTAAGCTACTATTAGTTTTTGATTGGAGTGTTCATTTAAAATTATATTTGTATTACTCCACCTCATTTGGATTGAAGGCAATATTTCAAAGGTGTTGAACTAAACACAACTTTCTTTCCTCAAAATAAAAAAAAAAAAATCAAAAATCAAAATAAATCTGCTACCTTAACAGTCCTCTTAGTACCGATATCATAGATATAGAGAAAGATATATACAGATACATCGGCCATAGACACATGGTGGGGTAAATCTTAGGTCGTCAGTTTATGAGAATCGACCCCTGACTATTACACGAGAGATGTCATGCGTCCACCATCTACGCTACGCCCTGGGGGCAACACAACCTTCTTTCAAGCCTTGAAAAGAAATAGTGATTTCCTCCAAAAGAAGGGTGCAATCAAAGGATATTGAACACCATGTGTACTTCTCGATTTACACTGATAGCCGGTGGAAAACTTTCATAGGATCAGACCGGTCACCCTAAGGATAGTCAATGAGGCTAACTGGGATTATTATATTAAAGAGAAATATTGTTAGTTGAGAAAAGCAATGAAGCAACTACATCATCCTACTATGAGGTGATTCAGGATGATACTAGGCTTCTAGGGCTGGTTGTCATGTGCACTTTCTGATTTATCCTGGTAATCAATAGAAAATTTTCATGGGACTAGACCAATCAGCCTAAAAAATAATCAATGAGACTAATTAAATTTATCATTTTTTTTAAGATAATTCAAGAATTTATAGAACATTTTAGAATGCAACTTGGCACATGATTACGGGGCAAAAATTCTGATCACAATTTCTAGGATGAAATTAAGAAGACTCTATTTAGCATTGGTGATTAGAAGGTCCCAAGACCTGATACTTATTGTTCTAATTTCTTAAAAATAGTTGGGCTAATTGTCAAAATAATTTTATAGCTTTGGTGTTGGAATTCTTCTACTTCTTAAATTTAGAAGATGATTTATTATATTTGAATTGTAATCCTAATTATATTTATTATTATTTATATATTTATTATTTTAATAATTATCATAGTATGTTACTATATTTATTATAATATTTTTCATATATTATTTTAACAATATGTATAAATAGATTTGTTACAATTTAAATAATCGATTATTTTCTCTCTATTCAGTATTTATGTTTAAATATGGTATTAGGATCATATTTCTCTTTACTCTTCTTCCTTCTCTTTAAATTTCTTCGGGCTTTTCAAAGAGTTTCACCTGATACATCGCCACCACCTCCTTTCCGTCTTTCCATTTTCTTCCAACGTTATTCTAAATTTCTTTTTCTCTCTTTTTAGTTTTCCTTGCAAAAGAATTAGATTTCCCTTCCTTTTTTTTATGTGATTTCATCTAAATTTCTACTACCGTCATCTCCTTCTTCCTCATCATTCTCTTATTCTTTCCCTTTTTATTCTTATTTTTATTTAATTTCAGCATCTTCCCCTACAGCCTTCACTCTCTTAGCAAGCAACAATAACAGGTCTTCCTTTTCTCCATCCCAATACCCTTTCTCCTTTATTTTCAGCAAGCAATAGAGCTTCTATTGTCATCGTGTGGCACTCATTGAAGCTCTTCCTCACGATGATCATCTTTCTTTCTTTCTTTCTCCTTCTCCTTTCCATAGCGTATTGTTCTCCTATCTTCTCTCCTTCCTTTTTACATTCTTCTAATGTTATTTCTCTATTTTTTTTTCCTTGTGAAGATTTAGAATTTCTCTCCCATCTTTTCCCTTTTTTTATGTGGTTTCCCCTTAAAGAAAATAATTGGTTGCTATCTCCTGTATCCTCATCCAGGCACCACCTCCCCCACCTCTTCTATCAGCAGCAATCAAAACCATTTTTCCTCAATTTCAGTTATTTCATGTTTTTTTTTTTCCTTTCTCCTTCTCCCTCTTCTTGTGCTTCTAGTATGGCCGGCTATCGTCATGATGGACTCTATTTTCGGAAGATATGTTAGCTTCTCCGATTACCATGATTAACCTCCCTCGTGATGACCTTGGACAAGGTACGGCGGAGGCGCTGGAGACGAGCATTATCGCCTTTGCCCAATGTCAACACTAGCAAACATTCTATTTTTTCTTTTCCCTGTCAACAATAGCAATGGTTCTCTCTTTCTTCTCTTCCTCCTCTCCTCCTCTTTAGCTATTGCCGCTTGCAGCAGCATCCATCAACTGTTGTCTCCTTTTAACCAACTTCTAACATGTCAAATAGCAATCTTTTTCCAAGTTTTGCTCAATACACGACATCAAATTTTCTTCTTTTCTTCTGCTCCAACAAATTTCAGTCATTAAAATTGTAGTCGTGACTCTTCTTTTTCCAAAGTCACCAAGCTCGTTGCCCTCTTTTAGAAATTCAGCAATAGTAAAATTATAGCGCTCTGTTCTTTCTCTACTGGCTAATCATCATTGTTTTAAAAGATTTGATTGGTAGTATAGTTGAAAAAGATATTTCAATAAATTAGCAACCAAATTCAAGCACATCTTCCCTTTAAGTTTGTAAGAGGATAATGATAATAAAGATAACAGTTCAGGATATTTAGAAATTAATTTTAATTACTGATAATTTAATATATTTGGATTACAATTTCAATCATATTTATCATTATTTCTATATTTATTATTATCTTAGTTATCGTAATATATTACTATATTTATCATAGGCTTGTTAGCCTATGATAATTATCAATAAAGAATCAATTATTTTCTTACTATTCTTTCTCTTCTTCCTAGTCTCTATGTTTCAATATGCACATCTCAAGATGTCACAATTAGCCTAAGTTGATGATCTTTTGTTGCTTTTCGGATGAGATGTTCCATTAGTTACCACATTAGTATCCTACTTGCATAAGTTTAGAGAGATGTCTGGGCGACAAGCAAACCCCCTTAAATCTAATATTATACAACTGGAGTGAATGAATTTATCAAACAATAGCTATTTGCCATTATTGATTTCAAGAGGGAGTCATACCTTTCAAATACTTAAGGATACCTTAGGCTCCTGAAAGACTAAAGATTTCATATTATAGCGCTCTTTAAAATTTGTTAATTCGAAGGATCAACTCATGGCCTAAGCAAACACTATTATATGTTGGGAAGCTCAACTAACCTCGGTGTTGCAAGGTGTTGAATACTTCTGGATGTCTATTTTACCATTGTCATAGGGGGTCATTAATCTTGTTTATAGTAACTGTAGGGCTTTCATGTGAGCATCTGAGTATCTCCCAATAGCATGAACATATTAGATTACTTATAGGAAACGATGTACATATTCTACAGTCAATTAAAGTTTGGTTGTTCAAACGTTCTCCATGAAAGATATGGGAGAAGTAACCTATATTCTTGGGATTAAAATTTATAGAGATAGATCAAAATGATTGCTTAGTCTTTCACAGACTACATATATAGATCGAGTGCTAAAGCAGTTTAACCTGTCAAATTCCAAGAAAAGTTTTATACCCATGAGACATGGGATTCACCTTTCAAAGTCTATGTATCCACAGAGCGAAGATGAGAGGATTTACATGAATGAGGTACCATATGCATCAATAATAGGATCTATCATTTATGCTATGTTATGTACGAGGTCCGATATATCGTACGCTTTGAGTGTCACGAGTAGATACCAATCTGATCTAGGCATGAATCATTGGGTAGATGTCAAGGTAATCCTTAAGTACTTAAGAAGAAATAAGAATGTATTCTTGGTATACGGAGAAGGTGATATGGTTATATGCGGGTATACTGATGTCAACTTCGAGATAGACAAGGATGACTCTAAGTCTCGATCTAGATACATATTCACATTGAATAGAGGCGCAATAAGTTAGAAAAGTTCTCGACAAGACACTGTTGTAAATTCTACCACTGAGGCATGCAGAATACATTTCGACTTCTGAAGCAGCAAAGGAAGTGATTTGGATCAAGAAGTTCATCTCTGAACTTGGAATGGTTTCGACCATTGTTGAAGCATTGCTAGTTTACTATGACAACATTGAAGTCATCACGCAGCTAAGGAACCAAGGTCTTTAAGGAGTCGTCTTTAGCCGGATCTTGTCCGGGGTGTGATCTACCGAGGAGTAGGGGCAAGTTATCCCCGAACCTCGTATATCCTTGTGTCTGCTGTGTGTTTGTTTTCTTTCGTTTTAGTTTTTCTACTTCCGCTGTGCTGTGCTAACAAAGTTCTTGAAGAAATTTCTATTTAGTGTTTTTCAAAGAGGCTATTCCCCCCCCCCCCCCCCCTCTAGCCATCTAAGATCCTAACAAGTGGTATCAGAGCGAGGTCGCTCTTCATCGGATCAACACCCGTGGGAGCAAAGCTAGAGAATGGATCTCTATGGAGAAGACATCACCATTCCACCCTTCTACGAATGCGGTGACTTCGCGTATTGGAAGGTAAGGATGAAGTACTTTCTTATGACTAACATAATGAATTGGTTTTGTGTACAAGAAGGTTTTATTCCTCCGGTGGATAAGGAAGGAAAACCACTTGAGAAGAAGGAGTGGACAAGAGAACAAATTCACAAATCCGAAATCAATGAAGAGGTAACGAGAATAATTGAATTTTCATTGCCTTCTAACATCTTGTGTAAGATAGGTTACAACAATGCCAAGGAATTATGGGATAACTTGGCCAAGTTCCATGAGGGAAGCTCAAATTCAAGCCATGAAGAGGAGCTAAGTGAGCCAAGTAGCTCACATCATGGAGGAGAGGAATTAGAAGTTGAGGGTTACTCAACATCTAAGGACGAAGAGGAGGAGAGTTCTTCTTCAAGTTCGGAGCAAGAAGAAGAAGCTTCTACCTCCGAAAGGGATGAAGAAGAGAGCTCGCATCCACCCTCAACCCTAGGTAACTCAAGCAATTTAAGTTCAATTAAATTACACATTATGTGCTTTGAGTGTAGGGAACATGGACATTACAAGAGTAAGTGTCCGAAGAGGGTAAGAAAGACTCCACCGGCGCCAAAGGTCAAGGAAGCCGAAGTTCCGAAACGCAAGGGCAAGGAGCACATCGTGTGCTTCCAATGCAAGCAAAGGGGACACTATAGGAGCCATTGTCCGAGGGGGAGGCAACCTCACAAGGGCAAGAGACCGGGCACATCGATAGGGGGAGCTAAGGCAAACCCTAAGGTAACCTCTAAGGTTCATTTTTGCAATTCTAATAAAATGCATGCTAGGAGTTTTGTTGCAATTGTTAATAATGATAAGCATGTTAACTTTAGGAACCAATACATGTGCTTAGGAGCTAAACATGTTAGCCTAGGTAAGGATAACACTAGAAATACCAACCCTAGGATTAACGCTTCTAAAGTTAAGGAAAACCTAGGTAGAAATCCCAAGAAGACTAGACACATGCCTAGGAATATCTCAAGAGAAAATGACAAATTAAAACTTGAGGTATTAGAGAGGGAAAATCAAGTCTTGAGGTCAAGACTTGATAATTTAGAAAAGGCTCTTAAAAACATGGAGAAGTCATCTCTAGGGTTTAAGAGTCAAAAACCCAAGTCCAAGGACAAGAAAGGTTTGGGTCACAAACCTAAGTCCCAAATGGTCAAGCCCACTTACCACAATGTTCCATTCGATTATGGAACAAAACCTAGGGCTAGGAAGACCATTACCAAGGTTACAAGGGGAGTCACCCCTATAGTTGACTTTGACGAGACCCAAATGACCAAGGCTTCAAAGCCTAAGAGGGTCATTAGGAGGGTTGCTAGGGAAGTCATCCCTAGTGAATATTTAGTGAACCCAATGAGCTCAAATAGGTATTGGGTTCCTAGGAGCATCTTCTCTACCCCATAAATGGGTTAGAGAGTGTCAACTCCAATAAGAAGGGTAGTTAACCCAACTTTGAGGAAATTGACACTCAAGGAGCATTTTCAAGGTTTTGAGAACTTTTGAAAATGAAATGGAATTATCATTTACTCCTTTGAAGAGTTAAATGTGCCTAAAGATTGGAAATTTCATTTTTAATCTTATTTGGCACAATTTAAGAAAACCTAGAGAAATACCATAATTGAGATTTTGGTTTTCTCTTAGGGATATATGGGCAATCTAGGGTTAGATTTTAAGTTAGCAAAGGCTAAGGATACTTAGATAGGTAATCTAGGTATATTTATTTATGCTAAATCTTGCCATAATTGTTTGCCCTCACATGTCATGACATCATGTTTAGCTTTATTATCATTTGAAATGTCATGATAATGCTTAGGCTAGTTTATATGTCATGTTTATTTAAGTTTCAAACTTTATGCCATGACATCATGACATTGGCACATATTTTCATTTATGATACCATTTTATGCCATGTCATCATCTCTTGCATTAATGATAAATGAAATTGATTTAAGGATGAAAAACACATTTTGATATTGAGATCAAATTTGTGTTTAGAAAATGCATGAGAACTTAGCCTAAGTTGACCTTAATCCATATCTCACATCAAATTGACTTGAATGTGGTTTGATACACCTTAGATGTGTGTGAGATATTAGGATCATGAGTTAGGATCAAGGTGCATAGTCTTTGTACCTAGATGACCCTAATTCAAGAAATTGAGGATCATAGGGAAAGTTTGTGTACAAGTCATGTACATCTAGCCCTAAGATTATGGTCCGAAATTCAAATGGTTTTAAAAGAGTTTTAAAATTGATTTGAAAAATCTTGATGAAACTTTCCTAGTGATAGCATTCATCATTGAACATTGTGATACAAAGTTGAGTTAAACTTGAACTATTTCAAAGTTTTTGAACTTTGTATCAAGATTGAAAAATGGAAACTATTTTCATAGAAAACTATTTTTCCTTGATAGTGTATGATATGAGGAATGTATCCTCAAAGTTTCGTAATTTTTGGAATTTTCTGTAATTTTCTGTGAGTTTCTGAACTTCTCCCGGAGAGAAAATCAGAAATCTCTGATTTCAGTGGCTGGATCGGTCCGGGGACCGATCCAGGGAAGATCTGATCGGTCTGCGGACCGATCCAGAGTATTGTGGATCGGTCTGCAGACCGATCCAGTGAGTTCCAGTAGCACGAGTGCGATCTGGTGAAGGGCTGATCGGTCTGGGGACCGATCAGGGCGTGCCGAATTTCTGATTTTTCAGCTGTTGTCTGAAATTTCAGTTATGGAAGTGGTGTTTTTGGATTTCTAAAGGTTTGGAACTCTCAAAGACATTGTTGGTGCAATGGTCAAAGGGGGAGTTGACCTTTAGGGAGAGTTTTACCTAATTGTCAAGGGGGAGTTGACTTTTGGGGGGAGTTTTTAGTTTTTACTCCTTAAGACTTTTGAGGATTAGTGATATGGGATTATCACTAAGTTGATTGTTGAGTTTAGTATCAAGGGGGAAATTAAGAGTTTCAATGAAAGGTATGAGACTTTCATTAGGAAGAAACTTTTGACCTTAATACCCTCTTTTTCCTTTTTGATGTGTGTCAAAAAGGGGAGAGTGTTCATTGGAGAGTTATTGGAGAACCCAAGTTAGGTTATCGGGTTAACCTAAGCTAGGGGAAGAATGTCAAGGAATGTTCGAGGAAGAACATTGGAATTCTTTTTGATGTGTGTCAAAAAGGGGGAGAATTATTGGAGAACCCAAGTTAGGTTATCGGGTTAACCTAAGGGGAGAATGTCCAGAGAATGTTCAAGGAAAGAACATTGGACATTGGAAGATGAGTGGAAAACCTAAGTTAGGTTATCGGGTTAACCTAACTTGATTATGTGTTTTGTCAAACATCAAAAAGGGGGAGATTGTTGGTGCAACCTTAGGTCAAGGTTGACCTGGTTGACCCGACTCGAGGTGACTTGACTCGAGTTGTATTTTGATGTTTGACTTGGGAAGATTGTCGGTGCAACCTTAGGTCAAGGTTGACCTAGTTGAGTTGCATGTTGATGTTAGACACTCGTGAGAGAGTTATATTCTTGATGTGAGACAAGAATAGATGGTTGGGAGTTTATTGGTCCAACCCTAGGTCAAGGATTGACCTGGTTGACCTGAAAAGTCCAAGTATGGAGACTTGGCACAGGGAAAGTCCTAACTGGGATGTTAGGCAGTGTGGAAAGTCCTGGTGAGTGAAGCCAGGTGAAAATCCTAGTGAGTGAAGCTAGGTGAAAGTGGAAGTCCTGGTGAGTGAAGCCAGGCAGTGGGAAAGTCCTGGTGAGTGAAGCCAGGCAGTTGGAAAGTCCTGATGAGTGAAGCCAGGCAATTGGAAAGTCCTGGTGAGTGAAGCCGGGCAGATTGGAAATCCTGGTGAGTGAAGCCAGGTAAAAACCCTAGTGAGTGAAGCTAGGTGAAAGTCCTGGTGAGTGAAGCCGGGCAAGGAAAAATCCAGATGGATCAAGGGTGATCGGACATCTGGTGTTGGGAAGGTCAAGTAGGTCAAGGGAGTGACCGGATACTTGACACGAAGAGAAAAGTCCAAGTGGGTCAAAGGGATTGACCGGACACTTGGTAGGGAGTCTTAGCAGGTCAAGAGAGTGACCAGATGCTAAGCATGAGATACCAATAGGTCAAGGTTGACCGGATATTGGTTTGGAAGACTTGGAACTTGGTTTGGGCAAAACCCAAGCTCGGATCGATCGGTGGATCGATCCACGATCTGTTGGTATCGATCGGTCGGTGACCGATCGATAACGATCGATGGCTTCTTGAGGTTCTTGATCGGTGCGGACCGATCGAAAGCGAACGAAGGCAAAGAGAAAGGAGGATCGGTCGTGGACCGATCCATCTGATCGGTCCACGACCGATCAGAGACGATCGGAGAACTTGGGCGAGTTCTTCGTGAAGAGTGCTGATCGATCGGGACCAGGAGCAGTCTGATCGGTCCCAAGACCGATCGGAGAGACTGGACCGATCAGGCTTCAGCCTGATCGGTCCACGCACTAGTCGTTGCGTAGCAACGGCTAGTTCTCTGCTCTTCTTCTTCGCAGGTATAAAAGAGGGCTACAGGACTTCGGTGAGACTCTCTCTGAAGCTACTTCTTCTTCCTTCTGGAAGTTCTCTCCTGCCTGAAGCTTCTGCTTCTTCTTCCTGCTGAGCTTTGTTGAGCTCGTTGGGTGCTAAAGCTTCGCGTGAGCTTCTTCCTGTTGCTGGTTTTCTAGCTAGGCTTGGATCCGAGAAGCTGCTGCTTCACCAGGGTTCCTGCTGACTTCAAGAAGGCAAGCAAGTGTTGTTTACATTTCTGTTCTTGTTTTCTTGTTCCTATTTGTACTCCTATTGCTGTTGCAAAGATTGTGGTGAGGTTTCTCCACCCACAAGGAGTATCTATTAGCCGGGTTTCCGGGGACTCATCCACCGACGGATTGGTAGGCTTCGTCCACCTTACGGACACGCCGAGGAGTAGGAGTTCATCTCCGAACCTCGTTATATGGTTTGTCTTTCTTCTCCTGTTTTCTTTCTACGTTGTATTTCCGCTGCACTAACCTAATCGTAGGAAGAAACGAGAAAGATTGGGGTCGGCTATTCACACCCCTCTCTCTAGCCGTACGAAGGATCCTAACAGGTCTCACCAACGATCCAAACATATGCTTGGCCATTATCATCTGATCAAAGAGATCATTAATAGAAATGAAATAGAATATGAGAAAATTCTCACCGAAAGGAACCTAGCGGATCCTTTGGCAAAGGCTCTACCACAAAGCAAGTTTGAGAGTCACGTCCATGTTAGGATATATACTAAAAGCCTAGCTTTTGGTATAAACATTTATCTAGAAATAAGAATCACATTGGTCAAATGTCTACATTTATGATAAATGTAGTTGTTCAATTAATTTATATTGTAGATAACATGGTGTGTGGTGTCACACACAAAAGTTCATGTTATCGGTTCCTTATAAATTATAAACAGTAGCTCACGACCAAGATAGAAATGAACAAACCATTGGAAGGTCGTAGTGTAATTAGGTATTAGTTTATCTTAACTATATAATTACACTAGTACACTTAGAGTGTATTGAGTAGGACCATTTGAGGTCGTTCCTTTTATACTTACTTTATGAAAGAACAAAGACCTCAGTTATTATGGAAGTGTGTGCTCTTAATTCTAATATAATAACAAGCACATATATTTGATATTTATTTCTTTAATTTATCAATGGGTGAGATTTAGTTCGATAAATCAATAAGCCCGATAAGTTGGGAAATGATATCACTTACAGTGTGTGTTGTTGATTATAAAAGGAAACTGTGTCCTAGTGATCTAGGTTGAGAATGCCCCCAAGAGGAGCTCATAAGGATTGTCATGTTAAACCCTGTAGGTGGACTTAGTCCGACATGACGATGAAGTTGAGTGGTACTACTCTTGGAGCTAGATATTAATTAAGCGAGTTGTCAGTAACTTACTTAATTAGTGGGCATTTGTTATCTTAAACACAGGGAGACTAACACACTCATAATAAGAAGGAGCCCAAAATGTAATTTGGGATTGGTGCGGTAGTTCAATAATAGTTCTTTAGTGGAATGAATTATTATTGATGAAATTAAGTTGTGTGTTCGGAGCGAACACGGGATGCTTAATTTCATCGGGAGACCAAAACCAATTCCTCCTCTCGGTCCCTATCGTAGCCTCTAGTATATAGAGATTTATACCCACCGCATACCCACCTTCTTACCCATCCAATGGGGCCGGCCAAGCTAGCTTGGAACCCAAGCTAGGGCCGGCCAAGACCAGGTGGATGAGCCATGTAGGTGGCCGGCCAAAGCTTGGGTCCCAAGCTTAGGTGGTCGACCACTAGAATATTAAAAGGATTTTATTAAAATTATTTCTTATGTGGATATCATGATTTTAAAAGAGAGTTTAAAAATTAAAATTTCCTTTTATAGTTTTCTACAAAGATTAAGAGAAGAGATTAATCTCTTTCCTTATTTGTAGTTTAAAAGGATGGTTTTAATTTTGGTAAAACTTTCCTTATTTGTAAATCATCTACATGTTTCAAAGAGAGTTTAAAATTTGAAATCTTTCCTTATTTGTTGATTAAAGGAGGATTTTAAATTTTAAGAAAACTTTCCTTTTTAACCATGTTCATGATTTAAAAGAAAGTTTAAAAATTAATAATTCTCTTTTATTAGTTTCTACAAAAGATTGAGAAAAAATTTGATATCTTTCCTTATTTGTAGATTAAAAGAGATTTTAATTTTTAGAGATAACTTTCTTTTTATCCACATGTTTAAAAGAAAGATTTTAATTTATTAAATTTCCTTTTTATAAACCAATCATGAAGGGATTAAATTATTGGAGAAATTTTATAAATTTCTGGAGACAAATTAGGAAGTTTTAATTAATTAAAACTCTCCTTGTTTGTAGCTTTTATGTGGCCGGCCAAATAAAATTGAGAAAGAAAATTATTTTAATTAAATAATTTTTCTTTTTCAATGGAAAAAGAATTAAGGAAATTTTTATTAAATTTTCCTTATTTGCCAGGATCAAGGATTATAAAAGAGGGGGTAGAGGAGGCTTCAAGGCTAACGACTCTATTCTATTTTTCTCCCTCTTTTCCTTGGTGGTGTGGCCGGCCCTATTTCTCTCCTCTCCTCTTGTTGGCCGAAACTTATCTCTTGGTGGAGCTTTTGTTAGTGGTCGGATCATGGAAGGAGAAGAAGGAGAGAAAGCAAGCCTCGTTTCTAGCATCCCTTGGAGCATGGTGGTGGTGGCCGAACCTCTTCATCCTAGAAGATGTTTTGATGGCCGAAACTTGCAAGGAAGAAGAAGGTGATTGGTGGTTTCTCATCTTGGAAGAACGTTGCCCACACAACGTCCGAGGTTAGAAGAGGAATACGGTAGAAGATCAAGAGGTCTTTCTAGAAGGTATAACTAGTAATATTTCCTTTCCGCATCATGCTAGTTATTTATGGAAATAATACCAAATACAAGAGGCTTACGATTCTAGTATTTCGAATATGTTTTTCGATGATGTGTTCTTTTGTTTTATTTTTCCTTGTGATTTGATTGTTCTTTTCGGTTAACCTAAAGTTATTTTAGGAAATTAAATATTAGCTTTCCATAAAAGGTTTTGTCTAGTCGGTGGTGGTTGCTCCCATATCCAAGAAGGCCATGTGCCTCGCCATGTCAGTACTGGGAACCAATTATGGAAATTAATATTTAATGAAATTAATAACTTAAGGTGATTTGGGTCGAACGTGTTAAGTTCCGTAGGAGATCCAAGTCAAAACCTAAAAGAACAAATAGATTAAGTTTTGGATCAAACGTGTTAAGTTCCGCAGGCGATCCAAAATTTAATTTAAATGAACACATGGTAGCTAGGAAAAGGTTCAGACCTTTGTACAAAATTTTTATACAGTGGAACCTCTAGGTTTTCTGAGTAGCAACCAACAGTCCAAGCCAACAGTATTGGATACCATAGCAATTGGCATTAGGGCATATAAGACTATGTTATATCTGAGAAATGTCCTAAGATAATTGTCTTATGGTTATACTATTTATTGGATAAATAAAGATTCACTATTTAAGTATACATATTTAATGTATGTGATTGAATCTTAAACTAACTTACTAAATGTCTGCAATATGATTCATAGCATGAGAGGACTTGTGATTGAATTACAACTAGTGAAGATCTCTACATGTGTAATTATGAATGTATTGAAATCTTTCCTAGTCAAAGAATTGATGTATTATGACATCATTGATTCTATGAGACTAGTACGGGTTATACTCCATGGTCTATGGTTCTTTACATATATTGATATGTCAATGAAGCTTTTACAATAGCTCAAGTGCAAGTTTCCTTTGACTTGAGATATTTAAGTCACCTTTGTCATAATAACTTATACTTAAATATCCTAGGTAAGCATATCTTTGGAGGTGTGCCCCCAGGATAATCACGTATAAGTCAAAGTACCCAAAAGTATTTGGACCACCGCTCCTTACGAGGAGACGTCACTTGTCAAGATTGTTAATTACTTAAAGTCTTTTGCCAAAACATCACACGTTAAGAGTATTGTACTCTTGGACACATGTACAAATAATCTGAATCTGTAGGATGAAGCAATATTACTTAGGCTAGGCGTGATGTAGTCAGCCTAATGGGGATAAATAAATATATCATATCTTGAACCAAGTGGGTATAAGACGAATGAAAGGAACGAGACACGACTCACCATAGTTGCTGAAAGATTTCAGAAGAAGTTAAGGGATCAACCATTGATTTTTCTATCAATTGGGAATCATAATATACTATTAGGTGTTAATCGTGATCAATCCATAACTAATAGTTAATTATGAACAACCAACATAATCGGAAAACTATTGGGTCACATATACTACGAGTTTATCCAAAAGATTTAAAATGAATTTGAAAATAGGATTCTCAGATCGAGAGAGACTGAGTCTGTTTGGACCAGGTGAAGGGAAAATATGGAAAGATCAATGTTGGAACTGAAGTGAATGTTGCTACTGGAACCTCAACACTTTAGGGTACTTCATACCTTGTTGACGGCGACCTTATGGATGCCAGACAGCGAGGGAAAGAGGCGGACATCAACCCATTCTTTGGGGTCTATCTCTCATTTGGTGTCTACTGGTTGCGTACGCCGCTGGGCACTAAACTCCATCTTCGCTTGCAAAGCTAGTACCTTTCGCGAGGATAAAACTTGTGACCTCCGAAGTCATCTCGACGATCGCTCAGCGTGGATACAAATAGAGGCGAAAATTCTTAGCGTCTCTTGGTTAATACCATTTTCTCTTCATGTAATTCGTCAGGTATACCTAGAGTAAATTTATTTTCGTAAAATTTTATTATGCGATAATGTCTAGCATGGATATATCCTTGTATGCGTATGGTATGTGTTGTGATAATTTAGAATTATTATGGTATTTTTGTCTTCCGCTACGTATATTTATAAAACGTGTTTTAGCATGCACCTGCGTCGTACTTCCAAACAAGAGTGATAGAAAATATACACACTTTTTCAAAGGGTAGAACAATATGAAGCCTTGGGCGAGTACATTGTGGAAGACATATTTGCAAAGTAATGCCTTTCCACTATGGATGTTGGTGCACAGACAACTACCTACACATGATCAACTCAAATATATAAAGGATCGAAGTGACACGCAAACTTGGGCGATGGCCCTGGGCCTAGATTTTGAGGGGGCCCAAAAAATTTTTTTTTTTAATATTATGTTTAATAGTTAGTGGAGGAATGAAAACAGATTAAGGCAAAACTTACTTCTGCCATGCGATGGAAAACTCGCTGCAGACCTGCAGCGCTCACCGCGACCCCGTCACGCCGACTCCCGCCTACACCTGTGCCTACTACCTACGAGAAGGACTCAAGATATGTCTTCTCCTCCCTGTCGTATCTCTTCTTCTTGCTCACGGCTCCGCTCTTCAACGGTTATTTCTGTCATTCTGTGATTATGTCGCATCTCTTCTCTTCTTCTTCTTCTTCTACTTTCGCATCTCTGTCACTTCTCAAGAATTTTTTACCGTTATTTTTGTATCCACAGAGATGCTCAGATGAGAGATGATAAATACAACCCATCTGCCCATGGAATGGAATTAGAATTTTCATTGTGATTTGTGAATTTGAGCTTTTGTAGTTTGGTTGTCTATTGATCACTGTGCTTCCTCCGTTCCTCGCTGGCGTTGCCGTCGAAAAACGCTCGTCCGCATCCTCGAATGCTCACTTCCCTCTGAAACATCCAGTGTTTCAATTTATAGTTTAGGTATGCTAACTTGCCCTAGTTTCAATGGTTTCTAAATTCTAATTTCTATTGGCATTGGCGTGTCTAGTTGTAGAACTAGGTTATCCTGCACTAGTAATAGTATGATACTATGATTATACTAGTTCCAGATTAGATTGGTAGGATGCCTTTTGTAAATCTAGTTAGTGGATACGTGAATTCACGGGAATAAACTAAAGATAGGTGCTTGAAATAGGAATTTTGCCTTGTGTTATTGTTTATAATAAAATGCATCCTTTTTTTTAAGATTTATCTAATGCGTACTAGTATCATCTGTATTCTCTTGGTTTTGTTTGTATATTGGTGCAATTGGATATTATACCAATTTAATGATGTGGTATACTAGAATCAAAAGGAAAAAATAACCAGTTGCAGTTCTAAACCTTTGATGCTATTATTTACTTTTGTTTGTAAACTTGTTAAATAAACAAGTTTTGATGCTATTTAGTCCTCTATCCACCCACAAAGAAGAGGATCATCAACTGTCCAACTGAATCTTCTCAAAAAGCTCAGTGCAATTGATTCATTAATAATGAAGAAATTGTTTCTTAGCTGTTATTAATTAAGAACTTGAATTGTAAGTTTTATACCAAAATCATTATTTCCAAGGATCAAAGCTTTCGTGTTGATTTGTGATAGAAATTTAAGATGAAATGGACTTTTTTATTAGGTTTTTGACTTCCATAAAAATTGTAGCATGTGTTTATAACTCCAAATTGTTTAAAGTCTTAAGGCGCAAGTTGATTTGTAAATCTGCTTGCATCACGGAGATCATGGAATGATGGAAAGATAACTAATAGGTTAAGATTATAACTTGTGTTGTTATAATTAATATTGTTGTTTCTTTAAGTATCATAATTTCACTAATTAGTTTTAATTTGATAATGATTTAATTTTCTTTTAAAATGTGTTGTCTGATGAGGTGCTTAATTTAACGACCTAGGATATTTCCATTAATATTGAAAACTATCATATTCCAGGTGCTATTATTCCTTTACTAGTGAAATAATTTGAATTATCTGTTTTTTTTTTGTAATTGTTGTGGTTTTATACATTATAATATGTTGTCTAAAAAACATCTTTCGGGATGTGAGAAAAGGAAAAAAAGAAAAAAAAACTAGAACAATTGACTGAATCACAAAAAGTTGTTATTAATAAATTCTTTATTAAAAGTTCTCATGGAAATCCACAAAATTCAACTATGACTGTGAATGATGTAGATGAGTGTAATGTGATTCACGATGTTAATGAAGAAAGGAAAAATTTGAGTGAGCATGAAAATATTTTAAATAGGGTAGATAATGAGAATATTGACATTGATGAACAATTTATTTCTTCACTTGATATATATGATCCAAGAAATTGGGATAATTTTGATAACAATGCACGTGATATTTTAGTTGAAAAAGGGCCTATAAAAGAAATGAATATTGTATATCCTTTGGACGACACTTCTAGACATTTTTCTTGTGCTCATTATTCTAGACATTTAAGTAATGGAGAAATAAAAGACCGAAAGTGGTTGGTTTACATTAAATATGTGGATAAAGTTTATTATTTTTGTTGCAAGTTGTTTAAATCTGAAAACAATAGAAGTTCACTAGCAAAGGATGGATTTAGAGATTGGAAATATCTTAGTGAATGACTTAAAGAACATGAAAACACTATTAAACATATAACTAACATGAACACTTGGAATGAATTAAAAATGCGATTAGATAAAAATCTAACAATTGATAAAGACCTACAACGAGAAATTTCCAAAGAAAAAGAGCGTTGGAGACAAGTTATAACAAGAATAATAGCAACTGTAAAATGTCTTTCTAAACGTTGTTTGACTTTTCGAGGATCTAATGAAAAACTTTATCAAGATAATAATGGAAATTTTTTGGGGTTGATTGAAATGATTGCTGAATTTGATTATATGATGCAAGATCATATTAGACGTATTCAAAGTAATGAAATTCATTATCATTACTTAGGTCATAAAATTCAGAATGAGTTGATTTATATTTTAGCTAATAATGTTAAAAGTGTTATCATTAATAAAATTAAAGAAGCAAAATATTTTTCAATAATTCTTGATTGTACCCCAGATATAAGTCATCAAGAACAAATGACTTTTATAGTACGATGTGTTAATATGTCAGGTAATAAAGTGAAAATAGAGGAGTACTTTTTAGAGTTTCTAAAAGTAGATGATACATAAGGTTTAGGACTTTTTAACGAATTACAAAATGTGTTAAAATCACTTGATCTTAGTTTTGAAAATATTAGAGGTCAAGGTTATGATAATGGTTCCGATATGAAAGGAAAACACCAAGGAGTTCAAAAGAGGTTACTTGAAATAAATCCAAGAGCCTTGTATATGCCATGTGCTTGTCATAGTCTTAATCTAACTCTTAGTGATATGGCACATTCTTGTGTTAAAGCTGTTTCTTTTTTTTTTGGAATAGTACAACGCATATATACATTATTTTCAAGTTCTTCTAAGAGATGGAAAATTTTACTTAATAATGTGAAAGGATTAACCGTCAAATCTTTGTCGAATACTCGTTGGGAAAGTCGTATTAAAAGTGCATGTTCAAGCTATTATATTTCAAATTGTGGAAGTGAGAGCAGCTTTACTTGAATTAAATAATATTTGTGATGATGCAAAGTCAATAAGTGAAGCTGAAAGTTTAGCTAATTCAATCGAAAAATTTGAATTTTTACTTGGTATGATCATTTGGTATGATATCTTATTTGCTATAAACATGGTGAATAAGAAATTACAATCAAAATCTATGTGCATTGACTCTACCATGAAACAATTAGAAGGTGTAATCTCATTTTTTGAAAAGTATAGGAATGATGGTTATGCTGCAAGTTTGATTATTGCTAAGAGTCTTGCATTAGATATGAATATAGAGCCAATATTTACAACAAAGCGTCGTATTTTTAGAAAAAGATAATTTAATGATAGAGAAGATGATGAAGTTTCACTATAATTAGAAGAGTCTTTTAGAATTGATTATTTTATTGTTGTTGTGGACATGACAATTACTTCTTTAAAATGTAGATTAGAACAAATGAAAACCTTTGAAAATATATTTGGTTTTTTATTTGATTCAAAAACATTAAGAACTTTGAATGATGATGAATTAAGAAAATATTGTGTCAATTTAAAATCAACTCTAACTCATGACAACTCATCAGATGTTGAGTTAGATGATTTATTTGCTGAATTAAAAATATTACAAACGACTTTACCAAATATGATAATGTCTGCAATTGATATTCTTGAATTTGTTCAAAGTGTAGATTGTTATCCAAATCTTGTAATATATTGCTTACAGAATTTTGTTGACTATGCCTATTACAGTAGAATCGGCTGAAAGGAGTTTTTCAAAATTAAAATTATTAAAAACATATATGAGATCATCAATGTCTCAAGAAAGATTAAATGGATTGACAATTTTATGTATTGAGAAAGATATCTTGGAAATTTTTGAAATTGATAGTATTATAGAAGATTTTACAAATAGAAATGCTAGAAGAAGTTATTATAGATAAATTATGTATTATTAAAAATTTATTTAGGATCTTATTTTATTGTTTCGCCCAGGACCTCTTCAGCCGAAGGACCGGAGTTATATATATATATATATATAACATGTTTATCAATTGATAAAGTAATAAAAAAAAATTAATTTAATTGAATAAGTCTCTTTGCGTCTCGGCCGCAGTCGTCTGCGATCCCTTGTCGTGGCCGACGAGCCTCGCAAGGCCGAAATCTGCCAGCTTGGCGATGAAAGCGGAGCCCAGCGTCACGTTGCTCGGCTTCCCGTCGCCGTGCACCACGCACTGCTCCCACTCCTCGTGGACGGGATTCCTCTTTTTCTACCAGGACAAGATGGTGGATTGGATGTAGGCATGCCGTTTCAATTGAAACGGTAAAGAGAATAGACGACGAGATCAAGTGGAAATATATATTACACCTTTTAAAACTGCTGCTATAAATTCCTTCAATAAACGAATTAATTTATGTTCATTCATCTATAAATTAATTATTACATTGTCGTTGTTTTAAAATAAATATTTATTTATTTATTTCTCTTCTCTTGTTTTTTTTTTAATTTCCCCTCTATCACATCTCCGTTGACACACAAATGCTGCTCCGCACTATTTTTTTTTTGTAAAATAAATAGTTTCTAAAGCACCCGTTAAATTTTAGTTAATTTACAAGGAAAATACCATCAATCATGTTTAATATTTTAGCAGATAAAGGATATAACAACTCACAAGTAAATTGAAAGATCTTACACATAAAGACATGGTACCGGAAAAACAGTTGCAAGTTAAAGTTTTAGTTGCTCCATTTCTTCGCTCCCTCCGGCCTCTTTGAAAGACACAACTTCAGCATAAGCAGAAACATCTATCAGCCATAAAAACATATAATATGTTAGATTTTATAACATATACATTACTTGCCTCACGGCTAACTGAGCATTTGTCATCGTAATTTACCTCCTCCGTGTTGACTGTTGATCCTGAACAGACCGGGCAACTGGCCGCTTCCGCCGGGAGAAGTTGCCGAGATACCTGGCTCGGAACTCCTCGTTGGTGAGGTCGGCGAACTGGTTGATCGCGAGCCGAAAGGAGTGCTCCCCGCGGTCGGCCGCCGCGTTGTGCTCGTCCACGCGCCTGAGGTTGTCCTTGAAGACCTCGAAGCGGTCGGCGTCCAGATCGAGGGCGTCCTGGACGATGGGGCGATGCTTCGCCCTCCACTCCAGGTAGAGCAGTCGCACCTCCTCCTCGCTGCGGCCGGTCACGGCACCGGCGGAAGCCATGAGCGGAAAAGGCTTCCTTCCTGTTGATGGAAAAGGAAAGATGCCTTCTTTTCCTGTCGATGGAAAAGGCCTTTTTTTATACAAAACGAGCGCATAGAGTCACTGAGAAGATGATGAATATTTTATGGGTTCATTTATGGGAATTAATTAAATGTATTTAATTAATTAAATAATAAACACTGTTTAATAGGACTGCTGTTTACTTGAAAGTGAGGGACGAATATTAGAAGATAAGATCAACGTTAACTAATGGAAAGTTATTCACGTTTATTTTAATTAGCATTAGTTAAGTCTCCTTTCTTAGCTTCCTCATTTCCATCCCTTCCTCTCCTCTGTGTATCCCCTCTGATAAACATAGCCGTGGAAGGAAAATAATTGATGGTGACAGACTGGAGGACTGTAAATAGTTTCTTTTGTTCTTTCATTTTAATTTAAATATTTTGGATTGCAACCAATTAACGTTATCCTAATTAAGTAATCTAGCTACCTTTTGTTGACGATAATTATTATTTTTTTTTAAAAAAAATATAGTTAATGTTAAAAAACAAACTAAGAAATTAAGAAAATTGAATTCGACTGTACCATTTGACCGAACCCAACTGATAAATTTAAAGAAGTCGAAATAATATGAAATTAATTTATTTATGTTCATCTAGTTTTTTAAATTATAAAAATACTATCAATATCAATTTAATTGAGCAGTAATTTTTTAAATATGAACATATTCAAAAAAAAATTAATTCGTATTTAAAAATCACTATTCTCAACCTATTGGGTCAAATTAGTATTTGAGTGCATAGATATAATCATAAGAATTAAAAGGACTGTTTTCACTTTATTCTGAGGTCTCTAGGTCTATCGATCAATTTTGGTTAAATGAATTTATATTGATTTTATTTAGATTCGACCATAGTTTTAAAAAAAATTACTCTCAATATATTGTGTCAAATTGATATTTGATAGTATTTTTTACGATCAAGAGAACTAGACGAATATATAGGAGTCCATCAGTCAGTTTCAACCAAAATCGGCTGATGGATCTAGAGATTTCGGAATGATATGAAATCAGTTTTTTTTGTTCGTCTGATTTTTTTGAATATTAAAATGCCATTAAATATCAATTTGACATAATATATTGAGAACAAAGATTTTTTGAATACGAATATGTTCGAAAAACTAATTTATGTTCAAAAAATCACAGTTCTCAATATATTGAGTCAAATTGATATTTGATAATATTTTTATATAGGAGACATAGACGAACATATATAAACTGATTTCATATCATTTCGAGATCTCTAAGTCTATCAATACATTTTAATTAAAATTGATTGATAGATTTTTCAAATAAAATGAAATCGATTTGACTATAAAGATAAAATGAAATCGATTTTTCAATCGAATTGATTTGAAATTAAAGATAAAATAGAAAAATATGAAATGAATATATAATTTAATAATTTTAAAATGATGATACGTAAGTTAGATATTTTGAAATTTTTTTTAATGGGTTAGGTATTAAACTGAACGAAAAAACCGAAAGTAACGCGTAACGGATTAGAAAAATATCAATGAATTTCGCGGGATTGTGTACCCACCCGCCACTTACTATCTGTCACGCCGTGAGAGTCCTGTGAGCCCAAGGACTCTATCGTGCACCCGTAAGATCCATACACTTGGCAAAAATCCACTGGAAATATAAAGAGAGAAAATAATATACTGATTAATTAATTAATTTTAAAATGAAAAAAATGATGCACCGTCCATTTATTTGGTAAGTTTTTTAAGCTACTATTAGTTTTTGATTGGATATATTTGTATTACTCCACCTCATTTGGATTGAAGCTAAACGGCGATATTTCAAAGTTGTTGAACTAAACACAATCTTTTTTCAAGTCTTAGTCAAGAAAAACAATAAGAGAAATAGTGATAGTTGAGAAAAGCAATGAAGCAACTATATCATCCTCCTATGAGATGATTCAAGAGTCTTCACATCATGATGATTAGTTGATGATGTAATGATCCGGCCCCTCGGCCTTTTGGGCGGCACAACTGTCGGTCATTTGATTATCAGAATTCATAAACTCTAGTATTTAAGTCTGGAGGTCTAGAGTTCGAATCCTGGGGAAGACAAAAAAATTCACTGGCCAGGGGTGGAAAGTTCTAGTGAGTAACGGCACGGTCGATGATCGACGACCCGAGGGTCGTCAAATGGACCGCCAAATGGGTCGGGTCGTTACAGATGATAAATTCATTATTATAAGATAAAATATTAATTTTTATGGACACATATCTTTAAAAAAAAATCTCTTTTATCTCATAGTTAATTTGACGATGATTATAAACTGTCTTTGTTATTGAATTTCCTTCATATAACCTTGGGATAAATTATGAGAGGACAAAACTTCTAGTCATATTGTTTACCACATGGAAGGACAATGATTACTCATCAATAAGACAATCTCATCAGAATTTTCAAGATGAAATTTAGAAGGTTGTGATCTAGAGGTCCCCGGTCTCATGATTATGATTTTAATTTCTTCAAAATAGCTCGACCAATTGTCAAAAATAATTGTATAGTTATGGTGTTGGAATTCTTCATAAATGACATATTTCTTAAGTTGAGTTGATGATTTACTATGTTTAAATTGCAATCATAATTATATTTATCATTCTTTATATATTTAATATTATCATAGCTATCGATAATATATTACCATATTTATCATAATATTTTTCATATATTACTTTGACAATCTATATAAATAAACTTGTTACAATTATCAATAAAGAATCAATTGTTTTCTCTCTATTCTAATATTTGCGTTTCAATAGGCTATTAGAGTCATATTTCTCTTTACTCTTATTCCTTTTTTTTTAAATTTCTTTAGCCTTTTCAAAGAGTTTCATCTGATTCATCGCCACACTTCCTTTCCACCTTCTTCCATGTTGTTCTAAATTTCACTTTCTCTCTTTTTATTTTTCCTTGCAAAAGAATTAGGTTGCTCTTCCCTTTCTTACATGTTTTCATCTAAAATTCTACTACAGTCACCTCCTTCTTCCTGGCCATTCTCTTATTATCTTTTTTTTTTCAATAAACAACAATAACAGGTCTTCCCTTCCCTTTCTCCATCCCAATACCCTTCCTCCTTTATTTCCGGCAAGCAATAGAGTTTTTATCGTTGTCGTGAGGCACTCGTTGAAGCTCCTCCTCGCGGTGACCTTCTTTCTTTCTCCGCCTCCTTTCCATAGAATCTTGTTCTCCTATCTTATTTCCTTCCTTTGTACATTCTTCTAATATTATTTCTCTATTTTTATTTTTCTACGAGGAACCCATTGTTTTTTTCCCTTCTGAATATTTAGAATTTCTCTCCCTTCTTTTTCTTTTCTTATGTACGTTTTCCCCTTAAAAAAACTTTCCCCTTAAAAAACAATAATGGGTTGCTACCTCCTGCTTTCTCATTCAGGCACTACCCTCTCCCTCCTCTTCCACTACCCGCAATCAAAATCATTTTTTCTCAATTTCAATTGTTTCATATTCTCCTTCTCCCTCTACTTGTGCTTTAGCAATGTCAACACTATTAGGACACTCCTGCACAAGGCTAACGCTTTTAATTTTACTCGGTATCCACCTCCTTGAGTTGATTAATCTAAGGATCTACTCCTCACTTATAGATATACTATGAAAACCATCTTCGTGGAGGTGGAGAAGCCTCGTATAAGTAAATACAACTTAACTTTGAACTCTTTGTCATTATCAAAACATAGATTCGATCGTCTGATACTTCCTGTACCAACAATCTCCTCTCCGCCGAAGCTAAGGTTTCCTCGCCGACCCTCCCTCTCTCGCCGTGACGAGCTCCATTCCTCGCTATGCCTTCCTCTCTCACCGACGAGGTCCTTTCGTTACTTTTATCAAGCTTCCAGATTCTTTCTGCATGGGGATTATTTGCCATAATTTACCTTATAATATTTGTGTTTTTGTTCTTTCATCATTTATTGTTCTTAAACCTCTCTTTTAGCTTACATTTTCTTTGATAATTTGTACTTCCATTCTTTTATTTGAGGGAATAAAAAGCAAAATGACATATTAAATTCCTGGAATAGATAAATGCTTGTTAAGTGAGGTGAGAAATGAAAGATAATAAATTTGGAAATAAAAATTCAATGGGTCTACTGTAGGTGTTCTTGAAGGCATGAGATAAGCCCAGTGGATACATGTGAGATATGTTTCGTTTCAAATCCAAAAATCACTTGAGATATGTCTTACAAAGGTGTAGTTGTTTTCGATTATGTAATTATTAGTTATCTTGCTTAGGTATAGTTCATACAATCATGCCACAATTAATTTAATAAGTGTTAGTTTAATAACCTTATTTGTTTTTTAATCTGTTATTTTTTAAGGAAATTTGCAAAACATCCTTTCCTTTTATCAAAGAATGATAAATCATTTTATTTTAAGTTCTAATATTTTAGTTTATTCAAAAATCTGAATGTTGTTTTTAGTATAAGGAAAAACACATGTTGTGTTTGTTGGACAAAATCCGGACATTTATAGAACATGGATATAAGCATCAAGTCAAGTTACTAACTTTAAGGGCATCATATACTATACTTACAAAAGTAAAGAGAATGCACAAAAAGCTTTTCAAGAACACCTAGATATAGACAAATTAGATATAACTTCAACTTCATATTAAAATCAAATTCAGATAGAAAAATTTTGAAGTTTGAAAAAATAATAAGTTGAAGGATACATTGAAAAAGATCGAGTAACTTTTTGATTCTTTAGAAATTAGTGATAGTGATTAGGCATGTTATGTTGTTTCAAATTGTTTGTGTTGAAAATCAAAGATAATTTTTATTTGAGTTCAAGTTGAAACAATAGTGTTGTAAGTGGTGTATTGAATTTGAAACATATGTAATCTAATATATTGCAAGTGGTGTATTGAATTTGAATTTGGTATTAAAAAACATCTTAATGCATGTTGAAGGAAATGAAAAACATCTTGTAATTGGAATAAATTGAATCAGTGTGGGATTCCTCCTACATTTGTGAACAAATATCTCAAACCTGGAAGGATCATAACATCCAAAGTATCCTAAAAAGATTCAAAGAAAAAACACTACAAATTGGTACCTATAACTAAGGTTGATCATCAAGTCAATCAACTGCCAACAATCTCACTTTCTCTATGAACATTGACCTCATCGAAACCAAAGTCAAGGCAAAGCTTCTCTAACACTGGATTCACAGAAAGAAAGCACACATCAAGATAAATACAACAACAAGGATAGAAATGTTTAACCTTAAACTCTAGAAAAATTATACCTGGGGAGGGAGATCCTTTCCATTTCCATAAACAAAAACTTGTGTTTGTCACCTCAGATCATTCATACCTGCAGCTATGATTTCAACAAATATAGTTAACTAAATATGTGAGAACAAAATGTTGTATATCTGTAATAACAAAATGCAGTTTATATATGAATCTGTTATAAATGCAGAAATTATAGTCTGAAAACTTGTTTATAGACTTGAGTAGTGAGTGAAAGAAATAGGAAAAAAACAAAGGAATGCACACTGTATGCAAATAAAGAAGCATATTGTATGCAAATACCTCAATACAAGAAATGCACTAAACCAATCAAATATACAAACAAAGGAAATAGATGAATATCAACTATAGATAATAACAATAATCCTAGTGCATATTATTAGAATCTACAACAATAAAGATAATTTATTAATTTCATTTTCTCAATAAACCACTATAATTTAACAAATTATAATTTTGATAATACCAGCTATAGATTCCAAATCATGTTCATATATATCGTCAACACTGTTATAATTATTATCTTCAATTGATCTAATAATTAACACATTGTCATATTTACAAAATGTAATAAAATAAATGTGTTTCCAAGTAAACTTATAATAAAAATACAGAATAACACACGGTTGTTGTAAATTTGGAAAGTTACGTTTATCATGTAACACTCTTCGATGTCCACATCCATGACAAAGCCTGGAATTTAAGGTTAATTTCTCCTTTAAGGATTTTAATCTCTTCCCACATCTCTTAGTTTTTACAAAAGAAGGATCAATAATACCAAGACCCTCATGGATTTCTTTATTTGACTTCTATCATTGGATGTTCTACTAGTGTTCATCTCTTGAATTTTATTGTTGTAAATACAATCGAATTGTTCATCCAAGAAGGTGTCCCCTCATTAGTCAAAGATGCATTATTAACTAATACTGAAGCTTTATAGGATAACCTCGAGTGTTTCGACATCAAAAACCTTTCTGAATTTGGATCATCAATGAAATTTTGCTCCCCTAAAGCATATATTGCTACAACTTTTGCATCTTATGTCCATCGTTTGAGTATATACGTATCAAGAAAATAAACACTTGGTTGATATGAAAAAAAAATTAATATATGCTTGCATGGAATGCCCTCAAACTCAAATTTAGTGTAACTACACGATATGTAGTCCCTTTATTTGTCATGTATGAGCCGTCTTGGTTTTGAGGAAGAACAACTTGGAAATTTTATCATATGAGACAACTCCTGTAAATGTCTGTTGCACATAATAACCATGACTCTTGGTCATTTCACTTTGAAACTCCAGCCATTTCTTTTTTGTGTACAGCTTAACCATTTGAGTTTTTATTGGCCAGTTTATCTTAACCTTGGAATACTTATTCATATCAATATGGTTCGTAACTAATTCATTGTATCTTTGGTGTCTCAGTACTCTATTAAAATAGGTAATAAAATCCATTAATGAGTTCTTATTTGAGACATATTTCTTGAAAAATACATATGAGCCTTCAGATCTTTTGACTACTTGATATTCTTGCAAAAAAATACATGGCTAAAATATGCTAGCACTCATCTGTGTTGCAATTCATACATTATAGATAACCAATCATTTTTCTCTAAGTTAGCACACTTGATAGTCTCTTTTCATGACTTCTCAAAATCATCAGGTGCTGTAGAATTTACAATCAGGTTCTTTATGCTTTGAAAGTGGTTTCGAAAAGTTAAAGGGTGTAATTTATTTGGGAATTTGTTCAATATGTGTCACAAACAATATCGATGCACTGTTTGAGGGATAACTTGTGCAATGACTTTTGTTGTAGCAGGGTCCTAATCAGTGATGATAATGTTTGGTGAACCTTTAGGCATGGCTTTTAAAAACTTTGCAAGCAACCAAATAAATGACTCAGTTTTCTCATCACTTAGAAACCCGCAACCAAAAAGAATTGTCTGATGATGATGATTAACCCCTATAAATGGTGTCAAAATCAAGTCATATTTGTTGGTATTATATGTCATATCAAATATAACTACATCACCAAATATACTGTATGCCCTTTTTGATACATGATCAGCTTAAAAATACTTACTAAATATGTTATCTGAATCAGCCTTGTAATTAAAGAAAAATGTTAAATTCTTCTCTTGCTCAGATGTAAAAATTCGATCAGTGTTTCAACATCAATACCCTTTTGTTCATCCTTTTGATTTCTCTCAAAGTTTCTAATATTTTTTTCTATGCAACTTACCCCCTCAGGATCTCCATACTATATCTCCAATAATATTATTTGTTAACAAGTTGGTACATTGGCCTCTGAAAATTATTTTGTCAAAATTTTCGTTGTTGCAGAAACATTACGATGTGAGCATAACAAATATACCTTTAATGGAGTCGAGAGCGGATGACTATGAGTTTCTATGAAGTTACTGATAACCCAATTAAGTCTCGTCTATTTTTTGACAAATGTAATATTTGACATCCAACCTATTCTAACTACGTCACGTGCTCTTTCCCTTGTTAGTTGATCAACGTTTGTATGTTTATTGTTCTGCATTAGATCTGTATGTCCTTTAAAATATATAATTTGTTTCTATATCACTTCATTTGTCATCTTGTTATACCTGCTTGTGTTATTTTTTGAACTAAATCCGGCTTCTCGTGCATATTGGTTATAGAACAAATATGCATCCTCTAGTGATGAGAATTTTATTCTAATTTTTAGTTTTCGATGATATGAAACTTGGGGAATGAATTCCTAATTATCAATTCTATTTTCTTCCTTTTCTGGCGCCCTCGCATTATAGTTGATAATAGATAAGTAGATAAATAAATAACAACTGTTCCAATTAACTTGACAGAGACACTAAACTCTAACAGTTTTCTAAAGCAAAATAACAGAATAAAATAACAGAAGTAAAATAATAGTTTTCTAAAGCAAAATAATTTATTTTTCTGCTGGTATAAAATAGAAATAATTCTGATATATAAAAACAAATTATGCAATTTCTAAAGCAACACAAATTAGCTTCTCTATATACACAAATTAGCTTCTCTATATAAAACAATACAAACAATCAACTTTAATCGAAAGAAATGTCATTCTGCTTTTTATTCCCTCTAATAAAAGAATGGAAGTATAAATTATCAAAGAAAATGCAAACTAAAAGAGAGGTTTAAGAACAATAATTGATGAAAGAACAAAAACACAAATACTTTAAGGTAAATTCCGGCAAATAATCTCCTTGCAGAAAGAATCTGGAAGCCTGATAAAAGCAAGGAAAGGAGCTCGTCGGTGAGAGAGGAAGTCACAGCGGGGAACAGAGCTTGTCGTAGCGAGAGAGGGAGGGCCAGCGGGGAAACCCTAGCTTCGGCGGAGAGGAGGTCGCGGCGTCAGAGAGCTCGGTGCGAGAGAGTCGTAGGCCCCGTAGAGGCACGACAAATGGTCTCGTAGCTTCGACGGAGAGGTGAGAGAGTCATAGGTGCAAGAGAGAGACGAGCGACTAGGGTTTCCACCAAGAGGAACACGTTGTTGGTTTGACATGATAATTTTTTTTTGCTTTAATGCATTATTTGCTTTAGCGCGGATGATGTGGAACATATTAGATCAGCATGTCACACCATTCCGCATGAACCATTCCGTAGGAGAGCTCTGTCATCCATGATATATTATGTATGATAAACGAGGACCATAATATGTTTAAGAGTATTCATTTTATGTAAATCATGTATATATATCGTCAGATATTTACCCATATCTAAGGGGGCGTTTGGTTCTTTCCTAAGAATAGGAATCAGAATGGGAATCATTGTATTGTGGAATGAGAATGAGTATGAGCATGAATATCGCTCTTAAAAGCAATGTTTAGTTAGTTGCATATTTTTTATCGGAATAAATCAAAATTTCCTTTTTTACCCTTAAAGGAAAATAAGAGAAAAAATTAGATGTGAGAGAAAGATGAATGTAAGAGAAAAATATGATGAAAGAGAATGATGAGAGAGAAAATATGATGAGAGAGAAAGTGTGATGAGAAAGAATGAAGAGAGAAAATGAGAAAAGAGAGTGCGATAAGAGAGAGCCCGGTGAGAGAAGATGAGAGAGAAAATATGATGAGAGAGGATGAAGAGAGAGAAAATGTAATGAGAAAAAATGAGGAGAGAGAGTTTGAGGAGAGATAAAGTGTGGTGAGAGAGAAAGTATGATGAGAAAAAAAGAGCACAGTGAGTGTGATGAGAGAAATTGAGGAGAGAGAAAGTATAATGAGAGAGAAAGTGTGTTGAGGAAAAAAAAAGGAGGGAGTGTGACAAGATAGATTGAAAAGAGAGAAAGTGTGATGAGAAAAAAAGAGAAAAGAGAGTGTGATGGGAGAGATTGAGGAGAGAGAAAGTATGATGAGAAAAAAAGAAGGAAGAGAGTGTGATGGAAGAGATTGAGGAAAGAGAAAGTATAATGAGAGAGAAAGTGTAATGAGAAAAAAAAAAGGAAAGAGAGTGTGATAGGAGATATTAAGGAGAGAGAAAGTATGTGATAAAATGATGAGAGAGGAAATATGACGAGAGAGAACAAGGAGAAAGAAGTGATATGAAAGAAAAAATAAATAAATATATTTTGATATTTGATATTAAGGGAGAAAATTTTAGTTTTAGGTCAAGGGTATTTTTGGAATAAGGAAATATTTTGATTGATGAAAATAGGGTAATGACTCATTGTAGGGGAGGTACATGAGAATGAGTTATTACCCAATTTCAAGGATTCATTACCTTATTTGTATTCCTATTTCTATAATCCAAACATTAACAATGATAATCAATGATTCTCATTCTCATTCTCCACTCCTATTCCCCTAAACCAAATACTTCCTAATACTTTATTAGATATAAGGTCCACATTGTACCTCTTACTTTATCATATATAACATTTTATTTTTCTTTTATAAAAGAAAGGTATTGTGAAATCAAAAGGATAAATAATTAAAAAAAACTTGTTGATGATAATAATAAAAAAGAGTGTGAAAAGTACAATAATAATAACTCAGTGTTATTCCACTAAATCTCATTTCATACTTACTCTATGCCTTACAATATTAAATAAAAGAGTTAATAACTTTAAACCTCCTTTATTTTACCGCCCCCCTCCCCCCCTCTATTTAAAAAACTACATTTAACTCTCTTTTGATATAAGTAAAAAAGTGAAACAAATAAATGATCAAAATAACTCTAATCTAAATTAGACTTTTAGAAAAAATAAAAATAATCTCGTAAGATCGTTGAAAACTTCACTTGTTCCTAGAAAAAATATCCTCACAAAATTCATACATACACCAACATAAATAACAAAAAAATAGGAACTCTGAGAGGTTTAATCAATTAAAAACTCATTCCACCAAATAAAAAAGCACCATAATTTTGAGCATATATATAAATCAGGTTGGGTAAATGTTAAACTTTTGACGATCTTACGAAATTATTTTTATTTTCATTTTTCATTTTCTTCTAAAAGTTTGATTTAGGTTAGGATTATTTTGGTTATTTACTTTTTTTTTTTCCTCTTTTCTACTTATGTCAAAAAGGGTTAAGTGTAGTTTTTTAAATAGAGGAGGGCAAAATGCAACCTGCTATAAAATATTAAAGGGGTTTAAAGTTATTAACCCTAAATAAAATTGAAATTAGAAAAATAAAATCAATTATATATTTAAAATTATAATCCTAATTCCATAATACACTTCTCCACTAAATTGTTTACTAAATAAGGAACAAGTCAGTGGAGAATAATCACAGAGAAATGAAGGAAGAACAAATCAAGTGTTCGCCGTCGACGAGGAAGAAGAACCTGGCGAAGTGTTGGTAGCATATCCAGTGACCGTTGAAGTCGTCGTCGTCGTCGCCACCGACGATGTGTACGAAAACCTGCACATCTCCATCGGCGGCGCGTAGAACATCAGCACCGGCATCGCCGGCGGCAGGTCCGGCAACGGCCCGCCGTCGGAATTCATCACGCTGATCGCCTGCTTCATAGACGGCCGCATCGCGTAATCCGGGTGCGCGCACCAGAGGCCCACCACCATCATCCTCTCCATCTCCTCCCCGTCGAACTTACCCCGGAGCCTCCCGTCGGCCGCCTCCAGAACCCTTCTCCGGCCGTAGAGCCCCCACACCCACTCCACTAGCCTGACGTCACTCTCGGCCGGTCGCCTCCCGCAAGCGACCTCCAGCATCACGACCCCGAAGCTGTACACGTCGGACTCCCTGCCGGCTTTCCCGGCGGCGACGCATTCCGGCGCCAGGTACCCCATCGTCCCGGCCGCCGCCGTCGTCTGCGATCCCCTGTCGTGGTCGACGAGCCTCGCGAGGCCGAAATCTCCCAGCTTGGCGTTGAAGGCGGAGTCCAGCATCACGTTGCTCGGCTTCACGTCGCGGTGCACCACGCACTGCTCCCACTCCTCGTGGAGGTACACCAGCGCCGCCGCCAGCCCCTGCGTCACCTGTCGGAAAATTTCGATAATATCGAACCAAACTATTGGATCCCAACGTTCCAACGACGACTACCTTTCGTCTCGCCGGCCAGTCGAGCACCTTCTCGCCGTGGAGGTGGCTATCGAGGCTGCCGTTGGGGACGAACTCGTACACCAGCAGGAACTCGCCGTTCTCGTGGCACCACCCGACGAGCTGCACCAGGTTCCGGTGGCGCAGCCGGCTTATGATCTTCACCTCCGACATGTACTCCTTCCTCCCCTGCTTCGACCCTCTCGCCACTCTCTTGATCGCCACCTCCTTCTTCGACTCCTCCAAGACTCCTCTGTACACCGCCCCGAATCCCCCCTCCCCCAGCTTCACCTCGTCGGAGAATTCCCTTGTCGCGGCGGCGAGTTCCCGGGAAGAAAACCCCATGGGGCCTCTCTCTCCCTCCAACTCTATGTCGATTCGATCTTCTTCCTTTTCTTCATTTATCTTCTTGCAAATCTTGTTCTTAAGTAGCCAAATTGCGAGTCCTGGAACGGAAATTAATCCGGCGACCGAGCCGAGTAGGAGGAGAAGCAGAGGAAACAGAGGATTCCTCTTTTTCTTTCTCGGCTGGAGAGTAGAGGTGAAGGACCAGGAGAGGAGGTTATGAATCTCCGTCGACAGGCCGGTGGCAGCCGAGAAACCGACGGCGACGGTCTCCGGAAGCAGCTCCCGGAGGTCTACCGCGTAGGAGAGGGTGGAGTTTCTGCCGAACACCGGGTTGTCTTTGTAGGTCAAGAAGACTGTCAAGTTGCGGGCGGTGGAGTTGTAGCTCACCCACACGTTGGCCGTCCTGCCGTCCTTGATGCTGCTGTTCCACGTCGACACCGCTGAGGACCGAACGGAGTTGACGTCGATACCGACGTGGTGGTCGTCTTCGTCCCAGTCGTTCTTGTAGGTGTCGAACTCGACGGCGATGAAGACGGCGCTGGCGTTTCCGATGAGGCCGAGGTGGCCGCCGGAGGAGACGTCGGGGATGAAGGAAGGGTAGGGCGAGAGGAAGAAGGCGAGGCCGTCGCCGTAGTCTGGCTGGCGGAAGGAGTCGATGACGAAGGAGAAGTGGGTGACGAAGTCGGTGAGCTCGCCGGTGGTGGCATCCCAGAGGAGGAGCGGTTCCCGGAACACGGCGCGGCCGGAGCTGGAGGTGATCGGAGCGCCGAGCTGGTTCTTGGTGAGGGAGATGTTGGGGTTGTTGTAGAAGGCGTCGCCTTGGAGGTCGATCATGGACGGAGTATCTCGGCCGAAGGTGGAGAAGTTGAAGGAGAGCGAGCCCGCCGAGGTAATCAAGCTCAAAGCTTGGAAGCAGAGGAAGGCGGCGGCGCCCACGGACGCCATTGTTACTGATTCTTGCAGCAGAAATTCAGCTCGAGAAGCAGAAGCATAAAGCTTGGAATTCTTCTTCTTCTTGTTCTTCTTCTCCGGCCATGGAATCTAGGAGATTTCGTCTACTTGAATCATCATCAGTCCTGCATATTAATGGCATTAAAAGACGGCCGGCGAGATTTGGAGTAGATTATTGGAGGATTGTGTGCTGGGAAGCCAAATGGAGGAGATTGATCGAGGGACAAACCGATAAGATCCTGTTTGGATTTGGTCGCCTTGGATTCATCTTCAGTTGGTGACAGTGATTTGTTGGCGTTGACTTCAGGGATCATCGTCCGATCGCCGCCGGTGAAAACAGTTTCAGAATCAATCTCCAACTAGTAATATGTCATTCATAGTACACTGAAGAAACTCTAGAGTTGAACTAAAATATGGGGAGAAAAAACTGAAAATTTTGCAACAATGGATTGAAATTCTAATCTGGTGAGTGAATGAATCAACATGACTAATGACACCGAACATATTCTCACTTATATAACAATTCCAACGATCATTTACAAAGAACACTGCAGGAAAAACAAAAAAGATAAACATAAGCAAAACCTCGGTTTATAATCTCCATCAGCGCTTCAATACCAAATCTGCCTTGAAGGAATCAGAAACTGGAATAGCATGGAATGGAGGTTAACACGGCTGTTGCTTCTTAGACTGCATCATTGCTCGATGGACTGAGAATGAATGAATACAAAAGAATGCAGGGGCAACTCAGATGGTTTATGTTTTATCCATTGGCGCACTTCCACAGAATTGATGGAAGTGTAGTTGTATTTTTGATGTAATTTGAATGATGGTTACCGGCTGCCGATGTACAGGTTGTAGATCTCCATGTATATATATAACTTTGATATGATAGAAGAAAATAAAGTTTACAGATTTGCTGTGCTGCCAATCATAGAAGCTTGCTGGTTCGACGTTTTGCTGGCCCTCCGGGGAAGAGTTTCATTATCCAACCCAACACCCGCTCGACCACCTAGGAGAAAGACAGGAAAAAAAAGGATGTTATTAATTTAGATTCTATAATGATATGGGTTATTGACAACCTATGGCAGACGGAAATCAAAATATCGGAACAAGTGTTTTGGCAACTCAAAGAGGATATATAAAACTTAAAAAAAATGCTAGCATTACAATTAACGATCGATACACAATTACTAAAGTTGCTTCAAATAGTCAGTGAAGTTACTAGCGCAAGGATTTGTCTAGATCCAAAAGGCATGCATCAGCAAAAGCCATTTGATTTGGGAATCCATTGGAGCAAGCAAAGATAGTTTGGCTCAGAAGGTTCATTGGGTAACTTAAAGAGGATATATGAATCTTAAGACAGATAAGTATTGACTCAATACAATAATAAATTTAAACTGCCCTTAATTCTCCAGAAGCTAAAATTACTTTACTAATCAGGAAATACTACTGCAAGGAGCTATCTAGATCCAAAGAGTATGCATGGATTTCCAATTCTCAGATCCAGCCATTTGACTTGGGAGGACAGGAACTGGAAAATTAGGAGGCACATCATCCATGCACAATGCAGTTTCAAGGAACCACCATCATAAATTTGGGTTTAGGGTTTCAACACCATCATAAATTTGGCAATTTTCTTTCCTAAATCCAGTCATGCTCTTTAAAAGAGTACAACATTAAACACCAATAGTGGATCATCATAAGTGAGTATACATGCTTATAAAACATTTCAAGAAGAGAGATAATCTTGGTTACTGTGAAAATAATCAAGAAAAGAAATGAGAACTACTTTGACAAGGCAGATGTGAAATAGGATGACTACAAAATTATTGATAAAATAAACAGAAAGCAAAAGAATATTGTCAAATGACTGGCATACCTCATCACCCTCATCAGCATATTCAGTCATATCATGTGCACCACGGTGGTCCATTGGTTTTACCAAGTGATTTTCGTTAGCCATTCTTTGAGCAGTCAAGAGTTCTAACCTCTGGGTTTGAACCTCAAGTTTCTGGGACAGTTCTTTATTCAATTCCTACAATATATGCAAACAAGTTAAATAGCAAATCACATTAGTTGCCAGTAATAAAGGGATTGAAACAATAATATGCAAACCAGTCAAACACTGAGATACATCTCTTTCCGGTGAATGCTAGCAATAAGAAATCTCAGGAAAAGATTTGCAATGAAAGGAGCCATTTGTACTTGGAGGTTTTCAAATTCCCTACCTGCCACTATAAAGTTCATGCCAAAAACAAATCCCTCTGAATGTAGTAATCTCATATGATACTTCTGTTGAGATCCATTCAGTAAAGCCAGCATACTAAATACTAGTCATGGTCTCTAATAATTAAGAATACGAATTATTTTAAATACCTAAAGTACTTTGTTAATTGTCTAATAGCCTACATTCAAGAGTTCAATGTCAGGGTAAGATGAGTGACCCTAATAATGGTAGTTGCAATTGTATGCATTGTTCAAAAGTTTACCCAACTCCAATTAACAAAAAACGTTGTTTTTAAAATATATATATATATATATATATATATGTGCACGAGGATTATATGTAAAGTGTAATATTTTAAGTTGAAAGAGAGTGCAAAGTAATCAGTTCAGAATGGTCAATGGATAATTTTGCCAAGAAGAGATTAGAGTCACAAACGAATTATAGTTTTTGGCATGAAAGACGTAAAATGAAAAAGATGTTAGCATTTTCTAAATTGAGAAACTAAGATAAATCAGGCAGCTAACCCAATTGAAAACAAAATCACCTAATCAAAAACAGATGATAAAATGGATAAGCTAATATGATCTGGCAAAGGCGTCTCACTTATTACCATCAAACTATCTATTGATAAAGGTTCATTACCTTCATTTTGGAACAGTTAGATGATTCGATTCTCAGAGCTTGTACCAACTCTTCTTTCTCCACCGCTAACTGCAAATGACAAATGTGTCTTAGTAATATGAAACCAGAAGAATTTAAAAAACTACCCACATAAGGGTCTTAACCATGTGCAGTTATTTCTATTAGCACAAATGTAAACTTGAGTAAGGAAAATGAAGTCCAACCTCAGATATTAATGCCCTGATGTTCTCAATCATTCGATGCTGATCATGTGGAAGATCAGCAGATGCATCTGGAAGGTCAATTGTTCTATCATCATGAAGAGAAGAGGATATAGAAGTATCACCAGATAGAGATTCAGATGGCCTGACATCGTGAGTCCTATTTATACTATTTTGCAGCATTGTTCCTTGGATACTAGTCTCAACATCTGAAGAAAAAATGAGAAACAAATAAAACCTCGAAGAAGCATTATCCAATAACTGAAAATCACATCATCAACCATCAAATTCCAAATAAAATTCATGATTTTCAGGCTGCCTAAGACCAAAGGACAGTTTTCAGGGTCAATTTGTTCTCCAAGGGGAAAATATCTGCTTCTAGCATCACATATTCTAACGAGAATAAAAAATACTGGAAACCAATTTATTGACTCCAAACAAGAATAAATTGTTGATTAATAATATATAAGAGGAAATCAAGAGTCCATCTTGAGAAGATAGATCAACATGAAAGGAGAATGCTAGAATTTGCAACACACTTATAACTTCCATATGTTACTCAATTTTGTTCTTCTCTATCCTCACTAGAATGGAAGCACAATAACCAATCTTAACCAAGAATAGTCCCTACTCATTCAATTATAGATATAGATTAAATAGTAGTTCAGTTGAACACAACTGAATGATGTAGTAAACTAGTAATGTTAATAATAGCTTCTATATGCTGTGTATAGCTGTGCTGACATTTCATTTTGTGTTGCAAATGGAAGTCAAAAGGCCCAACTTGCTATTTCAATAAATGTTGCTGCTCCAGCCTCTCCCCTTTTTTACTCTTTGCTATTGAGCTCCGAACTTTAGAAACCAGCCTAGCACTTGTTTTGTTAATTTAAACCAGAGCGGTGCCAAGATACCAAGTATATACCTCCATATCATGATATCAGTATCATTACTCTTAAGGCTCAAGTTAAAACAGTAGTAGTATACTAGATAGAACAGCTCAATATCACTAAAATAATTAAATATTTATATATTGAAAAGCCTTTTGATATAGATCTCTATCTGTCCTTAATTAGACTATTAAGAATTGTTGGTTCTTGTACTATTTCTCAAAAACTCAAACAAGTGGTATATATTTGAGCGAATTTTTAAACAACTAACAGTTTTTATTTCCGCAACAAAGCTAACCTAGCGGTATAGAAGAACTACTAATTACCTAGATCCTCGGTGGAGGTAGCTGCATCCTGTCTAGATGAGGAACTTCCTACTAAATCCTTTGCTTTTCCGTCATTAGATGCTTTTCGCAGCTTAGACTGTAAGACTTTCTTCTCTGTTTAAATACATGTACAAATGGAATCAGATTACTTCAGTAACATATACATGAGCTTGGAAAGATAACCCATATAAATAGTTATGGCAGCATGCAACATAAACAAAATTTCAGAGATATAATAATTGTTATGGCAGCATTAACATATAAATAGTTAAATGCAGAAAATAACTTTGAAGATAAAGACCATCTATTTCTTAGAGGTGGAGACAATAATCGGTACCAAACTACTAGATCAGATATGCTATTTTTTTCTTTTATAATTTTTTAGTGAGAAGACTTTGTTAGCAATGATAAAACATGATAAAATTTATTTAAATATGGATCATGATATAGTAGGGGATTGAGTCCAATGATATAAGAGGATCCATATAGCCGATCCCACTTAATGGGATAACACTTGGCTATTGTAGTTTTTTTAGTACACCTACTCTATGTTGTGGCTTAATAGACAGCTTTTTGTAAAGTTGTCTTATTGCTTTATTTATGAAGCACATTCATCTATTTTGAGAGTCTCTATTCCCTTCTCATGAGATTGTTGATTGAGACTGATTTTAAAATCTCCAATTGAGAAAAGCAACTTAGTGAGAACGTATACTAGTCTCGCATAACAACTAATAGCTAAATAAGCCACTCTTTTTATCTACAGACCAACAGTTGAAATTGTGTTTGCATTCCTCTAATGGGCATTCATAAATTGAATTTTTCACACACTTTAATTTAGAATTAAGAAAATGAAATATGCAACTTCACGAAATCAATTTTCATATTTTTCCCATACAAGAAGGCATGGTGAATTTATAAAATTTCATTGATTAATGGAGAAGCAACCAACAAAAGATACCAAAACTACATTAAAAAAATGAACCTTCTTGCAAGGCATCAACAGTAGATTGAAAATCTTGACGCTCTTTCTCAAGAATGGAAACTTTACGCCTGAACAATGGAAAATGAAGTGATCATACACTACAACAATGAATGCTCAAAGGTTATGTTTTACAAGACCATAGAGAAAAGGTTATATGTTCAAATAAATCCACTAGTTAAATTTTTTTAAAAAATAAATCTGCATTCGAGAGAAATCCACATATTAATAAGTAAGGTTCAAGAATTTGTGGTCCCATATTTGTTGGCAAAAGATGTATATTAGTCTCTAAAACAATAAGCCAGGAATCCTAACTAATTGAGAGTGGCTATGTGGATTTTAACTTAACATCAAACTCATATCACTGAGTAACACCAGATCTTTCAAATCATTTTCAATAATGTTGAGTAGAGTAGCTTATCAGGTTCTAATGTGAGCTAAATCCATATAGAAAAAGCCATGAGTTGATGAGCATTTACAAACATCAAAAATTGCTGGTTAAAATCATGGTCCATAACAGGAAGCATTGGGTAAAGTATTTTCTCACAAACCACAAAAGAAAAGCCATCTACTCACTAACTAATAGTTAACTTCCCTCGCTGGTTAATTATATCAAAACTATGACAATAATTGCTGGTGAAAATAACTGAAGTTATTTTTATTTAGCAGTAGTTAACTACAGCAGTAATACATGATTAAAAATTATTGAAACAGAAAAAATGAAGACAAAAAATGGCTGGAGTAAGCCAATCACAGCTGAAACAAGTTTGACAACATAACAATTCAATTTAATAAAGGCACTCCGTGCTAATTTTTCTTATATTAATACATGCAAAGAATCAAACGAAAAGGAAAAAAGTGTCGCAAAGCCATTGTGTTTTATACTGCATGTGGGAAAGGCATATGAAGTACTCCAAAAACTATATATAAACTTTAATTTCTAACTTTTATTAGTCAGAAAGTAGATAACTTCTTATCACTTGATTGAATTGATAATTTGTTTGAAAAAAATAGAAAAGATACTCAGACATATTATAATTGGTGTGTGTGAACTCTTATTTTCCAACACAAAATGGACACAAAGCCCATCTTGTTAAAAGAACAAAAAGATAAATAAGAGACCAGTAATCAACAAAATTGAAAGGAATGCCAATCTTACTGATATGGTGCTAAATCAGATTTCCAGTTCTCCAATTCCTTTTCCAACTTTAGCTCATTAGACCTCAACCTCAGTGCCTGTTTGAAGTGTACAGAAAAGAACAGGAATGAGTAACAATAAAAATGGCAACTACTTGTAATGTGGAATACGAATTAATTCAAAACCAATTCCTTAGCGAAGGATCAGCACTATCATCATAGAAGAACAAAAAAAAATAGAATTCAATTGACAAGTGTCTTTCCATTAATATAGTCACTCAGCGTGTAATAGATCTATACACCTCAGTCAGATATCTGATGGAGGACTGCAGGTCTCAGTTAGTGATCCCATGCAAGAGAAGAGTGGATACAAGGATAAATGTTTATTAAAGCTTCAATGAATAGAGAGGAACACTTCCACAGGCTTTTACAATAACATGGTCTTAGTAGAAATCATAGATTTGGCATACCAAAAGTAGTAAAAGTAGAAACAAATACATCACATAGGAACCATGTAAACAAAACTATCCACAAACAGTTAGTCAGATTTCAGGGATGCAGATATGTGATAAGCAGAATGCTTGACAGTAAGTAGCAGAAGAATGCAGAAGTGGAAGATAAGGAATTCACCAGGATCAGGTTAGAATGAATATCAACTATGTGCATAAAGTATACATCACATAGGAACCATGTAAACAAAACTATCCATAAACAGGTAGTCAGATTTCAAGGACGCAGATATGTGATAAGCAGTATGCTTGACAGTACGTAGCAGAAGAATGCAGAAATGGAAGATAAGGAATTCACCAGGATCAGGTTAGAATGAATATCAACTATGTGCATAAAGTACATCACATAGGAACCATGTAAACAAAACTATCCATAAACATGAAGAAGAGCAGAAAAAGGAATAACTTCTAGACTTAACTTGTTAAGGTAAATGAGAGTTGTAAAGCAAGTAAGGAATTGTTGACAATCATGGACGAACATAACATGGTTTTGTTAACAAAAGAGAGAGGAACCCCCTAACCCAGTGTTTCAAAAAAAAATCTCCAGGTAAATATTGGTAAGATGTAGCAAGTTAGTAACTTGGTGTCAAAATGTCTATTTCACATTGTTGGGGATTGTGCAAGGTGGGAGAGCATGGAGGAACTCCTAACCAGTGCTTTTGTACTGGAGATAATATCATAATAGAGACACAGAGGCCTGCTGTTTCTTAGTCTTTCCAGTTGAAACGCTAAAAGAACCGATTCAATTGGGTATTTTCCACTAATACAACCAAATTGATTTAGCCTCCACTTTTCAGCTGATCTGGATTTTAAAAACATTTCTTATAACTTGTGAGCTCTATGAACTGAAATGATTGACTTATCTTCCCTGGGAAACACAAACCATAGTGGTGGGTGAATGGGCATTGAATTCAATTTTCTTCTTCATCGTCCTTCTCCCTTCCTTGCTCCTCTTCCTCTTCTTTCTCCTCTATCACGATACATTACCAGCACAAACAATTGGTAACGTCCTGTACCATGTGTCGGCACAACTCAGGATACCAGTTCTGATGAAAGCCTCTAACCAAAACTAGTTCTAATACCAGTTCATTAAACCATGCTCTGAACAATGTTTTGGCACATAGTGACCTTTAGCCCAACATCATATGCTCATGTGATCAACACGAATAAACACATAGAACAGTTTACTTGAATATGCAGCCACATATAGATGAGGACTGTGTATTCAGTTTGCGTAAGCATAAAAACTGACCACAAATGTGAGTTTATGGAATTTATCTGTCTTGTTTCTGCTATCATACTATACAAGATTACAAATCTTTGAAAATGCAGCCACATATAGAAGAGCAAGTGCATTCAGTTTGCATAGGCATCAAATCTGACAACATATGTGAGTTTATGGATTTTTTCCCTTTTGTTTCTACTATCATACTATAAAAGATTACAATGTCAATATCACAAAAAATAAGGTAATAACTAATAAAGGCCTTACAACATCAACCCAGAATAATAATTTTTAATATATTGATTGTTTGTTTTTCAAAATTTTATTTGAACAAATTGTATTATGTATCACATGTACTCCTTAACACAATCAATTTTAAACACATTACACATAGTTCCCAACAATGCTCAAATATATTCATGTTATGATGGCACATGCACATCTGATCAGAAACTTATATATAAGACAAAAAACAAAAGCAAATAAAAGATGATCAAGCAAGCATTTCAAAGAACTGCTAAGTTCTTGGGCCTCCCTTCAGAGCTCCTCCATTCAATATCAAAAATTCTAAAGATATAAGAAGACAACGGTGCAATGGATTTATTCAGCACCAAAGTTTATAGTTATACATTGTGTAAGATATTTTTAAAAGGTTTCATTTTAATATTCATCTAACAACTATGCCAGCCTAGATCAAGAAGAACTATAACTAATCATATAACCAGAATACCATAATCAACTTGGTAAAAGAAAAGCTAAAACAAACAAAGTGTGTAAGCTATATAAATTTATAAACTGTGAGGTGTCTTTTTTAGTTTATTGTGAAGTATAAATGATGTTGCCTTTTCAAGCCTTAAGAATCAAGATTGATAAAAAAGTATAAGCCATATATTGATAAAAAAGTATAAGCCATATATCTCAACTGTTTGGTGTATGGTTCATTGCACATTGAACTTATTGCACCATGTGTAGGCAATAACCAACATTTTGATGATAACTAATTAAAGTAAAACAAATTACCTTCTCTTCTAAGCTTATTACTTCAGATGCAAGTAATTTGGCTCTCTCATCAGCAGCATTGCATTCTAGCTGAGCATTAGTGCACTCCAACTTAACAGTCTGTAGTGCAAGCTGCAGAGATTAATAAAAAAAATCAGAGAATGCCACTACCACTTTAGTTTTATTACTAAATCATCACGCAGCATAAAAACTACACCTGGAAGAAGCAGCAGTCATATAAGAAATTGTTTGTATTTAATAGTTGTCTGTGGAAAAAAGAAACGTACTTCCCAGCAATGTGGATTTATTTGCTGAAAATGTCTACATCAGAATAAATGACTGAAAATTTAGTCTCTATCTACCTCCATTACTTCTCCATAATAGTATCTGTTGGAAATTTAATATTTTTTGTCTCCAATGATTTTATCAATTTCTATGTTAATTACAGTATATAAGATAAGTCAATCTGTTTCTCACCAGCAGTATCCTATGTTCTTTGTCGTTTTATCCTTATCTACAGAGTAATATAGGACTTATGCTCAATCCTTTTCCTGATACTTTCTTCCTTATGTCACCAAAATAGATAATGGTCCTTATCTACAGAGTAATATAGGACTTATACTCGATCCTTTTCCTGATACTTTCTTCCTTGTCACAAAAATAGATAATGGAACCCTAACCTCATTCTCTTCACATGCTTTCATAATTTATCTCTTCATTTCAGTAAATTTCAACGTCCTGTGACACCTTCAATTTGAGGGAAATTGGGAAGATAAAACCTAAGAAGATTTTAACCCTTTTTTTTTCCAAGTACAAAATCAGTCATAAACTTCAGAATCACACTACTAGAGTTTGAGAAGGAGCTTTCAACTTTTACACTTATCTTCATTGTCATCATCAAGAAAGTTAAACAAAATATTTGTGTATCGATTTTGTGAACCAAGTTAGACATCCATTAATATCTATTCTACAGCTTGGGGTGGATATATACCTTTTTTAGAACATATAAATTTAGCCTTGTGTGATATATGTGTGTGATACACCCTTTTTAAATTAATACAACAACAACAACCAAGCCTTTTACCACTCGGTGGGGTTGGCTGTATGAATCATTTTACACCACTGAGCTTTATCTCCTATTATATCATCATCTATATTTAAATAAATTTTATCTTGTTTTATTGTTGCTAACCAAGTCTTTTTTGGTCTTCCTCTTCCTCGTTTGATATGCATGTTTATCATAGTTTCACATCGCCTAACTGAAGCATTTTCAAATTAATAATTTAACTTTATGCCTTGCAACTAAGTGTGACCTAAATTGCTCAAACTGTTGCTCAAACTGCTAAAAGGAGTTACTTTGGACTCTCCTGCTAAAATAATATATAAGAACATCCATCTGTGAGTCTCAACTATTCTGACTATCAGCTCCTCAAACAATGTAGAAAGGAAAAACAGAAAACACTTGGACCTCCAGCAGAAAGACTAACCATTTGTGCCTTCATTTCCTCCTCCAATCTTTCGATGTCAGATTTTAACTGATTGACTACTTTGCCCTGCAAAAATTAAAGGATTTCGAAATTGGAGAATCATTGATGTAGTGGAAAGCATAAGTTCACAAGTTTAGCTTTGACATGGAATAGATGAGCTCATCCAGTCACAGATCACACCTGTTGGTTAAAGCTATCGGTTACTGCTGTATTCTCAGCAGCCAAGGATTCTGATAGAGCTTGAGATGTCTCTAGCGCTCGTTGTAATGAAAATTTCTCTTGAGTTAAATCATCAATATACTGTAGGATAAAAAGAATAATACAGCTCAGAAAAAACACAAACAACCTATCACAGCATAGTAACAAGAAGAAAAATTCAAGTCATTTATATTCACTAATCAAATTTTAAAATATCAAAATCACATAGGATACAAGTTGAACAAATCGCAAATAACTCAACCATGCTGGTTGTGAACATCGTATTGCACCAAACAGACAAGCAGTGAATAAGAATTGTTGTTTACTACTAGCCCTCAAGGTTGTATAAAAAAAATTAAAAGTCCATAGTAATTCTGTAAGCAATGTTCTTCTATGCTGACTTGCAATAAAGCAATAAATTAACAACTTTCAGGCTTCAGCCCACTGAGTACAGGCAGACCTATATTTTATTTGCAGAAAATTTTAAAAATACCGTTCACAGAACTTAGCAAGAGCAACAAAGCATTTTCTAAGGCATGTCTTGCTAAAATGCTATATACAACATTAAGAAAAATGGGTAACCTGTTCCAGAGCAGAAAAATCTTCATCTTTCTTTGTAGATGGGAACTCAGGTTCCTTCTTGTCACTTGTTCTGTAGTCGAGTTGTTGCTCATTATTCAAAGAAGCCAAACTATTAGAAGTGAATAGCTTCTCCTCCAAAGAATCTAAATTTGTAGAGCTTATGGATTTTTCCAAAAGATTTTCTCTAGATGGCTGCACTGTAACCGAAGATAAGTGATTCTCAGTGTTCTTGAACTTTGAGCCATCAAACATTCCAGGAGTAGCATCTCTATCATGCTTGCCATGGAGAGAATTGGACATAGAAGGTACTGTGGAGACACTAAGAGAATCAAGAAATGAAGGACGGGATCGACCAAAATTAGTTCCATAAGACATCAAAGGAAACTGTTCGCTAGAAAAACTTTCAAAACCAGGATCAAAGTTTGTTGATGAAGACTCTGGTGACTGGAAAGATGTATTCACAGCATCAAGACGACGACTAATGGCATCAGAAATTCTTCCTCCGCCCAAGCTAAGAGCACCCATTTTATTATTCAGGTTGCTACTTAGAAATGGTTTTTGTGCTGCATGAAAAACTACTTTGTGAGAACAGAAGTATTGTATTGAAGTATTCAAGAAAAAAGGAGTGAAAGGATCAAGATAATAAAATGCCATTTATAACTAGCATGATTAAAAACTGAGACTCAATTACCATCAATTACCCCAGAAACACCAGCTGATGTGCTCAGCAGATCAATGGTGTTACTTGCAGAAATAGTTTCCAACTTCTCAGGAACATTGCTCATATCATAAGTAACTGGTACATCAATATCATGCTTGTGAGTTGTGGAAGAACTTCTGCTCCCTATATCACCCGACTGAACATTGTGCAAACGAGAACCTGAATAGTCAATTTGTGCATCAACATATGGCTCTCTAATAGCTGGATTAAAAGCAATAGTTTGGTCTCTTTTGAAGCCATCAACTAATCCAGCCTTTGATTCCTTGCTACTGCTAAGCTCATTTTTCTCTTTCCAGTGGTCATAAAAACCATTAGATAATCCAGAAAAGGTTGAGTTTTCCTGCAACTTGGATGTCCTATCCTTTAACTCTTGCACAGCATTATTCTGTAATGCATGATTGCTGAAGTTCAAAGAAGATGAAGAGACAAACATCCTTTTTGAAGAATCAAGATCACTGCTCAACGAAGAAATGACTATTTTATCTTCATTAGGCATTGTAGTGCCTGAAGTTTCAGAAATAGCTCTACCATTCCTATCCAAGGAAGATTCGCCTCCATTATGCTGATTGATTTTAGAAGTATCAAGGTATTGGTCTGAATCAGCTGACTGCAGTTGACTAGCAGATGCAACCTGTTTAGAAGCTTTTTTCTTTCGGAACTCTTCCAGCTGATAAATCAGATCAATAAACCAGTGCAAACAATTAATACACCACTACAATTTTAAAGCAAAGGCAACTGGTAAATCTGTGACATTATGCAGCACAACGATACTGATGGCAGCTGAGACACATAGTATTGATTTGTATGTAGCCATTAATGATGGAATAAGTCAGCTAATCTAAGATGTTAGAAAGGTGGATACACTGATGTTGTGATACTTTGATATCGAAGATTATTAATAACCAATCACATGAGCTTGATCCTGGAGGAACGCCCAATTAGTTCTGGGTCTAGACAAATTGTATTTGGGAGACTGTGGCATAAAAGGCCAACAAAGCCAAACAGGACGCCAGTAAATTGTCCAATGGGAAATTCTGGAAGCAAAATGCCACTGAATGTTTCAAATGCAACCTAGGGTGGTAATGTGTAGCAAGGGATGCATGGGTGTGTTAAGTAGTCAATTTTCCTAATATTATGATTCTGATATAAACAACCTTAGTTAAGGTCCAAATTTAATGTAATATCGCAAGTAATATTTTTTAGATAACACAGCTTTTTTACTAAAGATGTGCATTGGGCAACAACAATAACAATGTAACATTAGATGCTTCCCCCAATTCGAGAATGGAGACTCGACCAGGAAGTTAAATTAACACAGAAAGAAACAACAAGCCAGCCTCAAGACGCAGACGCTCGTAGATAACTCTCAAGATCTAAATTTACTCCGAATAAATCATTGTCGAAGAATTTTATGCTGATCGCCGATAAACCAGAAACTACAGAAACTAGACTGAGATCATACCTTCTTCTTGCCCAATTCGAGATGCCCTTGCTTGCGCGATGAAGCGACCGAACTCGACATGACCTTCGCCGACGCCATCCCGAGGGAAGGAAAAGAAAAAACTCCCTTTCAGAATTCGTCCCCGGACCCCTCCTCCCACGGCGATCCAAAATGATCCGCGAGCACAGCCTTGGGTAAAACAACAGCGGAAGCAGATATCACTTCTTCGAAGGATCCAATCTCGAGGAAATCAAGCGTATCGGAAAAAAAAATTGAAACCCCGAATCGCGGCGGAAGCGAACCCAACGGGATCCCGAGATCAGAAGGAAGCGAGATCCAGAGGAGGGAGTCCGACGAGGCGTTTGTTAGGGATTTAACTATGCGTTCGTCGATCCCTCTCATTCGCTGTTCGCCGTGCGCTGTTTCCTTTTTTGTTTTCATTTTGATTTTGATTTTTGATTTTTTAAAATTGACTAATCCAGTGTGAATAATCTCGTATTATCCCACGTTTTTAATCAATACTTCATTAAAAAAAAAATCATCAGTTAATTTATCAAAAATTAAGATTTTAAATATTAAAATAATTTTTATTAATTTTAAGCCAATGTATTTAATTTCTGATTTAAGAAGTTAAAATAAATCCGAATCAAAAATATTTTAACTACTAATTATAATAATTTTAATCAAAATTACTATAATATAAAATGAGTTTAGTTAAAATTGATTTATATCGTAATATTTTTAGTTAAAATTTAAAAAAAAAATTGCAATTGTTTTATAAATGTGTTTAATCTTAGATTAGACTTTATTTATTTATTTTATTAAATAGTGTTGAAGAATATAAAATTTAGTTTGTCTTAACTCAGCTCTATTTTGTTAAAATTGGATTACAATTCATTTAATTGGCCTTTTAATATTTTTATTGTTTTTTATTATTTTCTTAATTGGCAAATCAAAAAATAATCTAGTCTGTTTGTGTTGGTAATGGAAGATAAAAGGATACAAAATTTAACAATCATTGAGATAAATCAATTTTAATAATATAAAATTTGAAAATAAATATTTAAATTTTAATCAATGCTAATAAAAATATATATTAGCAATTATAATTTATATATGTTCCAATACGAGCACTTTTATTTTTTATCAATTAATCTTACATTATAATAATATTTTAACTTTTATAAATATTAATAACACTATAATATAATAATTATATAATTATTATAAAACGAGCATTTTTATTTTTGATTAATATTATATTATAGTAATTAAAAATTCTAGTTATATTTTATTTCTAAACAATATTATAATGTAGCCATTAATTGGTAATTATTTATAATGGTGTTAAAAAAAATAAGGATAATTTAGTAAATAAAATTTTATAGAATGGAACGTTTATATAGTGAAAGTTATTATGCTCCCCGATCGTCCGTTCATGTCATCAGTCCATAATTGAGTGGTCAGGATGACTGAAAGTGATTCGGACGTCCCGAGTACATTCTTAGGGGTGTCCAAATCACTTCCGAGTGCTCCGGCTACTCACTCGTGACTGAGTGTACACACACGTCGCTTGTCCACGACTGAGTGGTCAGGGGCTTGGAAGTAATTCGAGCGCCTTAAGTGTATTTACTTTACGATGCACGGATCACTTCAAGGAGCCCCAACCACTCAGTCGTGGATGAGTGACACGGACGGACGATCGGGGAGTATATCATAATCGTATATATAGAGAAAGAGTTTCGTGTTCACCTTAATTTTTTTTTATGCTTAATACTTGTTCCTGAAAATCTTCTACACCTTAAACCTAAACATCCTCTGCTACATGCTCGTCTTGTACTTCCTTGCTTGCTTAGGAAAAGACACATTGGCAAAGTTCTTAGCAATTTGATTTGATCTTCCACATCTTTTAGGAAATCAATTTATAGTAGATTTTCTCTAAATCTGATGAAACCAAAGTTGCTATTATTTTTTATGAAAACAGTTACCCAACCAAGTCATTATTGTATATACGCATAAGATTGTCCAATGTCATCGACATATTCTTACAAGGCAAAATTCTTGTGTAGCTATATGATTCTGTTCACATCCAAACCTACAATACAATAAGTATTGTTATAAATTTTGAATCAATAAAGTTACAGTAAGATTTAACAACTTACAACAAATAAGTGTGCAAATCTTTCAACATTAGAGTCTGATTTCCCTCAAGGTCCGATGGCTTGGGCTTTAGTGAGTGCATCACACCAATGCCCTCCATTTGTAGAATGATATAGTCCTATACAGTCTTACACAAATTATATCTACCAAAATTTTCAAAGTCATATACACAATTAAGTAGTAAATTTAATGGTAGTCTAGATATACTGCTAATAATAGTAAATAATATGCATATAAAAAAATAGAAAAATAACAAGTTGACAAAATAAAATATCAAATTCAGGAGATGGCTCTGGTTACTTATTGATGTTGATTAGCTTATTCTCTACTTCATTCTTTGAACCATCTCGATCTATGAAATATTGAAGGTAAGGTGGAGGTGACATCCAAATGCTAAGGGACTTTATCATCAAGAGCTGGAAGTCCTAAAATCAGTACAATATCTTTTCTTATGAATCTAGTTTTTTGATTTTGAATGATGAAACACTTAGCATGATAGTCTCAATTGTCAAACATATTTTGTACAAGGTCTCTAATGTTTGCATTTTACAGTATGTCTAGGGTCCAGACAAATGCTGTTGGGTTTTTCGGGCCGCGAAAACCGCTTTTCGCGTCGCGGAAACCCCGAATCACCCAAAGCCGTAGATCCATGCAAGGAAAAAACCAAATGAAATACAAGTACGAGTTTCAAAACTTTAGATCTACTCCTAGATCTACATGTTAAGAATTTTTACCTTTGAAGCGTGTCCTCGCAAAATTCCTGCTCGTCCAAGGTACGTGTCGGATCTCCAAAGTATCAAGGTAGATACTTCTCTAGTGATATCCACACGAACAAGGAGTGCTCTCTAGCACTCAAGGATGGAGAAGAGAGCCCCAAGTGTGCTAGCACTTTCTAGAGCTCTCGGGTAGGATTTAAAAAGGAAGAAAAGAAAGGATGCAAAAGGAATACCATACACTCAAAAAGTAGTATCCCTCATTTGTGACCTTCACTCTTCCTTTGCTCTTGGAACTCACTCAACCACATTCACCTTCCCTTGGAACCCACGGCAACAGCAAGAGAAGAGGAGGAAGAAGCAAGGAAGAAGATGCATTCACCACACTTAATTGCAAAATAAAAACTCCAATCACAAAATGTGGCCGGCCACACATGTAACTCCCATTCCATTTAATGTGGCCGGCCACATTAAATGAGAATGGTATTTGTAACCTCCTTGACAACTTGGAGATGATGTGGCTGCCATGTAGGATGAGTCATCCTCCATGATGTGGCAATGCATCAAGTCAAACTTGATGTTTCAACTTCCATTTGGTCAAGTCAAAATTGACCAATTCTCTTCCTTGTTGAGTCAAATCCAACATTTGATTCAAGTCAATTTTAATTTAATGAATCTCAATTCATTAATACAAATTGATTCAATGAATCAAATTTAAATTAGACTCATTCAACAATTGAATCTAATTGAGTCTAACTCAATAAGTCTAATTTAAATCAATCCGAATCCAATTGGTTCATCATATGAACCTAATCCAATTGGTTCATCCTATGAACCTAATCTCCATCCACTTGTTCTTTGTGTGTGACCCAATAGGTTATTGTAACGTTGGCAATGTTTCTAAACCCCTTTAAAAACATAAGCAATGAGCGGCATCTAGCAATACATCATTGCTACCCAAGTTACAAGAATGTTGAGATCCAACATCACCTTGTGACTACTAATTGTGACTCCTCACAATATATGACAAGTGTCCTTCTATCCTAGACATCTAGATTGATCAATGTGAGGCATAGACCGTGTCATCCTCTAACCAATCTAAATCTTGAACTCCAAGTAGACTCACTCAATCAAATGATCTCAATATCTCATATTGACTCATTTGGGTATGATCATACACTTCGTGGTCTTACTCTATCAAGAATATCGATGTCACTCCCGTCATATAGGAGGGATAGATCCCATCTACATCACTCACATCCCTCTGCATAATTCGTTACATACCCAGTAATCGCCTTTATAGTCCACCCAGTTACGGGTGACGTTTGACGAAACCAAAGTACATAACTCCTTATGTAGGGATCTATGGTGACTTTAGGTCTAAGGACTAGTAGTCATACTAATAGCCACATGAGAAAATATATGACACTCATATAACGATCCATGATACTTTCTCATGGCGGGTCATTCAGTATACATTCTCTAATGTATACCTATGTGTCAACTTGATATCTCTATATCCATGACTTGTGAGATCAAGTCATCGAGTTGACCTACATGCTAGTCTTATTGCATTAACATTGTCCCTGAATGTTAATACTCGACTAGGAATGATTAAGAGTAGTGTTCCCTATATCATCTCACTATCGGTTCAACTAACCGATTGATATAGGTGAGAACCATCTTACTCAAGGACATTATTATACTTAGTTTATTTGACACCAATACAAGTAAGTATAATAACCAAAATTCAAATGCCTTTATTAATATACAAGAATATGATACAATGAGTCCATACAATCATCAAATGATTGGCTCTAGGGCTCTAACTAACACAAATGTGCTTCTACTTATCAACTCTATATGTCACTCATTTGGTTCTAGTGATAATATGAACAATTTAAATTGGGGAACGTTACTTTTCCATTATAATTTTTATGATATATATGAGAAGTAGAGGCGTAGAGCTTTTAAGGGAGGTTGAAGCACTAGACGCCATTTAATTATGTAAACAAATACTTAATATCTTAGTGATACATTACAATGTTAGTTTTAAACAATAAAATGAACTTAACATGCTAATTTAAGCACATTGTAGCAGCTATGATCCATAACTATTACAACATGCTAATATAATAATATTGTAACAGTAATGATTTCGTAGTTTTTTTATAACATGATGGTCTGATCTAAGCACGTTGTAACAACTACAGTATCGTAGCTGTTATAACGTGTTGATCTAAGAATATTGTAGCAGTTATGGTTTTGTAACTGCTACAACATGATTATCACTTTGTAGCAACTACTGTAGCTACTATAACATTCTGATCTAAGAATATTATAGCAGCTATGAAATCATAGCTCTTACAACGTTCTTAGACTAGAATATTGTAGCAGTTACAAAATTGTAGCTGCTACAACATAGTAGGACCACAAACAAGAGCGTTGTATAAATTTTAAAATTATAATATTTGAATGGAGAAGGAAGATATTTAGGACATATATACGGAGAATACATTGTTGATGAATGGCGATAGATAAGTTCGGCGAGGTGATGTGAGCAGTAGCAAGGGAGTTAATTGATGAAGATGATGATTAACAACTCTAGGAGGTGAGGATGGTTCAAATTTCAAAATGTTTAAATTTTTGGAGGGAAAGGATTTTTTAATTCTGATAAGTGCTGCCGTGAAAATCGTGTAGAGTGGCAGCATATCACTGAGAGGATTTTAAATTTAAGTTTATTAAATTTTATAAAATTCAAACAAATCAAATCGAATTTCAAGAAAATATCCGATCCGAATCCTATCTCCACACTGCCTGCCAAGTTCCTTCTCCATCTGGCAGAGCCTGGAAAGCTCGATTCCCCAAAAACTTCTGGAGTTAGTAGATTAAGAATAAACGGAGGATTAATTAACGGTTTAATAATAAGACGATCGAAATCAAAGGGTGTGGCGTCGCGGGAAGTCTCCAGAAACCCCTGGAGACCGCTCCCACCTCCCTATAAAAGCGTTCGTCCTCTTCCGTCTCCTCGCCAGCACTAGAGTTATCGCGTACAAGCTCTCGAAGCATCCGATTCCCACTTGCGAAGCTACTTTCTCCCGATCGCGGCAATGGCGGACGAGCAGATGGGGGAAACCGAGACGTTCGCTTTTCAGGCGGAGATCAACCAGCTGCTCAGCCTCATCATCAACACCTTTTACTCCAACAAGGAGATCTTCTTGCGGGAGCTGATCAGCAACGCTTCCGATGTGAGTTTCATCGTCAATGCTATTTCATCCTCTTTTGATTCTGTTTTTTTTTTTTTTTACTGAAATTTTATGGTTCGATCGAAGGCCCTGGATAAGATCAGATTTGAGGGACTTACCGACAAGAGCAAGCTGGACGCTCAGCCGGAGCTCTTCATCCGCTTGGTGCCGGACAAGGTGAATAAGACGCTCTCCATCGTAGACAGTGGCATCGGCATGACCAAAGCAGGTAATCCCCCCTTTTCTATTCAGATTTCTTGTTGCATCATTGATCAGACGCAAATCTCTAGCAATTTTACCCACGGATCAACTAATCTTGCTCCAATGATTGGAAATTTTGTGGTTTTTAATTTACTATACACTTTCTTCCCCAGATTTGGTGAATAATTTGGGAACGATCGCAAGGTCGGGCACCAAGGAGTTCATGGAGGCCCTGCAAGCCGGTGCGGACGTGAGCATGATCGGTCAATTCGGCGTCGGCTTCTACTCTGCGTACCTGGTCGCCGAGAAGGTTATCGTAACAACCAAGCACAATGATGACGAGCAGTACGTCTGGGAATCACAAGCCGGTGGTTCCTTCACCGTCACCAGGGACACCTCCGGCGAGCAACTCGGCCGCGGCACTAAGATCACTCTGTATCTCAAAGAAGATCAGGTAATATTTGCCTTGTTTTTAATGAACTTAGATTTGAATTATTAAATTGTCATCTTAATGCAGCTGGAATACTTGGAAGAGAGAAGAATCAAGGACCTGGTGAAGAAGCACTCCGAGTTCATCAGCTATCCGATCTACTTGTGGACTGAGAAAACGACCGAGAAGGAAATCAGCGACGACGAGGATGAGGGCGAGTCGAAAAAGGAAGAGGAAGGAGACGTAGAGGAGGTCGACGAGGGCAAGGAGAACAAAGGAAAGAAGAAGAAAGTGAAGGAAGTCTCCCACGAGTGGCAGCTGATCAACAAGCAGAAACCGATTTGGCTTCGGAAGCCGGAGGAGATTACGAAGGAAGAATACGCCTCTTTCTACAAAAGCCTAACAAACGACTGGGAGGACCACCTCGCCGTAAAGCACTTCTCCGTCGAGGGGCAGCTGGAGTTCAAAGCGATCCTTTTCGTGCCTAAGCGCGCTCCGTTCGATCTCTTCGACACGAGGAAGAAGATGAACAACATCAAGCTCTACGTCCGGCGTGTCTTCATCATGGACAACTGCGAGGAGCTCATCCCGGAGTACCTTGGATTCGTAAAGGGCGTCGTCGACTCCGACGACCTGCCGCTCAACATCTCCCGCGAGATGCTGCAGCAGAACAAGATCCTTAAAGTCATCCGCAAGAACCTCGTGAAGAAATGCATCGAGATGTTCACGGAGATCGCGGAGAACAAAGACGACTACAACAAGTTCTACGAGGCCTTCTCCAAGAACATAAAACTCGGCATCCACGAGGACAGCCAGAACAGGGCCAAGTTAGCGGAGCTCCTCCGCTACTACTCTACCAAGAGCGGGGAGGAGATGACGAGCCTAAAGGACTATGTTACGAGGATGAAGGAGGGGCAGAAGGAGATCTACTACATCACCGGGGAGAGCAAAAAAGCCGTCGAAAATTCCCCCTTTTTGGAGAAACTGAAGAAGAAAGGCTACGAAGTGCTCTTCATGATCGACGCCATCGACGAGTACGCCGTCGGGCAACTGAAAGAGTACGACGGCAAGAAGCTCGTCTCCGCCACCAAGGAAGGGCTCCACCTCGAAGACACAGAGGAGGAGAGGAAGAAGAAGGAAGAGAAGAAAGCCGCCTTCGAGAGCCTGTGCAAGACGATGAAGGAGATCCTGGGCGACAAGGTGGAGAAGGTGGTGGTCTCGGATCGAATCGTGGATTCCCCTTGCTGCTTGGTGACCGGCGAGTACGGGTGGACGGCGAACATGGAGAGGATCATGAAGGCGCAGGCGCTGAGGGACAGCAGCATGGGCGCCTACATGTCGAGCAAGAAGACGATGGAGATCAATCCTGAGAATGGGATCATGGAGGAGCTGCGGAAGAGGGCGGAGGCGGACAAGAACGACAAGTCGGTCAAGGACCTGGTGCTGCTTCTGTACGAGACAGCGCTGTTGACTTCGGGGTTCAGCTTGGAGGATCCGAATACTTTCGCCGGGAGGATTCACAGGATGCTGAAGCTGGGACTCAGCATTGACGAGGAGGATGAAGACGGCGGCGAGGACACCGACATGCCGGCGTTGGAAGAGGGGAACGAGGAGAGCAAGATGGAGGAGGTCGATTAAATTCGACTTCGAGTTTTCTATCTGTATATTTCACGGTTCGTGTCGCTGTTAGTTGTCCGTAGGATCGCTAAAACAGTTGTGGTTTGGTCTGGGGTTTAATACACACTATGGAAATTGGGTATTTTTGGAGGCACACAGATCATGAAATATGTGAATGATCTAAAACCTCGTGACGTCGTTGGTGGTGTTGTTGTTATGGAGTCTTGGTAAGAGGACTACGGCCTTTGGATGGATAAATGGATGTGGAAGTCTCGTGGGCTATTTGTATGTGTTATTATTGTTGGATAAATTTGTTGGCGTGTGTCTAATTGAGGGGGTCGATGATATCGATCCGTTTGAGATGAGGGTTATGCTCTTATGGTGCGGTGTGGTGGTAAAATTTGATATTTTTTCAAGTGGTGATAAAATTTGTGTTTTTTTTCAAGCGAAAGATGCAAATATAACGATTATGAAATGAGGGTTGAGGATTTAGTGTGGCAGTAACTTTAGTGTTTTAGTGTGGTAGTAGAAAGTAGGGTATATTTTTTAAATAATTAGATTCAATTTTTGCATAAGGGATTAATGTGAGATTAAGGCGCCATGGGAGGATTTTTTTAAAAAATAAAATAGTGAAAGCAGAAGTAGAATAAAATAACAGTAACAATAGTAAAAATTAAATTACGGAATAGCAGTATGGAAATATCAGTAATAGTAATAATACTAAGAAGAATAAAATAACAATAGTAAAAAATAGGCATAAGAGAGGGTGGTTGCTTTTTATAGGCGTAAGAGGAAGAGATTGCCATGAAGGAAGAAAAGATATCATTGTGCAAAAGACGGGTCCCGTCGTCCAACGGCTCCCTAGGCCTGGTCCCACAGAGATCTTAGGAGGAGGTAAATCAGCGGTGAATGCTGGCCCGGGTAAAGCGTGGTGTCTCCGAAATTTAACATAGCCGACCCAGATTATTCATCCAGTGCGCGTCCGTGGACCTTCGACCCTACGACTCATTGTGCAAGGATGCCACGCCTTAACCGGTTGATCCAGCCCGCCGGGGCAGGAAGAAAAGATATCATGCATGTTGGAATGGGGGATCTGTCTATAGAGCATTAAGGAGAGATAGGTGGTGAGAGAGAGGAGACGAGTCTGGCTAAAAAGTATTTAGGAGAGACAGGTGATAAGTAAAAATGTCATGGTTGATATTTTGGATGAGTAGAGGTACTGTAATATTTTTAGTGGCGGTGCTGTTGTGGTTTTGGTGGAAAAAAAAACTTCATGATTAACATTTTGGTAAAGTTTACTATTGGAATGAGTGGAGAAAAATGTCATGGCTGAAGTAATGGATGAGTTACTATGTAACTGTTAGAGTGTATACTGAAAGTCTAAGCTTTTGTAAACATTTATTTCGAATAAAGAATCACATTTGGTCAAATCATCTACATTTGTTGTAGTTGTTCAATTAATTTATATTGTAGATAACATAGTATGTGGAGTCACATACAGAAGATGATATTATCAATACCTTATAAATTATAAACAGTAGCTCATGACCAAAATGGAAAGGAACAAACCATTGGAAGGTCATAGTGTAATTAGGAATTAGTTTATCTTGACTATATAATTACACTAGTACACTTAGAGTGTATTGAGTAGGACCATTTGAGGTCATTTCTTTTATACTAACTTTATAAAGGAACAAATACCTCAGTTATTATGGAAGTGTGTGCTCTTAATCCTAATATAATAACAAGCACATATATTTGATATTTATTTCTTTAATTTATCAATGGGTGAGATTTAGTTCGATGAATCAATAAGCTCGATAAGTTGGGAAATGATATTACTTATAGTGTGTGTTGTTGATTATAGAAGGAAACTGTGTCCTAGTAATCTAGGTTGATAATGTCCCCAAGATGAGCTCATAAAGATTGTCATGTTAAACCCTGCAGGTGGACTTAGTCCGACATGACGATAAGGTTGAGTGGTACTATTCTTGGATTAAGATATTGATTAAATGAGTTGTCAGTAACTCACTTAATTAGTGGACATTCGACATCTTAAACACAGGGAGATTGATACACTCATAATAAGAAGGAGCCCAAAAATGTAATTTGGGATTGGTGCGGTAGTTCAATAATAGTTCTCTAGTGGAATGAATTATTATTGATAAAATTAAATTGTGTGTTCGGGGCGAACACGGGATGCTTAATTTTATCGGGAGACCAAAACAAATTCCTCCTCTCGGTCCCTATCGTAGCCTCTTATTTATAGAGTACTATACCCACCTTCATACCCATGAGAAGGGGGCCGGCCAAGCTAGCTTGTGGTTCAAGCTAGGGCCGGCCAAGCCTTGGTTCATGGGTGGCCGACCCTAGCTTGAACCCAAGCTCCCCATTAAATTAAAAAGAATTTTAATTTTAATTTTTATTATGTGGAAGATATAATTTATTACAGAGAATTAAAATTAAAATATCTCTCTTTAAAAGATCTACAAAAGATTAAAAGAAAGAGATTAGATCTCTTTCCTTATTAGTAGATTGGAAAGATATTTTATTTTTTCTCTTTGAAAAATTATTCACATGTTGAAAATTAAAATTATAGAAATTTCTTTTTATCAACCATAAAGGGATTTTAAAAGGAAATTTTATTTTTTAAAATTTCCAAAGACAAATAAGGAAGTTTTAATTGTTGATTAAAACTATCCTATTTGCTCTACATGAGGTGGCCGGCCACATACAATTAATTAGGAAAAGTTATTTAATTTTTCTTAATTAATTGTTGTCAAGGAAAGTTAAGGAAATTTTATTATAAATAAATTTCCTTATTTGTCAAAGCCAAGGAATATAAAAGAAGGGGTAGAGGTGCCTTCATGGGTTACAACTTCTATTGTTCTCTTCCTCTTCTCCTTGGTGTTGTGGCCGGCCATCATCCTCTCCCTCTCTTCCTCTTGTGGTGGCCGAATCCTTCATCTCCCTTGGAGCTCTTGCGGTGGCCGGATATTACTTGAAGAAGAAGAAGAAGAAGGAGAGAAAGCTTGCATCTCTTGGAGCTTGGTTGGTGTTTTGTTCTTCATCCTTGGTAAAGCTTCCTTGTTGTGGCCGAACCTAGCTAGGAGGAGAAGAAGGTGGTTGGTGGTTTCTCATCTCGGAAGATCGTTGCCCACACAACGTCCGAGGTTAGAAGAGGAATACGGTAGAAGATCAAGAGGTCTTTCTAAAAGGTATAACTAGTAATTTTTCTTTCTGCATCATACTAGTTATTTTTGGAAATAATACCAAATACAAGAGGCTTACGATTCTAGGATTTCGAATATGTTTTTCGATATTGTGTTCTTTTGTTTTTTCTTTTCCTTGTGATTTGATTGTTCTTTTCGGTTAACCTAAAGTTATTTTAGGAAATTAAATATTAGCTTTCTATAAAAGGTTTTGTCTAGTCGGTGGTGGTTGCTCTCATATCCAAGAAGGTCATGTGCCTCGCCACGTCAGTACTGGGAACCAATTATGGAAATTAATATTTAATGGAATTAATAACTTAAGGTGACTTGGGTCGAACGTGTTAAGTTCCGCAGGAAATCCAAGTCAAAACCTAAAAGAACAAATAGATTAAGTTTTGGATAAAACTTGTTAAGTTCCGCAGGCGATCCAAAATTTAATTTAAAAGAACACATGGTAGCTAGGAAAAGGTTCAGACCTTTGTACAAAATTTTTGTACAGTGGAACCTCTAGGTTTTCCGAGTAGCAACCAACAGTAACTATGTTTGTTAGGCTAATTTAGGATTCCATCATGTTATCCAAATTATTTTCTCTTGTGAAATCTAAAGGAGTATAAGAGCTACCAGCTGGATCTAGATTCATGTTTCTGTGTAGAGCTGCTCTGTATGCTCTAGCGGCAAGAGTTGAATTGGCTAGTCTCTTATTGCATAACCTTTTAGTTTTTCGCCGGTAATGTTGGAATAAAGTTGTATGTTGTGTCTTAAAAGAGAAAGGAAAAAAAATCTTGTGCCCGTATCCGCCAATAGATTTTTTCAGTATATGTTTCTTCTACTAGTATGTAATTGTCAGGGTCTGTTAAGAGGTCCCAAGCCCAATTGGTTCTTTGTATAGTTGATCGCCAAAAGTAGAAGGAGTTTCCCAATCAAGTTCTGGATCGAATGAATAATTTTCAAGTTCAGCTTGATATCCTCCAACTTCATTTATATCGATTTTAACCAGATGTCTGGCCGATTCTATTTTCAGATCAATCCATTTAAGAGAACTGTCAAAAGTATATACTGCGAAAAGGACAAGAGAAATAATAATTCCAAGTTTCTTAAGAAAATCCTTGACTGAGTCTAAGTCATGTATCCAGATTTTATAGAGAAAATCCTATGGACTGACCTTTGATGAAAGCCACTTGAGCTGAATCTAACAAGATATCCATAACTTTTGCCAATCTTGTTGCCAATACTTTAGAGATGGCCTTATAAAAAATCGTACAACGTAAAATAGGTTTAAAATCTGAAACCCTTGGAGTATGATCAGATTTAGGGATGAGGGCTATCAATGTATGATTCCATTGTTTGAGAAGGCGACCATTAATGAAAAATTCCTTTACTGCCGTGACGAAATTAGCCCCTATTGTGTCCCAAGCCGCCGTGAAAAATTTTGTATTATAGCCATCCAGACCGAGGGCTTTATCGACACCAATATCAAATAAGGCCTTCTTTATTTCTTCCTCCATGATTGGGGACTCTAAGGCTGAGGCTTAAGCTTGAGACAACCGATTTCCATTCAAGAAAGAAACATCAATGGGTAAGCATTGACCGACCTCACCCAAGAGACCTTGAAAAAATTTCACAAACTTTTCGACAACTTCATCCAAACTAGTTGTTTGTTCCTCGGATTATTTGGTGAGTGTAATAATAGCATTTCTCTTGTTGTTGCGCTTCACCAAGTCATGATAAAATTTGGTGCATCGATCACTATTCTTGAGGTAAATGCTCTTGGCATGTTGTTGATAGAAAAGTTTTTCCGCCTCCGTTAGCATAATTGCTTTCTTTCTTATTGTGCCATAATCACTTGGGGACTCTTCGCAATTAAGAAGGGCTCTTTGAACATCCTCTAACACTGATTTTGCTCTTGAGACTTTCTCCTTAATATGTTGAAAGTGAAGCTTACCAAGTTCCCTTAGCTTGTATTTCAATCGTGAAAGTTTTGTCTTGAGAGAGAATTATGCATTGTCATAGACCGATTCCTCCCATGTATTTGTCACTAAGTTTTTGAAATCATCATGTAATGTTCACATATTGTAATATTTGAAAGACCTATTGGATCCTCTCTCCCTTGCATGTGTCAAAATTATGCTACAAGAGTGATCCGATAGACATTCGGGAGGAGTACTGTCATAATCCGCAATAGGCTATTGTGAATTCACCATAGCACGATCTAGCTTGCAAGAAACCCTATCATTTGTCCATGTCAAACGACACCCAATATAGCTAAGATCAACCAAACCACAAGTGTGAACAAAACACTCCAAGTCATGTATCTCATAATTAGAAACTAGTTCCCCACCTTTATCTTGAAGTACCAAAGGTGAGTTAAAATCTTCTATAATGAGCCAAGGTTCCGTAATCATTTCTCCAAGGAGCATGAGAGAAGTCTATAAAGGTCGCCTTATCATGATAGAATGAAAATCATATACAAATGTCACCAAAGAAACCCGAGCCGTAATAGAGAAATGAACACGACAATGTATATATTGATCCGTCGTAGCAAGAATATCCAAAGTGGTCCTGTACATATCCCACAAAAGTAAAATACGACCTCTATTAGAATAAATAAAATTGTTTGTCATCTCCATACCTGAGAACTTTCTTTGCATGATTATATCTAGAGAATCTTCATTGAGCTTGGTTTCGATAAGTGTCATAATTTTAATATTTTTCTGTTTGAGTAGATGATGCACCCCCCCTCCCATGTTTTTGAGACTTGTTAAAGTCCCTAATGTTCCATGCACCCACCTTCATTGGCCACCTCGCCGGGCTACTCGCGCCCAAAGTTGGCTCTCGCTCCTTGGTGCATGCATCACCTCCTTTGTGGCTCCTTTTATGTCTCCATTTGTGGTTGAGGTAGTAGTTGTAGGTATGGAGGAGAATGAGGATTCATTAGATGTATTTCGTGGAGGATGAAGAGGAGCTCTCCCTGCTGGATGTTGCCGTCTGCTGCACACCCAATGACTATTGGAGTTCTTCAACCGCCCTTGTGTTGACAAAAGGTGGATAATTTGCAATGTCATCTTTGGTAGCAACCTCAATAGCTCCTTGAATGCCAACGTGGTCAACATGAAATCCATCATGGTCAACAACTTGGATACCAATGTGATAAACAACATCTTGGACTTGAACATTCTGGAATTCCACGATATGGTCAACAACTTCATGAGCTTCAATATTTTGGACTTCCACGTTTTTAGTAGCTTCTCCTTGGACACCAATGTCTTCAACATCGTGGGCAACATTTTGGTTAACAACTTGGTCTCCAGCATGATCACCAACGTCTTCAACATTTTGGACTTCAACATTGTGGTCAACATCATCTTGGAGTCTAACTTGGTCAACAACACCTTGGACTCCAATGCCTTGAACTTCAACAACAACTTCCACATTCTGTGTTTATTGAGTCGGCCTCCATTGCTGCTTCGAACAAGTTTTATACCTCGTTCTTGTTCTCCCCCATCCCCTTGTTGATTGTGACCTTGGTCTCCATTGCTGCTTCTCATTGGCACCATTTTGCACATTATCTCCTGATCGATTTGCTTGCTGCCCCGCCAAGCCATCACTTCGACGGCAAGTGTCCAAACGATGACCCAATCTTTTACACATTTTATAGAAATCCGATAAGCTTTCATAAATGATACGGAGGTCAACTTGAACTTCAGTAGGCAAAGTGATGGGAACCTCATACACCCTCTCTCCAATGGCTAGAATTTCCACCAAGAGTCTAGCATACTCCAAACGGTCCCTTGTACGTGTTAAGTTATCAGTGTACAACGGTTTTCCAACCTTCGAACCAATCATGTTTAGCACCTTTTGCGTCCAACAATCTGGCGGCAACCCATGGATTTGAATCCAAGCAGGAACAAAGTGACAGTCTTCATTAAAGAGAAAACATCTTGACATGATCTTCAGAAAAATAGGTATACCAAAGATAAAATATGGTCTCCCTGCAGAACCTTTTTATGATCTTCTTTTATGTCAAAGCAGTAGATCACCCACCCATTTCTATACAACAAAAATGTGTGATAAATCTTCCAGCGAGCACCAATAATTCTTACGCCATCTATCCCAGGGTGCTAGCCCATAAAGCAACCGACAAGACAGAACCACATTGGGTTATTCTCTCATGGTATGGTGTGGTGGTAAAATTTGATATTTCTTTCAAGCGAAAGATGCAAATATAGCGATTATGAAACGAGGGTTTAGGTGGTAGTTAAAAAGTAGGGTGTATTTCTTAAATAATTAGGTTTAATTTTCGCATAAGGGCTTACGATGATTAAATTAATGTGACATTAGGGCGCCACAGGAGGATTTTATTTTTTTAACAGAATAGTGAAAGAGTGAAAGTAGTAGTGAAATAACAATAATAATAAGTAGAATAAAGTAACAATAGTAAAATTAAAGTATGGAATAGTAGTATGGAAACATGTAATAGTAATAATAGTAAGCAAAATAAAATAATAATAGTCATAAGAACAATATGGTAAAATTTTAACTCTTTTTTTTTCGAGTCCAAGAAATGATTTGTTTTACTTTGAAGAGAGACTTGGTCAAGTGAGGGAATACTCTATTATTCTTATCTCTTTCTTTTGTTGTTTATTTTCCAAGGAGTCTCACTTGTTCATAATTTCACCATTGAACTGTTGACTTTGGGTAGAAACCCTTCTTACTTAGTCTGCATAAGTTCCTAATATAGTTATTGTTCACCGATTGATTACTAAGAAAAGGACCGAGGAAGAGAAATAAAAAAATATAGGCGGAATATAGATAGATGGTGAGAGAGAGGAGAGGGGTCGGGCTAAAAAGTATTTAGGAGAGACAGGTGGTAGGTGAAAACGTCATGGCTAACGTTTTGGATGAGTGGAGGTACTGTAATATTTTTAGTGGTGGTGTTGTTGTGGTTTTGGTGGAGAAAAATGTCATGGCTGATGTTTAGGTAAAGTTTGTTGTTGTAATGAGTGGAGAAAAATGTCATGGTTGAAGTAATGGATGAGTTACTATGTAACTGTGTTTGTTAGGCTGGTTTAGGATTCCATCGTGTTATCCAGATTATTCACCTGTGAAATCTAAAGGAGTCTAAGAGCTACCAGCCGGATGTGTAGAGCTGCTTTGTATGCTCTAGCGGAGAGAGTTGAATTGGCTAGTCTCTTGTTGCATAACCTTTTAGTTTTTTGCTAGTAATATTGGAATAAAGTTGTATGTTATTGTTGGTGCAACCTTAGGTCAAGGTTGACCTGGTTGACCCGACTCGAGTTGACGTGACTCGAGTTGTATTTTGATGTTTGACTTGGGAAGATTGTCGGTGCAACCTTAGGTCAAGGTTGACCTAGTTGTGTTGCATGTTGATGTTTGACACTCGTGAGAGAGTTGTATTCTTGATGTTTGACAAGAATAGGTGTTTGGGAGATTGTAGGTGCAACCTTAGGTCAAGGTTGACCTGGTTGACCTGAAAAGTCCAAGTGTGGAGACTTGGCAACGGAAAAGTCCAAGCAAGGAGCTTGGCACGCGAAAAGTCCAAGTATGGAGACTTGGCACGGGAAAAGTCCAAGCAGGGAGCTTGGCACAAGGGAAAGTCCTAACTGGGATGTTAGGCAGTGTGGAAAGTCCTGGTGAGTGAAGCCAGGTAGTGGGAAAGTCCTGGTGAGTGAAGCCAGGCAGTGAGAAAGTCCTAACTGAGATGTTAGGCAGTGTGGAAATCCTGGTGAGTGAAGCCAGGTAAAAGTCCTGGTGAGTGAAGCCAGGCAAGGGAAAATCCAGATGGATCAGGGATGATCGGACTTCTGGTGTTGGAAAGTCCAAGTAGGTCAAAGGGATTGACCGGACACTTGGCAGGGAGTTCTAGCAGGTCAAGGGAGTGACCAGATGCTAGGAATGAAGTACCAATAGGTCAAGGTTGACCGGATATTGGTTTGGAAGTCTTGGGACTTGGTTTGGGCAAAAACCAAGCTCTGGATCGGTCACCAGACCGATCCAGTGATACTCTGTTTGCTCTGATCGGTCTGGTGACCGATCGATATCGAAGCTCTGTTTCTTGATCGGTCGGTGACCGATCGATTAGTTCTGATCGGCGCCGCATCGACAACGATCGAGGCGCAAAGTTCGGAGAGAAGCCTGATCGGTCTACGGACCGATCAGAGGTTCCCAGATCCTGAGGTCCGGAGCTTCTGATCGGTCCATGGACCGATCGGAGATCGAAGTTAGGGAATGGATCGGTCTGTGGACCGATCCACATGGAGCCTGATCGGTCCACAGACCGATCCAGGCACTAGCCGTTGCGACGCAACGGCTAGATTTCTTCTGTGTTTTCTTCGCCTTCTTCGTAGGTTATAAAAGGAGGGCTGCTGCTGCGAGCCTCCTTCTTCTTCTTCTTCTTCTTCCTTCTGGAAGTTCTCTCCTGCCTGAAGCTTCTGCTTCTTCTGGTGCTCCGAGCTTTGCTGAGCTCAACCGCTGCTGAAGCTTCGCGTGAGCTTCCCCGACAGTTTTCTCGACTGGCTTGCTGTTGCATCTGTCCGTGGAGTTGCTACTTCATCCGGGACCTCAGTCGACGAGAAGGCAAGCTTGTTTGTTTTACATTCATTTTGTTCTTGCTATTCTCTTGTACTCTTAGCTTGCTGTTGCAAGTGATTGTGGCGAGGTTTCTCCACCCACAAGGAGTTGATATTAGCCGGTTCTCCGGGGACTCATCCACCGACGGATTGATAGGGCTCGTCCACCTTACGGACACGCCGAGGAGTAGGAGTATCATCTCCGAACCTCGTACATCGCTGTGTTAAGGTTTGATTTTCTTCTCTTTCGTTTCTTTGTTGTATTTTCCGCTGCGCTAACCTAATCGTAGGAAGAAACGCGATCGATTTGGGGCGGCTATTCACACCCCCCCCTCTCTAGCCGAGTACGTAAGATCCTAACAAGTGGTATCAGAGCAAGGCCGCTCTTCGACGGATCAACACCCGGGGGAGCACGGGCTAGAGATGGATCTCTATGGAGAAGACATCACCATTCCACCCTTCTACGAATGCGGCGACTTCGCGTATTGGAAGGTAAGGATGAAGTACTTTCTTATGACTAACATAATGAATTGGTTTTGTGTACAAGAAGGTTTTACTCCTCCAGTGGGTAAGGAAGGAAAACCACTTGAGAAGGAGGAGTGGACAAGAGAACAAATTCACAAATCCGAAATCAACGAAGAGGTAACGAGAATAATTGAATTTTCATTGCCTACTAACATCTTGTGTAAGATAGGTTACAACAATGCCAAGGAATTATGGGATAACTTGGCCAAGTACCATGAGGAGAGCTCCACTTCAAGCCATGAAGAGGAGCCTAGTGAGCCAAGTAGCTCACATCATGGAAGGAGCGAATTAGGAGTTGAGGGCTACTCAACATCCAAGGAAGAAGAGGAGGAGAGTTCCTCTTGTTCAAGATCGGAGCAAGAAGAAGATTCTACCTCCGGAAGGGATGAAGGAGAGAGTCATCCATCCCAAACCCTAGGTAACTCAAGCATTTTAGTTTCAAATAAATTACATATATTATGCTTTGAGTGTAGGGAGTATGGACATTACAAGAGCAAATGTCCAAAGAGAGTTAGGAAGACTCCACCGGCGCCAAAGGTCAAGGTAGCCGGAGTCCCAACACGCAAAGGCAAGAAGCACGTGGTGTGCTTTCAATGCAAGCAACGGGGACACTATAGGAGCCATTGTCCGAGGGGGAGGCAACCTCACAAGGGCAAGAGACCGGACACATCGATAGGGGGAGCTAAGGCAAACCCTAAGGTATCTTCTAAGGTTCATTATTGCAATTCTAATAAAACTCATGCTAGTAGTTTTGTTGCAATTGTTAATAATGATAAGCATGTTAACTTTAGGAACCAATACATGTGCTTAGGAGCTAAACATGTTAGCCTAGGTAAGGATAACACTAGAAATATCAACCCTAGGATTAACGCCTCTAAAGTTAAGGAAAACCTAGGTAGAAATCCTAAGAAGACTAGACACATGCCTAGGAATATCTCAAGAGAAAATGACAAATTAAAACTTGAGGTATTAGAGAGAGAAAATCAAGTCTTGAGGTCAAGACTTGATAATCTAGAAAAGGCTCTTAAGAACATGGAGAAGTCATCTCTAGGGTTTAAGAGTCAAAATCTCAAGTCCAAGGACAAAAAGGGTTTGGGTCACAAACCTAAGTCCCAAATGGTCAAGCCCACCTATCATAATGTTCCATTCGATTATGGAACAAAACCTAAGGCTAGGAAGACCATTACCAAGGTCACAAGGGGAGTCACCCCTATAGTTGACCTTGATGAGACCCAAATGACCAAGGCTTTAAAGCCTAAGAGGGTCATTAGGAGGGTTGCTAGGGAAGTCATCCCTAGTGAATTTTTAGTGAACCCAATGAGCTCAAGTAGGTATTGGGTTCCTAGGAGCATTTTCTCTACCCCATAAATGGGTTAGAGAGTGTCAACTCCAATAAGAAGGGTAGTTAACCCAACTTTGAGGAAATTGACACTCAAGGAGCATTTTCAAGGTTTTTGGGAACTTTTGAAAATAAAATGGAATAATCTTTATCATTCACTCCTTGGAAGAGTAAAGTGTGCCAAAGTGAGAATATATTAATCTTACTTTAATTTGACACAATTTGGAAAAACCTAGAGAAATATCAAATTGGGATTTTGATATTCTCTTAGGTAATCAAGGCAATCCGGGCCTTAACTTAGAAGTGCTACTCTTGTAGAATTTTAAATGGTATAAATCAAACAAGAGATCAAGAAATGTCAATTTGGGTTTTGACATTTTCTTGGAGCACTTTGGGCAATCTAGGATTAGAATTTAAGTTAGCTAAGTGATTAAGGATACTTAGATAGGTAATCTAGGTATTTTATTTGTGTTAACTTACCATGGTTGTTTGCCATATGCCATGTCATGACATCATATTTAATTTATGATCATTTGAAATGCCATGATAATGCTTAGGTTATTATATGTCATGTGTTAGTTTAGTTTCAAACTTTATGCCATGACATCATGACATTGGCACATGTTTTCATTTATGATACCATTTTATGCCATGTCATCATCTCTTGCATTAATAATCAATTGAATTGATTTAAGGATGAAAAACACATTTTGATATTGAGATCAAATTTGTGTTTAGAAAATGCATGAGAACTTAGTCTAAGATACCTAAACCCATATCTCACATCAAATTGACTTGAATGTGGTTTGATACACCTTAGATGTGTGTGAGATATTAGGATCATGAGTTAGGATCAAGGTGCATTGTCCTTGTACCTAGATGACCCTAATTCAAGAAATTAAGGATCATAGGGAAAGCTTGTGTACAAGTTATGTACATCTAGCCCTAAGATTATGGTCCTAAATTCAAATGGTTTTAAAAGCATTTTAAAATTGATTTGAAAAACCTTGATGAAGCTTTCCTAGTGATAGCATTCATCATTGAACATTGTGATACAAAGTTGAGTTAAACTTGAACTATTTCAAAGTTTTTGAACTTTGTATCAAGATTGAAAAATGGAAGTTATTTTCATAGAAAACTATTTTTCCATGATAGTATATGTTATGAGGAATGTATCCTCAAAATTTCACAATTTTTCGAATTTTCTGGAATTTTCTAGGAGTTTCTGAATTTCGGGAAGGAAATTTCAGAAATCTGCCTATCAGAGTCTGGATCGGTCTGGGGACCGATCCAGGTAAGTCCTGATCGGTCTGTGGACCGATCCAGTGAAGCGTGGATCGGTCTGCAGACCGATCCAGGTGAAGGCCTGATCGGTCTGGGGACCGATCCATGGGGTTTCTGATCGGTCTGGGGACCGATCAGAGCGTGCCAGTTTCTGATTTCAGCTGTTGGTCTGAAATTTCAGCTGGAAGTTGGGTTTTGTGGATTTCTAAAGGTTTGGAACTCACAAAGACATTGTTGGTGCAATGGTCAAGGGGGAGTTGACCTTTAGGGGGAGTTTTACCTAATTGTCAAGGGGGAGTTGACTTTTAGGGGGAGTTTTTACTCCTTAAGACTTTTGAGGATTAGTGATATGGGATTATCACTAAGTTGATTGTTGAGTTTAGTATCAAGGGGGAAATTAAGAGTTTCAATGAAAGGTATGGGACTTTCATTAGGAAGAAACTCTTGACCTTGATACCCTCCTTGTTCTTTTTGATGTGTGTCAAAAAGGGGAGAGTGTTCATTGGAGAATTATTGAAAGAATGTCAAGGAATGTTCAAGGAAGAACATTGGAATTCTTTTTGATGTATGTCAAAAAGGGGGAGAATTATTGGAGAACCCAAGTTAGGTTATCGGGTTAACCGAATGGGAGAATGTCCAGAGAATGTTCAAGGAAAGAACATTGGACATTGGAAGATGATTGAAAACCTAAGTTAGGTTATCGGGTTAACCTAACTTGATTATGGTTTTGTCAAACATCAAAAAGGGGGAGATTGTTGGTGCAACCTTAGGTCAAGGTTGACCTGGTTGACCCGACTCGAGTTGACGTGACTCGAGTTGTATTTTGATGTTTGACTTGGGAAGATTGTTGATGCAACCTCAGGTCAAGATTGACCTAGTTGAGTTGCATGTTGATGTTTGACACTCGTGAGAGAGTTGTATTCTTGATGTTTGACAAGAATAGGTGTTTGGGAGATTGTAGGTGCAACCTTAGGTCAAGGTTGACCTGGTTGACCTGAAAAGTCCAAGTGTGGAGACTTGGCAACGGAAAAGTCCAAGCAAGGAGCTTGGCACGCGAAAAGTCCAAGTATGGAGACTTGGCACGGGAAAAGTCCAAGCAGGGAGCTTGGCACAGTGGAAAGTCCTAACTGGGATGTTAGGCAGTGTGGAAAGTCCTGGTGAGTGAAGCCAGGCAGTGGGAAAGTCCTGGTGAGTGAAGCCAGGCAGTGAGAAAGTCCTAACTGGGATGTTAGGCAGTGTGGAAATCCTGGTGAGTGAAGCCAGGTGAAAGTCCTGGTGAGTGAAGCCAGGCAAGGGAAAATCCAGATGGATCAGGGATGATCGGACTTCTGGTGTTGGAAAGTCCAAGTAGGTCAAAGGGATTGACCGGACACTTGGCAGGGAGTTCTAGCAGGTCAAGGGAGTGACCAGATGCTAGGGATGAAGTACCAATAGGTCAAGGTTGACCGGATATTGGTTTGGAAGTCTTGGGACTTGGTTTGGGCAAAAACCAAGCTCTGGATCGGTCACCAGACCGATCCAGTGATACCTTGTTTTCTCTGATCGGTCTGGTGACCGATCAGATACCGAACAGAAGCTCTCTGTTCGGTTACTGATCGGTCTGGTGACCGATCAGTAAGAAAACAGAGGCGAAAAGAAGCCTGATCGGTCTACGGACCGATCAGGAGGTTCCCTGATCGGTCCATGGACCGATCAGAGACGGAACAGAAGCGAAGGCTAGGGAATGGATCGGTCTGTGGACCGATCCACATGGAGCCTGATCGGTCCACAGACCGATCCAGGCACTAGCCGTTGCGACGCAACGGCTAGATTTCTTCTGTGTTTTCTTCGCCTTCTTCGCAGGTTATAAAAGGAGGGCTGCTGCTGCGAGCCTCCTTCTTCTTCTTCTTCTTCTTCCTTCTGGAAGTTCTCTCCTGCCTGAAGCTTCTGCTTCTTCTGGTGCTCCGAGCTTTGCTGAGCTCAACCGCTGCTGAAGCTTCGCATGAGCTTCCCCGACAGTTTTCTCGACTGGCTTGCTGTTGCATCTGTCCGTGGAGTTGCTACTTCATCCGGGACCTCAGTCGACGAGAAGGCAAGCTTGTTTGTTTTACATTCATTTTGTTCTTGCTATTCTCTTGTACTCTTAGCTTGCTGTTGCAAGTGATTGTGGCGAGGTTTCTCCACCCACAAGGAGTTGATATTAGCCGGTTCTCCGGGGACTCATCCACCGACGGATTGATAGGGCTCGTCCACCTTACGGACACGCCGAGGAGTAGGAGTATCATCTCCGAACCTCGTACATCGCTGTGTTAAGGTTTGATTTTCTTCTCTTTCGTTTCTTTGTTGTATTTTCCGCTGCGCTAACCTAATCGTAGGAAGAAACGCGATCGATTTGGGGCGGCTATTCACACCCCCCCCTCTCTAGCCGAGTACGTAGGATCCTAACAGTTATGTCTTAAAAGAGAAAGGAAAAAAAATCTTATGCTCGTATCCTTGGGCCAATAGATTTTTTCAGTATATGTTTCTTCTACCAGTAGGTAATTGTCAGGGTCTGGCAAGAGGTCCCAAGCCCAATTGGTACCTTGTACTGAAGCTTGTCAATGTTTTAGTTGATCGCCAAAAGTAGAATGAGCTTCCCAATCAAGTTCTGGATCGGAAGGATAATTTTCAAGTTCAGCTTGATATCCTCCAACTTCATTTATATCGATTTTAACCAGATGTCTGGCCGGTTCTATTTTAAGATCAATCCATTTTGGAGAACTGTCAAAAGTATATACTATGAAAAGGACAAGAGAAATAATAATTCCAAGTTTCTTAAGAAAATCCTTGACTGAATCTAAGTCATGTATCCAGAATTTATAGAGAAGTTCATAGTTCATTAAAGTGAAAGGAGTGATTAACCTTCCTTTATATGAGGTTGTTTCTATACTTTTCATAATCTAAATTAACTTTGTGGAAAGAGTATAGAAGTTGATATGGACATCCATATTTAGCAGAATCTTCACAGGCTGGGTCAAGCTTCTGGCATTTGAGTTTTGGCCTAAATTTTGCTTCATAGACAATAGTTATCCCAGGTGGGGGATTTTTATGGAAAGCTTTCAAGGCTTCGCATAGTTCAATGAAAGTCTATAATGTCGACCTCTCTACTAGATTTCAAACATAAGAGTTAATGTCATCCTGTAGTGTTAGGAAGGCTCAATAAATGAGCTTCTGAAGTTCTTTGGGCTGATGTTGTAACGATTTGCTCCTTTAATCGAGCCAGTGTTAAGTAAGTACGTCGATAAAGCTTTTTGTCTGTTGAAGGTGTAGGAGAGGAAGGAGGCACATGGGCTCCTTCGATAATTTGTGCATATGTTTGAGGGGAAACCTAAAAATCATGAGGTTGTGAAATAGCCGGGCTTGTAACCAAAGTTGTTGTCTTTAATAAGGTACTAATAAAGAAATTAGGACCAAGTTGGGTCCTAGCAGCATTGAAACCCTTTTCAAAAGAATAGTACTCTTTAGAGCATCCACATCAATTACCCCAAACTAAATCTTTACCTTAAATTTTATATTTTGCATTAAAAAAACATCCGCATCAGGTACCCTACTCATTCTCTAAATATACATTTTATAAATAGTAATTCTTTAAATTTAGGAAATGGATTCTATTCCCTAAACATTAAAATACTATTTCTCTCTCCTTCCTCTAATAATAAAAAATTTCTCTCTCCTCTATCTCTTTCCTCCATCTAATAATAAAAAATATGAAGGAAAGAGGAAAAATAATAAAAAAATAAATATATGGTAAATTATAGGGAAGCTGATGTATCATGTAGTTAAAAATGAATATCTAAATTTAATAAAGTAGTTCTTTTACCCTAAATTTTAGATTTTAGATGAGGATACTGATGTGGATGGTCTTAAAGAAGGAATGTTCTAAATCTTATATTGCTACATTTCTTTCTTTCCAAGTAGCATAGACACTAGCTTGTGTTCCAGAGAAAATTACATAACAAGAAAATTTCTTGCTAGCTAGTTTCTGTATAGTTGTCAGAAAGTAGTTTGATAAAGTGTTAATAACTGCAATATTATGTTCAGAACTACCAGGAATAATTGGAATGTGCCAAATATTATCAATAAAGCAATATTGAATATGATCTAACTTGTCTCTAAATGTAGAATGGAACTGATCTTCATGTTGTGTAAATTGTTGTAGTTCTTGGTTTCCAAACCTTAATATCTTAGTAGCAAAATTATGTACCTTCCGTGGTCGATCCATTGTCTAAAAAAAATTAAATTAGTATAATAAATGAGATAATGTATTTGCTAAAGAATTGTTAATTCCTTTGATGTGTTCTTAGTGGATGCATAAACATTTATTAATAATAATATCTATAAATTTAAGCCATCTTTTATGTCCTAAATCTTTTCGTAAGCCTTGTGTTTGTTGACTATATTTTACAATAACTTCATAATCAGTTCTGATAGTAATTTCTTGTTTATTACATATAAATAGTCTAAATGTTTCTAGGCAGTAGATAATAGCTAATATTTCATAATCTAGGGAAGTAAGGTGTCCCTTTTCTTGATATTTCCCAAAGGCATAATGACATAAGATTATAGAGTTTTTAGGTTCATATTTAGAAGTTTTGGGAATAAAATACCATCCCATTCAGATTCACAGTCGTTTGTCTCAATAACTAAATATATGAATTAATGGTAGAACCAATATTGGAATTATTTTAACTAGTTATTTTATTTGTTGGACGAGAGCTACATCTTGTTAATTAAAGTATTTTTGTCCTGTTAATGAAGTTTTATTATACAAAGGGCCACTAATTTTTCCTATATCTTTTAAATAAGGGTGTGCATAATTGAGAAGGCCTAAAAAAGAGCGTAGAGTTTTGGTATCTTCTATTTTATCAAGAAAATTGAGAATCTTGGTTGAAATATGTGCTTGAAGTGCTATTATTCCTTGACCCATTTCAGTATCAAGAAAAGAGATGTGGGTAGTTGCTAGTTGTATTTTTTTGCGAGAAATAATAAGACCACGGGTTTCAAAAAGATTAAAAATTATGTATAATGAGCATAATGTTCTTGCTCAGTTTAGAAAAGACTAAGACATCATCAATATAGACACTAGTGAACATGAATACATTTCTGAAAATATCATCCATTTTTCTTTAAAATATTTGGGGGGCAACTTCAGACCAAATGGCATGATGAGCCATTCAAAATGTCTTTCTAGGCATGTTAAGGTTGTTTATTCAACATACTTAGGGTACATTTTTGCTTATCAAAACCTTGATTTCATGTCAAACTTAGAGTACCATTTAGAGTTCTGAATTTTATTCAAGAGTTGATCATTGTTAGGAATTTTATAATCGTCTTCTTGACAATTATGATTAAGTTTTTTGTAATTAAACATCATCCTTGATTGACCCCGTTTTTGTTCTGCTCTCTTATTAACTATAAAAGTTGGACTTTTGTATCTAGATGTTGATCTCTGGATGACTCCTAGAGTTAGTAGTTGGTTTATATGCATATTATATTCTTTAGTTTTCCAATTTGTGTATCTTAAGTCCTGAGCTTTAATTGTGAGATCTAGGTTAATTATTGATAATTTACCGTAGACTTTATCTTTGTCCCAATATTTAGTATAATTTTCTCTAATCTAGAAATGAGAGAGTCTAAATCAATATTTATTATTTGAAACAACTATTTTGAGAGTATAAAATTAGGTGGGATAGTCCTGGTGTCATCAAGATCTAATATAGGGCTTGACCAGCCAAGTAATTCTAGTTTTCTTGATCCTGATAGTTAGAAAGAGCTAGAGCACAAGTTTAACATGGGTTATTAAGAGACGTTGTTGGCTCACTTGACTATTTATAGACATGTTTAGTAGAACATTTACAAGAGGTATTATCGGTACTGTCAAGAGGCAAGGGTTCTATGAGTGGTTTGGTGGTTAAGGGATGGACAATAGATGGATAGTTTGAGACTATGGGTGAGGAGTAGGAAAGAGCATAATCTTTGGTTAGAAGGAAAGCTCTGTCTAGTGCTAAAAGAAAATATAATCCTAAGATCAAGTGTATATTAGGATGTAATAATGGTTTAATTCATAGTTTAGAGAGTGGAAGGGTATACTGTATGTGTCATAATTATCATAAAATTATAAATCTATATTATGTGCATTCTAATTATGTGCATTCTAATTATTGACCATCAAATTGAGTACTAATTAATGGTTGGGAGGCAATTTTGATAAGGGTTTTTAGTAATATTAAAAAAAGTGTGGCTTTATCTATTGTGGAGTTAGTAGTCCCACTATCTAGAAAGGCATGTAATATGAATTCACGTCCATGAATATTAGCAAGACATTTGACTCTAATGTCTAGGGTTTTTCCTGTGTTACATATTCTAGAGGATTTGATAAAAACTAGATCAGTATCTAATGGAGTAATAAAAAGTTGCAGGCCTTTACCTTTATCAGGAACCTATGAAGAAGGTGGAATCTGTAAAACCGGTGGAGTAAGGAGTCCATTTAATGTTTTATGTATGGTAGCAAGTTCAATTTCCAATTGATTAAGATGGGTTTCTAATGCAGAGACTCGCGTTTCAAGTAAAAAGTTTCAAGTGTTACCCTTAGATGGCTGGCTTATGGGTATTACAATAGAAAAGAGTTGATGGAGGCATAGGTTACAGGCATGTTTCCTACATATCTTACATGTGCCTCTGTTATCTAAAGATGGATAATAACTACAAAAAAATGTTATCAGTTCCTATTTTTAGTACCCAATCATGGGAACAGTTAAGTTCTTCTATAGTTTTAGTGTTAAGTTGTTTGAGCATTAAATTTATGTCTGAAATTTTTTTCCCATAATTCTTATAAATTATCTAAAAGCATGTAATCTGATGTTTCAAGGTTAGGAGGGTATAAAGGATATAAGAAAGAATTTACTAGGCTATAGTCAGAAGATGACAGTATTTCTTCCAAATCATCTACTGAAATAATAAAGTAAATCGAAGATGTATCAGAGATATCTGATTGTAGTTCTACTAAGTCAAGATTGGTACATATAACTAATTTTGCTTCTCTTATATATAGATTTTTTTTATTTGGGCAAGCATAAGATAAATATCTAAGTTCATTACAGGCAAAACAAGTAATAGTATTGACATAAGTTTTCTGTGACTTAAATTTTCTTACATGTTTATCTTTGTTTAGGTATGATTTCTGTTTTCTACTTTTTCTAACATAGTATGTTTTTCTAGATCTAGCTATTTTAGGTTTTGTTACATGGTTTGGGCACTCTTGATAAAATATTTCTATGGTTTGTTTGTGTTTTAGGTTGGGAGAGACCATATTATTGTGAGGTATAAATCTAGCTATAGAATCCATATTGTTAATTTTAAAGTTATTCTTATATATGAATATAGGTATACTTTTCTTTAAGTATTAAGATAATATGTTGAATTCGTACTCTAATATTATCATATTGTGGTGCTACTTTCATATTTGTCCAAGCTTTATGTATTTCTTTTGCTAAATCTCCTTAAAGTTTGCTAAAGAGTTGCTCTCCTAATTCTGGGTTACAATAATTGTCTAAGGCTGCTGTTAATGCTAAAAAGTCATTACAAAAGGGTTAATCTAGTTCCAACTAAAGAGTTGCAATTGTTCTAAATCTTGCATAGCTCCTCTTTGCCTTATGTCTAGTCCTGTGTTAGCATCTCTGGCAGTAAATAGCCGATGAATGGTATAACAAAAATTAAGTATGTTGTTTCTTTGTGAAGCAATCCTTGTTACTTCCTCAGGATAAGTAGTTTTATAAGCTTCTCATGCTGCTCTAGCAACATTTCATAAGTAATTTTCTTCTACTCTTATCATGGCTTCATAGATTCTATATCTAGTTCATGTCTGGCTTGGTAATCTTTTTTTAACAGAGATTATCCATTGTTCTAAATAGGTATCATATAGTTGTGGATCATCGCATTCTCCTATGTTTAATAAGATTGATTTTTTTTTACCAAAGTAAGTAATTTCTAGTGGTCTTCTTTTACCTATTGTTCTCAACAAGGGATTGTTATTAGTCCATAATCTATAGTTCTCATAAAACTTTTAGGATAACTCACTTGTGGAGGTTGTGGTCTGAAATTGCTAGTGCTACTAGATTTAGCTGGATTCATTAAATTGATGTTTGAGAAATAATCTTTCTTTTTAGCAATTATATTATAATTGTCATCAAAATATAACATCCAGTCAGGTTCTAATTTATGGTATAGGAGATCAAAAGTTTCTAATTCTATTAAATCTTCATTAGTGAAATAGATAGCTATTTCAGCTGAGATGTAAACATATTCATTCAAGTCATAAAATAAATAATTTGCCTCATTATTTTGGTCTGGTTGTGTGGTGTATTCTATATTCATTAAGTTCATATTAGTTGGTTATCATCATGATCCTCTTCTTGTGATGTTAAGGGTTTATAATTATGAAATTTTACTATAGAACTACCATGTCTATCTTTATAAATAATAGATTTCATTGGTTGTAAAGTTTATTATTTAGTACTGAGTTCTAGATTAAGGGTTCAGTCTAACCCAACTAGTAGATTAGATGAAAAGTATTTAGGCTTAAGAAAATAAATTCTTTTTTAGTAAGTGTTTCAATAATATTGTTTATTTGTACTTTAAAACTATTATTAATATTAGTCATTATTTTTTCTAGAAAAATTATGTCAATTTGGATATTATGACGTTGAAAATCTCCATAACGTCTTACTTGGACTGAGATTTTAATATGTTCTATAAAGTCTGAAATAGTCATATTAAAATTAGATAAAAATAAGTAATTTCCAAGTTATTATTCATATTGACTTCAATAAGTCCAATAACTATTTTATCATTATTAGAAAATCTTGAGTTATAAAGGGTTAAAAAGACTTTAGCTCCTATGTTTTTTCTAATAAGTCCTCTTAGACCAAACACAATTAGTCCTAGATACATGTAATTATGTTTTCGTTGTAAAAGTGCTCTTATTGATTCTTCAGTCATAAGTGTGAAATGTTCTTCCCCTCCATCTGGTAAATGAAGTGGCTGTGTTCTGTAACATCTATAGAGTGCTATAGAAAAGGATAACAATCTTTGACTGTATATTCTTCTTGGATTTAGGGTTCATTTGAAAAAGTATCTAAATTTTGTTCAATATTTATAAGTTTTTCTAATTGATAAATAGTAATATTAGTAAGGACCATATAAGTAAGAATTGAATATGTAAATTATATAAAATACTAATAATTAATTTTTTTTAACACCAATCAAAATTAGAAATATAAAAGAAAATTTGATGATATTAAAGTATTTTAAATCATAGACATTTCTCAATTTATTAAAATCTCATGATACGGCACGCGATCCGAATTGTCAGTTGTCACCAGGCCGTTTCCTCTCCAAACTCTCTCTCGTTCACTCGCTTGCTCCTCCTCCATCTTCTCCCCCCTCTCTCTCTCTCTCTGCTTTTCAACTCTTCGGATCCGTCGGTTTCCTCACAGCGTGCGATCGAGTCTTCGACGAATACTGGATCGACTCATTCTGTGGTTCGGTATCGCTGAGGAAATTAAGTGGGAAGGATGGGGCTGATCTCGGGGTTAATTATGGGAGCGATGGTTGGAATTTCTCTGATGGCCGGATGGAACCGCATGATGAAGCGCCGAAGCTCTAAGCGCGCCGCCAAGGTACGATCTCTTCCCCTACGCGCACCCCTCTCGCTCTGGCGTTCAGTTGTTTGTTGGAAGTCGGTGCGTAATGTAGCTTGATGCGTGTTTCATAATCTGTTCTACGAGGTTGCTTTTGGATCTGGAATTTTGTTTGCCTATGAAAATTGTAAAGAGACGTAGTAGATTAGCAAGGTCCGCGCTCAAGGATGATGTGCATAAATTGAGATTTGGATCAGGAATTATGATAGAATTTTTAGGGTCTCCTTGAACAGTATGCGATCAGCTTGCAGTCGTGCCAACTAAAAACTGGTTTTTATGTGGGAATGAGAATTACTCAAGGTTCTTGATATATAGTGGCTCTATGGTTTAATTCAATTGGTATAGCAACACATTGTTCATGCCTAGATTAGATAGTGATTGTAGTGGTTTATCTATCATGTATGTACTAGCATTTTATCTTTCGCATTAACTGTGTTATGCTTCTTCACATTATAATATGCTAGGATTAGTTGAAAAAGGTCATATTTATGTTATTGTTCACATTCACTTCTCTACAGGCTGCTGATATAAAACTCCTTGCGTCTATGGGCAGAGATGAGTTGAAGAAACTTTGTGGTGACAGTTACCCTGAATGGGTTTCGTTTCCTGCATTTGAACAGGTTATTGCACAATATTGATTAATATTATAAAAGCCCAAACACTTTCAAAGTGCATACATCTGAAATATATGGCCCATTCAGTTATTTTAGTCATGTTGGGTATTCAGTCACAGTCTTATTATAACATCTCACAAAGATTTGAATGGACTTTCAAATTGCTGATGCCGAATGAGGAAGAAGAGAGATGAATGACAGTGAGAACTAGTTCTCACAAAGTCTACGGATGTTCTCAATATTGGAAATAGCTGTAAATTTTGAAGTGTACTCCACTTGGTGGTGACTTTTGTATTTATGGATAACTTAGTATTTGATACATATTAAGTAAATAAATATTATTAAATTTCTTTTTAGCCAGAATTGTGGTAAAATTAATTGCTGTCTGATTACTTTTTATAATGATTTGTCAACTATTTACTTGCTTTCTGTCTAATAAGGAAAAAAGCACACAAATGGAGACAAAGACCGCATAATCTCATCTTTGAACTAATTCGTAATTTAGGCAAAGACACTTTATTGTAGGGAGATCTGGAAAATCATTGTTTAGATTAGCTAGAGAGGTTTCAAAAGTTGAAGTGTTCATTACTATTTTTCTTACAAACTTCTGGCTTCCAGATTCCAGATTTATGGATGGAGTGTGGCTAATAAATTTATTAGCTAGGAGTTTCATAGTTACCTGCTTCTTCTGCCTTTTGAAATAATTCATGCAGGGAAAAGATATTTGAGAATTTTTCCATGCAGGGAAAAGGTGCTTGAGAATTTTGCCAATTGTGTAGTTCTGTGATAGCCATCTTTCTTCTTTATAATATGGCTATATAGGTGCATAATTGACTCCCATTTCTAGATTTAAGTACGGAGTAGAGTTGGGCTAATTGATTTATTAGCTAGGTGTTTCATGTGTAGTGAATAACTACATGTTTCTTGATAATTTGCTTTTTGATTTGATCCCTGTGCTGTTGTATTGCATCTTCTTTTAGTTCTTTTATTCACTTGGGCCAGTTTTAATCATGTACTTTGTTCGGTGAAGTTATGTTTCAATGTTTTCAGGTGAAATGGCTAAACAAGTTGTTAGGCAAAATGTGGCCCTTTATTGCAGAAGTAAGCTTAGCTACTACTTGTTTAGAGTTGTACTGCTATTCCAAGATTGGAAACTTTGATAGAGCTTTAATTCTATTTTTACGAGATCACAGTGACATTGAATCATTGGAATGACAATGCTGACAGAGCCTCTCTTTTTTTTGTTTTTTTTATCCTTTATTTTTTACTGTGTTGGAGCATTTCTACCAGCAAGATCATGCAATGAGAAGAAAATTTTCTTCTATATTTCTTGTATTAGGCTTCAAGTATATTTATTAATCACAAAACAATCTGAACTCTGATCACTCTGACATCTGTATACAGGATTACAGAGTGATCTATCCAAGTATCCAGTAACAACCTACAGGCACAGGTGCCTTGTGTGTAGTATAATGTGTAATTTTGAGTAAGTTGTGACTGGTTGTTCATTGTCTTTCTTTGGTAGGATTGAAAAATGTAAATGAAAAGTATGGTAAAGAAGGATGAAAAAGAAACTAATCTATATTATATGGGAAGAGATTGAAATATATGTATTATGAACTAAAAAGGAACATATAAAACAAAATGGAAGGTGATAGGGATCAAATTTTGAATTATTTAATAAAAAGATGTACAGGACAAAACCATTCAATATGATGAGAAATTCTTGGTGACTGAAGGAAAACTCAATCTACCTTTTCAAAAGCATCATGCACTAATGAATAGCAAAAATTACAAAAGATAGCACATAAATACTAGCGATTCATATGCTATCCCAAATGCAGACATATGCATTCTCTCACAATTAGAACATGGATTGATTATAATCAGTTAGTGTTAATTCTCCAACCATAGTCTTATGATTCTTTATGATTTTGGTATTTTATTGTCTGATCAACTAGTCAAATTCTACCTGAATCTAATTTATTGGTTTACATGGTTTGAGGCAGCAACGCTGGTAATCAAGGATACAGTTGAACCATTACTGGATGATTATAGGCCATCAGGAATATCTTCACTCAAGTTCAGCAAGCTCTCTCTTGGGAATGTGCCACCTAAAATTGAAGGTTTGTTTACGGTGCAGTTCTAACTTCTAAATATCAAGTATCTATATATTTAGTAATTTTCTTATATGCTTTCCTAATTGCTACATGTTTTACGGTGCTGGGTTGTTAGAATGATTTAGTTACATTGTGCTTTGTTCTATTGCTTAAAATATTTCACTGAGGCTGTTAATGTATTGAGAGGTTCTTGTTTTCACTAGTTTGTTGTTTTTACAGTGAAATGATATATGAGCTAACTTCACTGTTGAATTGGTTATTTATGCTTAAAACTTACAAGGATTGATATGCTTTCTTCTCCTTAATTTCGTCTTCCTCGAGAGAAACTGAGTTTGTGTATTACTTTTCTTTTCACTAAGATTCCTGGATTTATTTACTTCCTTTCGGGAGTCTTAATATTTTTAGTGATTCTAAGCTTCTATGCTAAATGCTTTTTGTTTTATAAGATGTTCACATTTTAGTATTCCTAGTATTTTTACGGAAAGGGGTAACTCTACAGGAGAAATTTCTACCTAATTAGCTGTTCCATCTGAATTAAGTTTTACACTGCATTTGATATATTCATCTTTTACCAAAGGTATTAGAGTTCAGTGTCTCAAGAAAGGACAACTTACAATGGACATTGATTTTCTATGGGGTGGAGATCTGAGCATAATTCTTGTAGTCGATGCATTCGTTGCTTCACTGCCTATTCAGGTTAGTTTAGTTGATTGTATTTTTCTAACAGCCTACTATGCCCTTGATTACTCTGTACCTTTGTAAATTTGATGCTGCTACATTTCTCTGGGTGTAGTTAAAGGATCTACAGGTCTTCACTGTAATACGTGTTATATTTCAACTTTCCGAAGAGATTCCCTGCATTTCTGCTGTTGTCGTTGCACTACTCGCCGAGGTATGTCGAAAATGATCACCGTCGCACTACTCTACACCAGCATGTTTGCGTAGAGCTGACGTGATCTGCTTTGGGTCTTCTTCATGTTTAAAATGACTGATTCATTGATTTTGTTTCTTTCTTTTCAGCCAAAGCCTAGAATAGATTATACATTGAAGGCTGTGGGAGGGAGCCTCACTGCTATTCCTGGCCTTTCAGACATGATCGATGTGAGTTGAATTTGATACACACACACACACACTCCAAATTCATCAAAATAAATGTGATGAAGATCATTCTAAATCTTGTTATGTAGGATACTGTCACTTCAATAATCACTGACATGCTTGAATGGCCCCACAGAATTGTCGTTCCACTAGGTGGAGTAGATGTCGATATTAGGTAACAATCATTTTAGTTTGGCTTGTGCGTGGACTACTTGTACAATCGTAATGTTCTACTGAAAGTTGTATTATCGATTTCTGCAGTGAGCTAGAGCTCAAACCACAAGGGAAGCTCACAGTAACAATTGTCAGAGCGACCAGCTTAAAGAATCAAGAACTTGTCGGTAAATCCGATCCGTACGTAGTTCTATACGTCCGCCCGGTTTTCAAAGTCAAAACCAAAGTCGTCGACGACAATCTCAACCCTGTGTGGAATGAGACATTCGAACTGCTTGCCGAGGACAAGGAAACGCAATCTATTAATTTCGAAGTCATTTCTCTATCTCAATCCTTTCAAACAGTTTGGTTGCACATCGGCTTAATTACCGATTGTTATTTATTCATTTTCAGGTTTACGATGAAGACAACCTTCAACAGGATAAAAAGATGGGCGTTGCGAAATTAAGTTTGCAGGAACTGAAACCTGAAGCCACCAAAGAGATGGAGCTGAAGCTGCTTTCATCACTGGACACTCTAAGCATCAAGGATAAGAAGGACAGAGGGAGCCTTACGGTGAAGGTCGGCTTTAAGTTTACATAAATAAGAAAATAATATTCGTTTTGTTTATCAGATTAATATTGTAACTAAATACTTGCTGAAATCCTTCATCAGGTGCTATACCATTCGTTCACGAAAGAAGAACAGCTGGTGGCGCTGGAAGAAGAAAAGAGAGCTCTAGAGGCGAGGAAGAAGCTGAAGGATGAGGGGGTCATCGGAAGCACGAAGGCTGTCATCGGCAGGGCGGCTTCCTTGGTCGGCTCAGGCGTCGGCATGGTCGACACCGGCATCGTGGCCGGCGCCGACCTGGTGCAGACAGGCGTCGGTGCCGGTGTCGGGCTGGTCGGGTCCGGCCTCGGCGCCGGCGCCGGGATAGTCGGGTCCGGCGTCGGCGCCGGCGCAGACTTGGTGCAGACCGGCGTCGGCGCCGGCGTCGGGATGGTCGGATCCGGCCTCGGCGCCGGCGTTGGACTCGTCGGAAGCGGGCTCGGCGCCGTAAGCAGAGCTGGGAAGTTCATGGGCAAAAGCGTGACGAACCAGTTCAGCAGCTCTAAGAAGACCAGCCATCCGGAGAAAGGAGGTGAACTAAAATAATAATAATAAAAAAAAATCACAATAAATTTAATTTATTTAAAAAGAAAAACTTTTAGCACAATAAAAAATTTCATTATTCATCACTCAGCGCCATTAAAATAATGTTATTGATTCTGTGGGAGATAATGTGAGTTTTAAAGAAATAAAAAAATTATTTTTAATTATTTTCGATTTATATATCTCAGCACGTGGAAATGTCAGTCAGCGAAATTGATTTAATATGTTGCGTGATCTGTTTCTTCGCTGATGAGCAAAATTTTCTAATACGTCCACCGACACTACTCCTCCTCCTCCTCTTTTCTTTAAGTAGTTCAGAAACCATCATCCGATCGATCGATCGATCGACCGAGATGAAGAGTTTTTTATGCCAATTTATTGTAAGAAATTTCGTTTCTTCCTTTAATTCCCCGTCTCTTATTTTAATTTTACGCTAAGAAAAGTACTAATTAATCCTTTGGCAGCTGTCGATTGACGACGGATCAGGAAGAAGAGGATCGATGAAGACGAGGATATCAGCCATAGCAATAGCTCTGCAATTGTCAGTGCTATTTGGGTTTCTCCCTCTCTCTGCTTGCGATGATCTACGGAGGAGTCACTTCCCTGCTTCGTTCATCTTCGGCACTTCGACTTCCTCTTTTCAGGTACGCTCCTTCGATTGCTTTCGATCGATGATGTTATCAGAATTATATTGCCAAGTTACGCAACCATGTATTAAAGTTTTCAAAATATCCACCCAAATTTCAAAATGATTAGCCCTTACTCTCATTTTACCCCTTACCGTTCCGGATCGCGACCTGTTCATCAATATAGTAAATTCCAAATTTGTAGCAATTGATTATGATTATTTTTTAAATAATCAATTTGTTGCAATTGATTATGATTATTTATATATATACTCTTATTCTGCATAACTCAGGAACGACTGAGTATAAATTTAGATAAATATATAAATATATCTTCAAAATATATTATAATACTCCATAAATATTTAAATTTATTTTTTTTATTTTTATTTTTACTAAACACTATAACCTAATTAGGATGCCTGAACCATAAAGGTAAAATCTTTTAAAAAAAAATAGCTTGAAAATTATAACCCAATTGGGATGCATGAACCCTAAAATTTTTTGGTCGGTCATGATAGTGGCAAATCGGCTAGGAAGAGTGGCGGATCTGTCAGAAAGAGTGACAGATCGACCAAGAAAAATGACGGATTAGCGAGAGTGATGGGATCGGTCAAAGTGATGGGTCGGCTAGGATGAGTTGCGGATCGATCAGAGTGACGGATTGACAAGGAAGAATGGCGGATGAACCAGAGTGGTAGATCGACCAAAGTGATGGGTCGACCAGAATGAGTGGCGGATCGACCATATATAGTGGAGGATCGACAAGGAAGAATGACGGATCAGTCAGGAAGACTAGCTCGGCTCGACCAAGCGGAGTGGCAGATCGGCTAAGAAAGAGTGACGGGTCAGCCATAAAGAGTGGCGGATCAGCTAGGAAGAGTAGCGGATCATCCAAGATGATTGATCGGCTAGTTAGGTCAGTCGGGAAAGATGATGACTCCCTTGAACTTATCACAACTCAATCTGTCAATTTAACCTTTTTTTATCCTCGTGGCCGCTCTTCCTATTCTTCGTGTATATATATATATATAATTTCAAACTCTGTAAGTCCATTAATCAATATCAACAATCGATTAATATATTTTGAGAATTCAGAATAATATAGAATTAGGTCCTATAGATTCTTCTAATTCTTTATTTATACTAATGTCCTCATTTATTAATTTAATATAATATATTAAAAACAGTAAAAAATTTTAATACAAATCGAACATTTAAAAAAAACTGATGAATAATCTCCTGAATTGCTACACAGGAGCAATTGACTCGAAAAAAAGGTTAAAAAAAAAATATAAGGTATCTGAATTGTTAATTTTGAAAAGTGATTTAGATGTTTTGAAACTTAGATAATTTATCAAAACTACATACATCTATAATTTAATTAATTAATTAATTAATTAAATTGCAGATCGAAGGAGCTTACTTGGATGATCAAAAAAGCTTAAGCAATTGGGACGTTTTCTCTCATATTCCCGGTACAAAATAATTACTTAATTCTTATTTTTTTTAGCATTATTTTATTTTCATTTTCATATTAATTTTTGCAGGCCGCATTGAGGACGCTAGCAACGCAGACATAGCTGACGATCATTATCATCTTTACTTGGTAACTTTTTCATTTTATTTTTTTTTAAAAATAAAATAAATAATAATAATAATAATAATAATAATTTTTTCAGGAAGATGTTAAATTAATGGCGTCTCTCGGAGTCAACGCATATAGATTTTCTATATCATGGTCAAGAGTTCTACCAAGTGAGTAGTTTTTTTTTAAAAAAAAATATTTTATATATTAATTTTAATTCTTTAAAATACATATAAATTGGTATTTATTTTTTTATTCGGCAGGAGGAAGAAATGGAGGAATTAATTCACTAGGAATTGCTTTCTATAACAAACTCATCGATGCCTTACTGCTTAAAGGTAATCTTTTTTATTTTAAAAAATGAATAAAAATTCATTTTAAAATATATTTTACTTTATTAGGAATTCAGCCATTTATCACCCTGAACCATTATGACATTCCACAAGAGCTTGAAGAACAATACGGTGGATGGTTGAACTCTCAAATACAGTAATTATTAAATCCTAAATTAATTATTTCACTCTTATTTTCATTTTCTCTCTCAAAAAAAAAATCATGAATAAAAAAAATATTTTTCAGGGAGGATTTTGGATATTTTGCGAATACATGTTTTAAGGAATTCGGCGACCGAGTCAAGTACTGGATCACTTTTAACGAACCCAACATCGTAGCCGCTAATGGATACATGGCCGGAACATACCCTCCCAATCGCTGCTCACATCCATTCAGTAATTGTTCTTCGGGTGATTCATCCATCGAACCGTATATCGTAGCCCATAACATAATACTAGCTCACGCGACTGCCGTCGACTTATACAGACTGAAATACCAGGTAAATAAATAGACCTTTCGCTATATTTCACAAAATTAAATTTTAATTATATATATATATATATATATATATATATATATATATATATATATATATATATATATATATATATATATATATATTTATTTTTAATTAATTAATTAATTAGGAAAAGCAAGGGGGCAGCGTAGGCATCGTAGTGGCCACCGATTGGTTCGAGCCGCTCAGGAACGTAACGGCAGATTACGAGGCATGTCAACGAGCATCAGCGTTTTATTTCTCATGGTAAAAAGGAAAAAAGGAAAACTACAGGGCGTGAACCGAATATTTATTTCCCTTCGACTAGATCTTATTTTACAAAAAAGCCTGTTAATTTATCTCTATTTACTTTCGGGGCGCAGGTTTCTCGATCCCTTTGTGCACGGGGATTATCCTCCTGAAATGAGGCAAATTCTGGGGGCCAGATTGCCCAAGTTTTCAGCGAGCGAGAAGGAGAAATTGCGAAACAAGCTGGACTTCATTGGAATTAATCATTACACGAGTCTCTGCGTGAAAGATTGCATGCTCTCCGCGTGTGACGTCGTGGACCTCGGACTGGACGCGTTTGTGGCGACGGTTGGAGAGAAAATGGGGGTCCCAATTGGAAAACCGGTAAATTAAATTAAATTTAAATTAAATTGCTTGTTAATTTAATTAACTCATAATTAATCCTTTTCAGACTGTAATGCCGGACTTCTACGTGGTTCCACGTGGCATGAAAAACATTGTGATGTACATGAAGCGAAGATACAACAACATGCCCATGATTATTACTGAAAATGGTTAGTATTAATTCTTTAATTACTCGCCATTAAATCAATGCAAGCCTAATTAATTAGGTTTAATTTGTGTAGGTTATCCACAAGGGAGCTATCGCAATACTACACTGAAGGAATTACTAAACGACAAGGAGAGAGTAGAATACTTGCAAAGCTACCTCTCTTCTTTGCACGAAGCAATGAGGTAAACAATTAATTTAAATGCGATCTTAATGAGTCTGATTAATGGCTAATTAATCATGATTAATTTGGGTGGTAGGCAAGGGGCTGATGTGAGGGGATATTTCATATGGTCTTTGTTGGATAACTTTGAATGGCTATATGGGTATAGTTTGAGGTTTGGGATTTATCATGTGGATTATGAGACACAAGTAAGGACTCCGAAGCTCTCGGCCAATTGGTATCGAAAATTTCTCGGCCACTCAAAATTATTGATTAAGAAAGACGCGGAAGAGGACGAAATTATTGTGATGTAATTTGGCATGTATTTGAAAAAATTTGGGTGTGAATATGATAAACGTGTGTGATTGTTACATTTTGATGATTGATGATTACTATTGTAAAGGAATTGATAGAGGTATAGTGAGGGTATTTCAATAATTGACGATATTAGTGGTGTGTTGTATGTATTCTTATGCTTAATTCCTCCTCCTCCTCCTATTCCCTCTTCTGCTCTTTTCTGTAAAGGCAGTTAGCTCCGGGCAGCCTTGACAAAATAGTCGGGAACCATCATCGACCGAGTAGGCAATCGAATAGGTCATCTTCATGATTGGTAATTAAACTAGTGATCAATCCACAAAGAATCCTCTTTCGTTCTGCTTTTAATTTTGATTTTATGCTAAGAATAGTAATCCTTTAGCAACTCCGATCCCATTCACATCGATCCGACTGACTTGTTGTTTCACTCGGAGCGAATGGAGGATAAGAGATTGCTAGTGCAATTGTCCATCATAGTGCTCGGCATGCTCTCTTTCTCAGTTGATTGCATTGATCGGACTTACTTTCCTTCCTCATTTCTCTTTGGCACTGCGACTTCATCGTTTCAGGTATGAATATTTAAGAAATATCATTCCAACTCCTGAAAAAGGAGGGAGGAAGGGGTAGAATCATAATTTCTTATAATTTTATAGCATTATATGACATATTTTTATATATATACAGATCGAGGGAGCCTACTTGGAAGATAATAAGAGCTTAAGCAATTGGGATATACTCACACATATTCCCGGTATAATTATATTATATATTGAATAATTATATAATACAAATTATATATTTAAGTTTTTATTTATTTATTTATTCAGGACGAATCAGGGACGGTAGCAATGCAGAAATAGCAGATGATCATTACCATCGTTACATGGTGCTAATAATTTTCTAAATATGCATAAATATTAATTAATTATTATTGTTTTAATTAATATGATTTAATTGAGTACAAATATTAATTCTGAACAGGAAGATATAGAATTAATGGAATCTCTTGGAGTTAATGCATATAGATTTTCTATATCATGGTCGAGAATTTTACCTAGTGAGTATTTTTTATATTATTTTTTATTCTTTTAATTTTAATTTTAATTAATTAATTAATTTTCTTAATTTAATTTGGCAGGAGGGAGGCTTGGAGGAACTAATTCACTAGGAATTGCTTTCTACAACAGACTCATTAATGCCTTGTTGCTTAAAGGTAATCTTAATTAAAAACACAAAATTATTAATCCAAAATTGATTAATTTTATTTTTTTAATGAATATATTTTTTTATTTTTTTTTAAAAATAAAATATTAGGAATAAAGCCATTTGCTAGCTTGAATCATTATGACATTCCACAAGAGCTCGAAGACAGATACGGTGGATGGCTAAACCCACAACTACAGTGCGGACCTTTTTGCATATTTTAGAAAAAATTGTAATCTTTTTATAAAAATGAAGCTCACAGTGTGTGTAAATTATTTTCTACCAGGGAGGAATTTGGAGAATTTGCAGATATTTGTTTTAGGGAATTCGGCGACCGAGTCAAGTATTGGACGACTTTCAATGAACCCAACATCGCAGTCACTTATGGGTATCGAATCGGATCGTATCCTCCCAACCGTTGTTCGCGTGGATTTGAAGATTGTTTGTCGGGCAACTCAAGCACCGAGCCTTATGTCGCGGCTCATCACATAATCTTGGCCCATGCTACTGCAGTAGAAACTTACCGGAGCAAGTATCAGGTATAGGAAAATTCTATTTTTTAAAAAAATACAATTTAGAATTTCAAAATTATGGCATTTTACCCCTGAAAGTTTATTAAATTAGATAAAACAAGAAGGTGCTATTGGAATTGCGATGTCGACCACTTGGTTTGAGCCACTCAGGAATATAACGGAGGATTTCAAGGCCTCTCAGCGAGCATTAGCATTTAATGCTGCATGGTAATTGATTAATTAACTCTTTAATTATTCTCTTAATTATGCATCAAAAAAATGTTATGGAAAAATAATAATTCATTATTTTTTGGGGTGAAGGTTTCTTGATCCCATTATACGCGGCGATTATCCTTATGAAATGAGGCAAATTTTAGGGTCCAGACTGCCAAAGTTCTCAGGGAGTGACAAGAGAAAATTGCAAAGTAAATTGGACTTCATTGGAATAAATCATTATACGAGTCTCTATGCGAAAGATTGTCCGGAGTGTGGCTCCGTGGGGCCCCGAGGCGATGCCCTCGTGCTCACCACCGGAGAAAGAAACGGAGTCCCAATTGGAAAAAAGGTGAAGGAAATTTATTTTATATAATTATTTGAGAATTTCTTAGATTTTTTCCAGTCCTTTATTTTTTTTAGATTCTTTTACTTGATCTTCACAATACTAACAGATCCGATTTACTTGATCGAAGGTAACTAATATAAAAATTTACATCATACACACAGTTCCACTATGACCATACTTTTTTTTCGAAAACTTTCCAGAAAGTCTTATACAACCTCAAACATGAGAAGTACAATAAGAATATAAGTTAAGAATATAAGTGAAAATGAAAGTAAACATTTTACAATGAGATCTTGCTTGGCTTGCTATCTTGTTGTGTAGAAATGCCTCTTGATCGATTGGAAATATAACAACACTTCTTTCTCAGGGTCCCGAGAACTGACGGCGAAAACCCTAGATGAACTTCCTTTTATATGGATGTTATTCGAACTACTTTTCGCCTCCTAATCGATTAGGTTTTCTCCTAATCGATTGTCACGTCAACTAACCGTCCAACAACCTACAGAACAACTCTTTTTCAAACCCTTAATCGATTAGTGAGCTATACCAATCGATTTGACAGTTTTTAATCAATTGTCCCAATCAATTTAGAAGTTTTACGTTCACGAGAGAAAACAACATAATCTATTGCACAATCTATTCTCAAGTTCTCTATTCTCTCATGACAAAGGTCCCAATCGATAAGGTCAATAGATTGAGAAGGGCATAATTGATTCCCTCAATCAATTCACAACCTTTTTGTGCTCCGGATAAAATAAGTTGATTGATTGGCTCAATCAATCAAACTTCAGTCCAATCATTTCCCAGTGCGCTCTTGCAAAAAAACTCTGAATCGATTGTCTAATTAATTCACATAAGAGTTGAATCGATTCCACGCCAATCAATTCAATTTTTTTTTAAAGGATATCTGATGTTTAATTCTTATAAATTCATTTATTTGAAAATAACTATTTGAAAAAATATATAGACTTGCATATATGAACCTCCACTTAGAATTTTTTTTATATTTTTTCTCTATCTTTTTCATTTTATTTATTCATATTTATTGATGTAATTAAAGAGATATAATTAATAGGCGTTAAGTTTAGGAGAGGACTAAATTGTAGAGTTTTATGTTTTAAATTATTTTAACCTAAATTATTTATTGTTTAATTTTCCTAACTTTAATTCAGGTTGATGCACATTAAAAAGGAGGAGATTGTAAGTATCTTGGGTTAGTTTTGATGTTGATAACCGAGTTAAATTAGGTCTGGTGTGTTTGATGCATTGTGTCTAAGTGTGTAGAAACTTAGGAGCATAAGAAGTTGAGCGACAAATACAGCGAGTGAGAAGAATGATACGAAAAGAGAGCCGACGGGCTCGATGCATCCAAGAGATGTGGAGCTACGAAAGAGGACACCGGTGGAGTGAGAAGGATGTGCAAGGCGTATCTGAGGGATGAGAAGCCAAGAGGAAGACTGTTTGAGGAGAAGGACAGAGTTGAGTCGAGTGAGTTTAATTCTGGATGTTCGGAGCATCACCCATGCCACCGGAAATGAAGAATAGTTGGCCTCCACTACAAGAAAATAGATATTTTGCGACGATTTTTCTCGTCGCTAATATTATTTTTTCGTCGTTGAAAAATATTCGAGACGATAAAATTTTGTCGCTAGAATCACCGTTATAAGCTTGTCGTAAACATATATTAGCGACGAAAATATATATTTCGTCGCTACTATTTTTGGGACGTTAAACTATTCGTCGCTAAATTAAATTACTTCGCCGTAAAATATTTAACGATGATTTAAATAGTATCGTTGCTATAATTAATGTTAACGACGATTTTATTTATTTCGTCGCTAACATATTCCCTACGATTTATATAAAATCGTTGCTAAAACTACGTCCCCAATCTGAGTTATCAGCGATTAGCGACACATTATGAGAGGTTCGTCGCTGACCTCTTTGCTACGAATTAGTCGTCGCTAATAAATCAAAGTTCGTCGCAACAGTTACGATATGTTTCGATATGCAGACAGGTTAGCGATGAATGCAACCAAATTCGTCACTAACCACTGGTTTAAAAAAAAAAATCGTTCATATCCTGTATACAAATTTATAAACATACAAATCATCATAACTATAACAACAAATTCACAAATACTCTAACAATTAACTCATACTTCAACACAAATATAATCATAACATTCACAAACCAAGTTCAAAACATGTTCACAACCAACAATCCAACCAAGTTCACAACAAAAAATCCAAACAAGTTCAAAACAAGTCTAGAACATCTTGTTTCTATACAAAAGTCCACAACATCAAAAACTAAGACGGAGGAGGAGGAGGTGGAGCTGAAGATGAATCATGGATCAAGGAATCTAATGCTCCAGGTGCCAATCGGTTAAGTATTTGCTCAAACATATCTTGTCTTGATTTAATTGATGCTAACTCATCTTGGGTGTTTGCTAGCTGAATTTTGGTGTTCGCTCTCATCTTGGGTCGATTCAAGTCTTTCACGCAATGCTGCGTTAATTGATCTGGATGAGGATGTGGCATCTGAAGAAATGGACCTAACTGGCTTTGACCCACTTCCAAGTCCTCTGATGTATCCAAACCGAGTACCGAGGACCTAATACAAAATTTTAAAGGTAGTAAAACATATGATATGATATGATGATACAACAGTAAATAACAATCAAATAAGATAATTATGAAATATAGATATACTGAAAAATAAGATGATATTGAAATGTAATATAAGAAAAGCATGAATTTAAAAGAGCTTTATAAGCTTTCCTGCAAGTCAAAGTAAGTGACTCGAGTGAATAAACTAAAGAAATGAATATAACAACTTAATCACTATTTTATATGAAATACTTTAAATAGAACACTACCATCAGTGGGAGCTTAAAAGAAGGGGGTGGGTTTGTTACAAGAGCATTTGCCATACCAACCTTGATCTGAACTTAAGGCATTTGCCATACCTTCAACTAAATTACAAGAGCAATGCTGTCTAATTAAGATTAATAAAAAAACAACTTAAGCTTCATAAAACCTTAATTGAAAACTTATAAATAAACTTGTTAAGAAAGCAAACAAGTTTAATACATCAACTCAATCCTCATTGACCTAAGGATCTTTAGTGCTTGAGCTGTGCTCGCGCTACAACAAAAGCTCAATCTTTTCATCCTTATTTGTGATGCTTTTTAGCATATATATATATGTACCTCCCTGTGTTAATTTGTCTAATTAAATTCACTAGCTTATTCTCAACTCTTCTATGCGACACTTCGTCTATCATTCTAGATCAGCCTTCTTAAGACCACCTACTAGGAGTGCCAAAATGTTTATTGCCATTTACAACCTTAATAACACATATCTAATATTGTTACTCAGGTCAGTTAGAGATTTTTTTAAAAAAAATTATTAAGCAAATTCTTTGTCAGCCAACAAGTGAACACCTTTATGCGAATGAACCATAATTGAAGCAGATAATTTCATATAATATTAATAGCAGTTGATGGAAATATCGAGATAAGTATGTTTTGCAAGAAGTATTGAAAGAAGATGGACAACATTTCATATAAATATCGAGACAACATGTCATATATATTTTGAAAAAAATGGAAATTGTATCGGTGGTTATTAAATAATATTTTCATGGACCTGATCATAAACTATATCTGTAATTTGGACTACATCATGCCACCTTCTGAATTTTGTGATAGAATACATTTATCACGTAGTCTCACCATATCATCCTAGAAAAAACAAACATGTTAAAAATGTTGTAAAAAATAATTATGCACAGTTAAGAACAAATTCACTAAATAAGGTCAACATATATATGCAGTTTTTGTCGTGTCTCCATTCCACCATTTCTTCGAGCTATAATGAGTTTCATTAAAGATAGTAATCCGATCTTTTCTTTGTGACTGATCGATCTAAAAAAAAATAATGTGTTAATATTTTAATCAACAAACAATATAAGATAACTATAAAATTAATACTTACACCGTCGTAACTATACCCGATGAATGATTTAGAACCTCCGCGATGGTTATATGGGAGTTTTCCTCGATTTTTGACATTTATTGCATATCGTTTCTACAACACAAAATTTTGTATAAACAAAACAATAGTTATAGAACAAATAATTAAATTTTTATATAAATAAGACATTTGTTATAGAATGAGTTACCTGAAATGCCTCAGATTCAAACAGAGCACACATGTAGTCCCAAACATCATGAGTCTCATAGAACTCAATCGGAATATGCTGTCGGCGCTCAGCAGGAGGAAGGCGCGATAGCTTCTTATAATGGTTATGCATTTTAGATCTATTATCTCTATATTATGCACTCATCAATTGGTCGGTCTCCTTCATGACCGAAGATGAACCCTCTTGAAAACTTATATCAAAAGCAGTCTAAAAAAATAAATTTATTTTGCACATGGTTAGTAATAAAGGAGTGGTTATAAATATGTTGAATTACTTATACTTACTGATATTCGATCGTATATCATCCTTTTATTCTCAGTAGGGATGTGCTTCCAACTCTTAGCTTGTAAGGGAGCAAACTTCTTTAACGAGAGGCCTAACTCGGTCATAAATGAAGCTGCATTAGGGCCAATGGGATGCTCATCGCTCTGACGGAAAGTAACAGGCAATCTACCCCGATCACTAATTTGGCGTTGCAGCCGATCAGAATGTGTGCCACGTGTCTCCTTATATAGCGGTCGGCCTGTAAATGCAATAGTGTTAACAATTAACAGATGAAATATCTAGATAAATTTTTTGTAAATTAAATACAAAATAACTAACCACTGGGAGAACTATCATCTATAGGTATCTCCAAAACTGGTAAGTGCTCAATCCTCTTAGGTGGCATGGCTGTCGCATATTCATCATATATAGATCAACAAATATACATCAATATATATAGATATCTACAAGTAATGAATTAAAAATAAAGAAAAACATATTTACCATGTTCATAAAAATTAATTAACACTATCATCTGAAAGAGATAATTGATCATCTGTGTCACTATCAATTTCAGTATCTTCATCCTCATCGTTAAAAAAACTTTGAGCATCCCTAGTTAGCTCCACTTGTGCATTTGACATATTTATATGTTGATACTCAACATCAAATCTACAAAGTTAGGATATCTCTAATTCTTCACCAACTACTAAAGTTGCTTCATTAGAAGAATTATCTTGGTTAGTCTCAATATTGAAATTATTTCCGGATTCAATTTCTTCTGATACTTCATCAACTTCAGTTGCTTCGTATATTTTTCGGTGTTGAACCTTTTGCACTACCTTTTAATGACCTCCACGTTTTATATCATTTAAATAATAAACTTGGTTTGCTTGGTTGGCCAAAATGAATGGGTCATCAGCGTACCATGTTTTAGAAGTGTCAATAGATAACAAACCAAACTCTTTAACTATTGATTTTTTTTTTTCGGATTACATTGGAACCATTCACATCAAAATAATTGTACTTTATATCTGAAAGAGTAAAATAGTTGAACAACATCCTTCAACACTCCAAAAAAATCTAAATTGTCACCATCATCAGATGATGGTACGCTAACCCCGTTATTTTGAGTAGTTCTGCGAGCATCACAAGATCTTGTATGGTATCGAATACCATTTACAATGCAGGCATCATATAGTTGAACTTCAACATCAAGTCTAATTGCTAAATAATATAACTCGTTTATGATTTTTGAATTTGTTAAATTCTTTAACTTTATCATTCTATCCCTAAACCATTGTGGAAAATCTTGCTCATGGTATTGGAGAAGTAGATTTAAATGAATTTTATGTGACAGAAGTTGTAGATGTTCAGTGCAAAAACAAATAATTATTTTACAATTGTATAATGAAATATAAACAATAAAATTACATAATGTAAAAAACTTACTTCCTATATTGGTCAACTTCCTTGCAATTGTTGAGAATATACCAATGTGCTCTCTTATACAAAGTCAAAGGTAATTTTAGATTATGTGGATTGCCAAATACTCTTATTTCTTGTGAGAAAACACTTAAATTGCATGTTACTGGTTGAACATTTTGGTTTTGTTCTGGCCTACTAAATCTTGTCTCAATTTGCCTCATATAAAAGGAACTGAAAGTCAATGCCTCATTTACAATATACCCTTCTGCAATAGATATCCTTCAAGCCTTGCTTTATTACGAACATACTTTTTTTAGTCTGCCCAAATATCATTCAAAGGGATACATCCATCGTGAAGAAACAGGTCCAACTAACATGGCTTCACGGGGTAACTGAACTGTCAAATGAATCATAATGTCAAAAAATGTTGGAGGAAATATTTGTTCCATCTTACATAATATGAAGACTATTTCCTCCTCCATACATAAGTCCGCTAAGTGTAAAGATCTTGCAGTTATCTTTTTGAAAAAAATCATATAACTCAATTAGTGTGCTGCATATGTCTTTTGGAAAGAATTTTTGTACGACCACTGAAAGTATTCTTTGCAACAAGACATGTCAATCATGTGATTTTAGTCCATGTAACTTTCCATCATTTGCATTCACATTTCTAGATATATTAGCAGCATATCCATCAGGAAACTTCATGGATTTTAAAAATTGACAAAATTCACGTCTTTCTTCTATGTCAATGTGTAACTTGCATATGGTTTACTAAATTTGTCTCCAACTTTCTTTAAATGCAATTCACTTCTGATTCCCATATCCTGCAAGTCTAACCTTGCTTTAAATGTATCTTTTGACTTTCCATCTATATTAAATAATGTGCCAACCAAAGCGTCACAGATGTTTTTTTCGATGTGCATCACATCTAAATTGTATCTCAATTTTAAATCTGACCAATAATTTAACTCAAAAAATATAGACTTTTTTACCTAATTTGTTTCATCCAAAGATCGCTGCCCTTTTTACTTAATGTAGGATCCTTACTGGATGTCACTTGGGGTAATGCATTTAACTGTGCTAAAATCTCATAACCAGATTTAATTTCATCAAGATATACTAGACATGCTTTATAATCCTTTGTGCTCCATCCATATATTGTTTCATATGCTAGAAATTCATGAATGATCCATATCACATCAACATGTAATTGAAATACTTGTTCAGTCGATGCATCATATGCTTCCACCCCATCATCCCATAGCTCCTTTAGTTCGTTGATCAGAGTTCGTAAGTACACATCTATCTCTTTCCTAGGTGATTTAGGACTAGGAATTAAAAGAGACATTATCAAATATGAAGGCTTCATCATTTTCCATGGTGGTAAATTATAATTCACAAGTATAACAGACCGCATACTATAAGCATTTGACATGTTTCCAAATGGATTAAAACCATCAGTAGCCAACCCTAAGCAAATATTTCATGGATAACTAGCAAATATTTCATGTGAAGTGTCAAATTCTTTTCATGATTTACTATCTGCTGGGTATCTTAATACACCATCTGTTTCAACCCTCTTTTCTTTATGTCATCTTATATCTTTTGCTGTATGTTTGGCAATAAACAACCACTTAAGTTTGGTATTCAAAGGAAAATATCAAAGAATTTTCTGAGCATTCTTTTTCTTATTCATCCCATCGTACTTGTATCTGGGCTCCTTGCACACTGGACATATATCTTTATTCTCGTGCTCACCTCAAAATAATATACAATCATTCTCACATGCATGTATCTTCTCATATGTCAATCCTATCTCTTTTAACATTTTTTTTGCTTCATAATGAGAGTTTGGAATCACATTCGATTTTGAAAATGCCTCTTGCAATAACTGAAGTAACATATCAAAAGATTTATTACTCCACCCATTTAACACCTTCACATGCATTAACTTGGCCAAAAAACTCAATGCCGAAAAATTAGTACAAGTGTGATACAACTCTTTTTGTGCTTCTTCAAACATTAAGGTATAATTTCCTCTAATATCATCTGCATTAATATCATCTAATTGAGGTCCACTGGTATTGATATTTTTTGCATTTCTTAAATCAGTAAATATTTCTTCAAAATCATCTTCTTCAAAACCACAATCATGTTTCTCTTCATTGACAATATTTATATTAATAGATGATGTAGTAGCTTCTCCATGAAAGTTTCAAACTTTGTATGATTTATCAAATCCCCATCTATAAAGATGTCCTCGAATATAATCCAACTCATATTTAAACAAATTGCCACACCTTCGACAACGAATTTTGAATAAATTCAAACTTATCATATAATTCTCTGTCACCTTAAAAAACTGATTTAACCCATTTATATATTCAGGTTCAATCTGATTCTCAATCATTATCCAACTTTTATTCATATTTATGACCTGATTAAATATATAAAAAAATTCATATTATTCAATAAAATAATCCTAAAATTAATTAATAACATCAAAATAACCCTAAAATTATCATCTAAGCATTAAAATAATCCTAAAATTATCATCTAAGCGTTGAGGTCAACAAAGGAAAAAAAAATAAATTGGACTCAAAGATTTGAATTCCGAAGGAAAAAAGAGTAAAAATATATCACTACCTAAGCCAAATTGATATAAGTGAACATGGAGACTTGAAGTTTGAAATGTCATATTAAACAAATAAAAACTAAAGTATGACCAGAATGCATCACAAAAGAATAGGCTGCATGACTAAGAAATTTTCTACACACATGGCCTAACATTACATACCATAAATGACTATATTACCAAAAAAAAATATTACAATTCTAAACTAGGTATAGCTACTATAATCACCTAGAGACAAGGTTACCAAACTTTCTGGAATCATAATCCATTTTAATTACCAAGCTAAGGTTTGACACTGAGGAGTGGACGGGGATAGCAAAGATGTAGGCAAGAGATCATCAAGGACTAAAGAACTAAACTAGACAAAAGCACATAAAGATGAATAAAAATGAAAAACACAATTGACAGCCCTAAAGATCAATTTCTGATATAAAAGCATGATCATATAGACCTGTATCAGATCAGTTACTGAAAATGCCAATGAATTCCCCAAAACTACCTGAGCACTAATCATACATCAGATCAACATCAAAACAACTTCGTGAATTTATTAAGGCAACACTGATCTCTACCGATCATAAGACCAATCATGTCAGTGCATGTACTAGTTATATATGATGCACAATCCTAAATCAACCAGCACAAGGATATACATTCACCAATAAGAAATCATCACAGGTTTACCACTACAAAATTTTCAATAAATCAAATCTACAACTAGATTTTCTGGTTTCTGATGGTTAAAAGAGAGTGAATATACCTTACTAAAAAGTAGCAGATTTCTAAAGGGAGTAGTCAGTCGCTTGCCAAATCGCCAGAAATAGGAGGGAAGATGAACCGAGATGTGGTGCTTCTGTAAACAATAAACAGACAAGGGGCAGGAGGTAGTGTGGATGGTCTCTGCTGGCTGTTGGAAAGTAAAACTCAATGAGGGGAAGGCACCAGAGGAGAAGTGCGGTGTAGGATGGCGCAGGAGAAGGGAGCAGGAGGCTTCCATCAGAGTCACTAGAGTCGCCGGAGAAGAGGTGTGCGTGGAGAAGAAGAGGAGGTGTGGTGCGAGGAGAAAGACAGAGTGGCGTTAGGGAAATTAGGTCATTTTTATCAATGTTAGCGGCGAGTTATAGATTTCGTAGCTAAAATAATATGTTAGCGGTGAGTTAGAGTATTTTCGCTGCTAAAATATCAGCGACGACTTTTGCAACACATCGTCGCTAATATATATTAGCGATGATGTTGGCATATTTCGTTGCTAATATACGAATATTAGTGGCATTTTTCCCACCGCTATCATATTAATTAACAACAAACTCCATATTTCGCCGCTAAAAAAATAACGATGATTTATTTTCCACAAATTCGTCGCTAACATATATTTTGATAAAAAAATATTTAAAAAAATAATATTTGCGACAAATTAATATGTCGTCGTAAATTGCGATGATTTGCTTTGAAATTTAATTTCGTCGCTAAAAATTCGTCGTTATTTTACTAATTTTTTATAGTGCTCTAAGTTGATCATTCCAAGCGCCCTGAATGAGCAGTCAAGTCAGCAGAGCAATTGTTGAAGAGGATTAGCATAAGTCCACATCAGTAGACTCCAAGCGCCTGGATTGCATACAAGCGATCGAAATGATCGAAATCATCTAGAACCATTGAGTGACTCGTTGCCAAGTGGATCAACTCGACCGAATCCAGGTGCCCGGACTACTTCTAGGTGCTCAAAATGTGCCACATCAACAAATGACTATCTTGGCCATAAGGCTATAAAAAGAGCCCTTGATACTTGAGGTTTCTATACACACTCTGTACTTTTATTTCAAACATTGTAAAGGGATACTTAGCCTCCAACCCTTATCGAAGAAGGAGCTTGATAATGCACTTAATGTTACCTAGGATTAGTAACCATTCATGTTGTAAACTAAGTAAATCCTTAGTCTCCTTACTTTCTTGATGTTATTTCTTTTTAACTGATGTGTATCTTTGCTAAGTAGAAAGCAAGAGAAATTATAATTTAAAATTTATAGGCTATTCACCCCCTCTAGCCGGTCCAACGATCCCAACAAGTTGTATCAAAGCCCAACTATCTTAGAAAAACTAACCACTAACTAAAATAATAAGAAGAATGGTCGGATCAAGCATTAACCCACCAAAGTTCAAGGGAAAGTTCACTTTTTGGAAGCGACGAATGGAGATATTTTTTAAAACAGATTTCGATATCTTATTAATAATTTAATATAGTTTTGAAGCACCAAAGAATAAGAACAGAGAAGAAAAGGAAGAGTACCTTTAGAACAAAAAGCAACATATTGGCTTTGTAGCCAATGGTAAAGTAGAATTCCATTTGTTAAGCATATTATCACCTCAGGAAGTCAACCAAATTAACACTTACTACACCGCTAAAAAACTCTGAGAGAAGTTCCTAAACCTTCATGAAAAAAGCTCGGAGGCCAAACTATCAAGATGTGACCTGCTTTGAAATCAACTAACCAACTTTCAGATGGAAAGGTGAGAAATGGTGGCTCAACTGCATGCAAAGATCAAGAAGTTGATCACTGGACTAACCAACGTCGGAGAAATGATGTCTAATTGGGATTCCCTCTGATATACAGTAGTCAACGCCTTTCCTAGAATCTAAGAGTGGACATCAATAGTGGATTTCTACTACATCTTGAAGGACTTGGAGATAAATACTTACAAGAGTTATTTTCGACTTTGGAATTACAATAATCCCGATGTGTAGAATTTAAAGACACAGAAAAGTCAAACAATAATATCACTTTAAAAGCTAAGAAGATTGAACTAGATTCAAAGTCATCACTGGACAAAGATGAAGAAGAATACATGGTAATAAACTTAAATAAATTTCTTATAACTAACAAATTTGATAAGACATAAACTAAGAAGCTTCTACGAGAAAATAGGAAAGTGAGGTGCTATGACTACAGTAAAGAAGAGCATATCAAGGACAACCACCCCAGATTGAAAAATAAAGGAAAAGAAAAGGACAAAGGTGTTAGGACACTTTGAGAGTAGGAGGGCGGGGGTGATTAGCTCCAATCGTTTTGTTAATGATTTGTTGTAGTGGAAACTCGAAGCAATGCTAACTCATTAGATTTTACTAGGTCTCCACCTCCTTAAGGTGACTAATCCAAGGATTCATTGCTCACTCACAAATACACAATGAAAATCTCTTTCTTGGAGGTCGAGAAGTCTCATACAAACTCATATATGAGATAATACAACAAGGGTACAACAAGAATAAAGAAATAAATACAACAATAAAGAACCTTTCCCTTGATCTCTTATTGCACTAGATTGCCTCTTGATCGGTTGTAAAGTGTAGCAACACTTCTCTTACAAAACCTTAAGAACTGGCGAAGAATAGCGGGGAAGAAGAAGTGTGTTTGAATCTTTGTAAAATCCCTTTATCGTGTTGATTTAGGTCTTCCAATCGATTACCAAATCAAATTAGATTCAATCTAGTCGTCCAAATTTTGCAACGACTTTTTTCTGCTTCTCCCAATCGATCACTTGATCAATTCACTTTCGGATGAATCAATTACGTAATCGATTCACCAAGCTTCTGTTTTCTCGCAATAAAACTCCCAATCAATTGTGCACCTTCCCAATCGATTCAGCTTGGTGAGAAAGCTTCTCCCAATCGATTACCCAATCGATTGAGAGAGACTGAATTGATTACCCAATCGATTCACCATGCCTCTGTGCTTCGTGAAAATTATATTCAGTCGATTCACTGATTGATTAACACTAGCCATGATCGATTCATCAATCGATCCAGAGCCCCACTGTGCTGTTGTGAACACACTCCCAATAGATCTACTAATCAATTGAACTTGGGCTAATTGATTACTCATGCCTAAAATCTGAACCTGAGCTTAGCTCAACTCTAAAGCCGTCCATGACTCATTGAGACTTCCCTTTGCCTAGCATCCGGTCACCCTTGACCTGCTATGACTTCTTCACTAAGTGTCTATTCAATCCTTGACCAACTTGGACTTTCCTTTGCCGAATTCCCAACTAGGATTTCTCATGTACCAAGTGTTTAGCTTCTAGATAATCCACCTTGGACTTAACCTATTTCCCAACTAAATTTGCCTAGTCCCACTAGGACTTTACTTGTGCCAAGTATTTAGCTCCCAGCTAATCCACCCACCTTGAATTTAACCTAGTTCCCAACTAGGTTTGCCTAGTCCTACTAGGACTTCACTTGTGCCAAGTGTTTAGCTCCCAGCTTATCTACCTTGAACTTAACCTAGTTCCCAACTAGGTTTATTTAGTCCCCTAGGACTTTACTTGTGCAAAGTGTTTAGCTCCCAGCTAACCTACCTTGAACTTAACCTAGTTCCCAACTAGGTTTATTTAGTCCCTCTAGGACTTTACTTGTGCCAAGTGTTTATCTCCCAACTAACCTACCTTTGACTTAACCTAGTTCTCAACTAGATTTGCCTAATTTTACTTAGGCTTCTATTTGTCTAATCTCCAGGTAGGAATTCTCGTTTGCCTAACTTCCAATTAGGGCTTTGCTAGTCAAGTCTCTGATCATCCTTGACCCACTTGACTTCTCATTCACATATATTATTCAAATATCGAAACTCAAGCTCGAGCCTGTTGGGATATGCTCGATGCGGTGTGTGCTAAAACACATTTCGTAAACATGCGCAGTAGAAAATAAAATAATAATAATTCCTAAATCATTACATCACACGCACCACACCCATACAAGGATACAATATGCTAAACATGATCGCATAATTAAATTTTTATGGAAAGTAAATTTACGTTATGTATACCTTACGGATGACCTGTAACGAGAAGAGCATCAATCATAGCGACGTTGTCGAACCTCGCCTCTATTCGTATCCACGTTGAGCTCCTGAAAACAGATCCTTGAGTATAAGCCTCTCTTTTGAAAGTTACTAGCCACAAGCGAAGAAGAGGGATCAAGAGGAAGAGGAAGAGAAGCATACAAGGAAGAGATTTCTTCCTTGTGGTGGTCACGACAACAAGGGGAAAAGCTTCCCCTTATTGGTGGCGACAAAGAGAAAGGGGAGAGGGAGAGAAGAAGAGAAATTGGGTTACAATTTTTCAAAAATCTTACAAGCCAATTAATGATTTTATGTGTATAATCTTCTCTCAATCATATCAATATATAACCCTCATTAATGAGTTGGATTAGAAAGCCCAAATCCAACCCATTATCCCTCAACAAAAAATTAGCCCATTAACCCCTTGGTTTGGTTCACAACTAAACCAAGTTGGTTTATGACTAATTCATGATTAAAGAGATGTGGCCTATCCGCGGTTTCATTGTGATAAATATTTTCATATTTGTCTTATGTATGATCCAACCAAACATTTATCTCTTGATCTAAGAATTCTATTCTTTAACTTATTTTACGTCTTTTAGAGACTCGTTAGTGCGTGTAACCCAATATGTTCCCGATTTATCTTGGTCATCCATAATTAACTACTTAATTATAGAATGGTCATGAATGTCACCTAGTAGTACATCATGATCCCTAATTAGCCAGAAAATCATAGTTGATCTTAGAATTAATTCTAAACCCTTCAGCAGCTATAGTGAGTCGTGCCTCGTTCCTTTCACTCGTCTTATTTTCACTTGGTTCAGGACATGGTTTATGTGTCTTGTCCCTACTAGGTTGACTACGTCACACCTAGCCCAAGTAATACTTCCTCATTCTGCGGATTCAAATTACTCATGCATGTGTACAAGAGTCTCACACTCTTAACATATGATTTTTTGGCCAAAGACTTTGAGTAATAATCCTAACGAGTGACCATATGGAATACATCTCCTTGTAAGGAGTGGTGAATCCTCTGTGAGCTATCCAAACACCTTCAGACACTTCAACTTATACCCAATCATCTCGGCTCCACACCTCAATGAGATGCTTGCTTAAGATGTCAAAGTATTAGTCTCTATGACCAAGATAACTTATATGCCTCAAGTCGAAGGAAACCTGCACTCGTGCTGTAGTAAGAACTTCACAGACAAATATATATATATATATGTAGAGAACCATATGAAGTCTTACAGTAAGTCACTCCAATGAACTAGTTACCATAATCAACATCCACGTTTAACTCTCGACATCCCAATGTCTCTAGCCAATGAGAAAATAGCTGCTTGGCCGAACCAAGGAGTATAACCCGTGCTAGTCTTACAGAATTGATGATGCCCGAAAGAATCAATTCAACGACTAGAGAAATTTCAATATATTCATAATTACGTATGTAGAGATAATCACTAGTTACGATCCAATCATAAATTCTCTCATGCTATGAATTATATTACGGATATTTAGTAAGTGAGTTTAAGATAATCAAATATATAATATGCACTTAAATAGTAAATCTATACTTATCAAATAAATAAAAAAAAATTGTAAGGTGATTGCCTTAGGACATCTCTCAAATTCTAACAGAACCAACTCGAACTTAGTTAACCTGTCAACCTTGACCCAAGGAAGATGTTGGATCGAGACCGCGCTAGAGGGGGGAGGGGTGAATATCGCTCGTGGCTTTCACGCGTTTTGGATTCGGAAATCGTTCGAGTAAATACAGCGGAAATAGAAAGAAAACAACACACAAACAGTTGTTTTCTTGGTTCGGAGCCTGTGGCGACTCCTACTCCAAGACCCACGCTCGTTGAGCGTTTACGCTAGGCAACGACTATAATTTCGAAAAGGTGTTACAAATTACGTACAATAAAAGATGTTAAATTTACCAACAACAAAAGAAATAGTAGATTAAGAGCTTCGGGTTGTCGGCTTCGTGTTGTAGCGTCGTTGGGTCGTTTCTTGAGCAGCTCGTTGCACAAAGATGGCTTAGGAAAGTATGTCTTGAAGGTGCTGCTTGAGACTACTTAAATAACCTGTTGGAGGCGCCTCAAAGCTCCTCGAGGGCGCCTCCAACGAGCCGATTCAGCCGCGTGGATCAGCGCTGAAATCTTCTCCTCTGATCCACATGAAGGCACCTCCGTACCAGTCCAAGGAGCCTCCAAGCTGCGGTCCAAGGCGCCTCCAGCTCAGTCCGAGGCGCCTGCAGCTCTTCCGCGCAGACTTCGGCTCCCTTTGCACCCGAGGCGCCTTCAAGCTCCATGGAGGCGCCTAGGACATTGTTCATCCGAGGCTTAACTTGTTCCTTTTGTACCTACAAGACACGTTAGTCCCAAAACAACAACATACCCTGCAAGACAAAGTTAGAACAGAATAAACATAATAAATAAAATGTTTGACAGCCTTCGGGCTGTCCGGTTCTGACTTCGGATTTCGTACCGAAAATCCTAGGTCGAACCTACGCCTACTGTTCCCTCTTCTGGGGAACGCATCCTCACCTATTCCACTCAGGAGAGTTTACCTTTTGCCAGTTCGATCCTCCAGACCGACTGGACTTTTGCTCAGCGTCCGATGCTTCCGGTCTTCATGCTGGATGTCCGGTACACGACCCATTCAGACTTCTACCCGGTTCGCGACACCAGGATTTTAACCTAGGGTTTCCACCCCCTAGGATTTTTGCCCGAAGCTCCGACTCGCCAAGGATTTTCACATAGGGTTACCACCCCCTATAACCTAGGGTTACTGCCTCCTAGGGGTTTCTACTTGCCTAACCGCAGCTAGGACTTTTGCCTAAATATACTTAGGACTTTTCCTGCAAAGCTCATTCACCACATCAGAAAACAAAATACCTTAACTTTGATTCTTTTGACATAATCAAAACATAGGTTCGATCATCGGATGCTTCCCACACCAACAATCTCCCCCTTTTTGATTATGACAACATGGTTCAAAGTTAAGTAAAACTATGACAGTAAAATAAAGAATTTTAAACATATAAGAAATGCAAAGAAAATAATTCCCTATATTCCCTCTTAATTTCCCCTTAACTTGGACCTCTCTCCCCCTTTGATATAAATCAAAAAGATGTTAATTAGGGAGAATGGCAATATATCCTGGGTAATTTTGAGCTCCCGCTGAAGAGTAGTTAAACTTGAACCAAAAAATGTTTAAGAGTTTGTGAAAGTGTTTGAAAAACACTTAGCTATGTTCATTTGAAACTATTTAGAAAATTTTGAAAACTATTTAGCAAAATTTGAAAAAGACTTAGATAAATTTAAAAAGCTTTTGACAATAATTGTTGTTTTGAAAAACAAAGTTTTTTAAAATAATTTTTCAAATAATTTTTAAATGAGTTTTTAAAAGATTTTTAAAATTATTTTTCAAATAATTTTTAAAAGAGTTTTTAAAAGATTTTTAAAATGATTTTAAAATAATTTTTCAAATAATTTTTAAAAGATTTTTAAAATGATTTTTAAATAATTTTTAAAAGAGTTTTTTAAAAGATTTTTAAATAAAATTTTCAAATAATTTTTAAAAGAGTCTTTAAAATATTTTAAAATGATTTTTAAATAATTTTAAAAAGAGTTTTTAAAATGATTTTTCAAATAATTTTTAAAAGAGTTTTAAAAAGATTTTTAAAATGATTTTTAAATAATTTTTCAAATATTTTTGAAAGAGTTTTGAAAAGATTTTGAAAATGAGTTTTAAATAATTAAGTTGATTCATTTGATTAAATTGAATTTATTTGATTAACTTGAATTTATTTGAAGATTAATCCTGTTGATTCAGCCTAGATCCATCTCACCCAATTCTAAGTTATCAATCAGGTAATCTTAAATAATTTTGTGAGATGGTTATCTTGAATTTAGATTATTTCTAAGGATTAATTTACATTTGAGTTAAACTTAGGTTTTTCAGCTAGTCAATTAAATACGCATTTATAAGATTGGTTCCCAAGTCGTGGCGAGGCACTCGACCTTCTTGGGTATGGGATCATCCACCACTTCCTAGACAGAGCCACTCAAAGAAATTATATATTTAATTTTCTTTTTGAAACCCCTAGGTTTAACTGGATAAGTGTAAATTACACCTACGTCCTTAAACTATCCTGAATCTAAACATGTATATAAAAAAATCAAGCATCAAACAATTCTATCTATTGGTAAAGATGGTCTTTCTATTGGCTCCCCCTGGATCATAGCCTCGATATGGTCTATCAAGGTAGTAGATCTGATCCTTGGGGACCCAATATAGTCCTAATCCAACTTGATTAACCAAGTTTGACTTGGGGACCCATGCTTGGACTATGTTTCTATTTTTTCTATTAACTAAGGATAGATATGCTTTGTATTTTCTTTTGGTTTTAAATTCAAGTCCAGATTTGTTGAAAATGACTCGCTGTTTTCCAAGAATCAGATCAAGATTCTTGGAACCCAGGGTGAACCGTTCCAACATGTCCTTGAGTTCTTTAATTTGAGTTTTCAAATTAGAATTTTCTTCCTCAAGTTGCTGGACTTGAGTTGAACTTCTAATTTGAACTGACTCAGTTAAAGAACTCGAGTCAGTCATTTCCTTAAGGGCTGTTATCTCCTTTTGGAGTGACTTGACCCGGATGTTGGATTTAGCCAACTTTTTTAACAAGTAAGGAACTAAATTCTTTAAATCATCTAACTGAGTTTCGGCGAGTAGAGAACTTACAGTGGGGTTCGGTCCTTCGGAAACAGATGCGGATCCGTGGCTTCGCTCGGACTCGGTTTCTGACTCGCTCTCGGTTTCAGACTCGAGCTCGGACTCAGTTTTGATAATGTTGGCTTGCACTGGTAACGCGAGGAAGCTTGTCGGTTCTTCTTCATCAGTCTCGGATTCATCTGATGACTCGGACCAAGTTGCCTTCAATGCCTTCTTTCTTCATTGTTTTTTGTTTGAACAATCTGATTTGTAGTGCCCCTTCTAGTTACAGCCGTAGCAGGTGACTCCGGACTTGTCCCTCGTGTTCGTTTGAGTCGCCTTTTTATTTCTTTAGATCTTTCGTACGAGCTTTAATAGCTCGGAAACAATCTCGTCTTCATCCTCCGATTCGTCTTTGGACTCGATTTTGGTTTTGCGCTTTGTTTTAGATTCCCGGGTTCTGCTTGTACCTGCAACCAAAGCAACACCTTTCTCGACCGGGTGTGCATTAGTCTGCTCATGGAGTTCAAACTCTGCAAATAATTCATCTAATTAATTTAATAAAGGAAAGGTCCTTAGAAACCTTGTACGTATCTACCATGGATGCCCACAAGGTATTCCTCGGAAAGACATTTAAGGAGTACCTGATTATGTCCCTGTTGTCTACCTTTTGTCCGATCGCATGAAGCCCATTGAGTAGATCTTGTATCCGGGCGTGGAGTTGGCTAGCCGTCTCATTTTCCTGCATTTTAATATTATACAATTTATTGGAAATTAAGTCGCGCTTACTTACTTTAGCGTCGGAAGTGCTCTCGTGTAGCTCGATTAGCTTTTCCCATAGCTCTTTGGCGCTCGAGAATGATCATACTCTGTTGAGTTCTTCTTTTGTCAGTCCACATTGTAGCATGCAAGTTGCTTTGACATCGGCTTCAACCTTCTTCTTTATACTACCGTCCCAGTTGATGCATGAGACTAATTCTCCCGCGCCGTCACGTGGAAGTTCGAGACCGGTCTAGATAATAATCCACATCTCGACTTGCGTCTTGAGGTGGTATTTCATCCGGTTCTTCCAATAGCCAAAGTCCTCGCTGGAAAAGAGTGGCGGGCGGACTATGCTAAAACCTTCTTGGAGAGTCATTAAAGAGTCTAGCACACAATGAAAAATAAAAACAAATCCCAAGACTTTATCCTAGATTAGCAGTGCGGGATGTATAATAAAAAGAACACGAACTCGAGTGGTGTTGCATCAACTTCGAGCAAAAATTGATTCGAACGTGAACACATATCAGAATATAGCAATTATACTAATTCCGATTGACTTCAAAAAATTGAAAAGACCACGAAAAAATTGCTTAATTGGTGATTGTACCAAATCGAAGCGACCCCGCTCTGATACCAATTGTTGGATCGAGATCGCGCTAGAGGGAGGGGGTGAATAGCGCTCGTGGCTTTCACGTGTTTCGGATTCGGAAATCGTTCGAGTAAATGCAGCAGAAATAGAAAGAAAACAACACACGAACACAAGCTATTTACTTGGTTCGGAGCCTGTGGCGACTCCTACTCCAAGGCTCATGCTCATTGAGCGTTTATGCTGGGCAACAACTATAATTTCGAAAATGTGTTACAAATTACGTACAATAAAAGCTGTTAAATTTACCAACAACAAAAGAAATAGTAGATTAAGAGCTTCGGGTTGTCGGCTTCGTGTTGTAGCGTCGTTGGGTCGTTTCTTGAGCAGCTCGTTGCACAAAGATGGCTTAGGAAAGTATGTCTTGAAGGTGCTGCTTGAGACTACTTAAATAACCTGTTGGAGGCGCCTCAAACTCCTCGAGGGTGCCTCCAACGAGCTGAGTTAGCTGCGTGGATCAGCGCTGAAATCTTCTCCTCCGATCCACATGAAAGCGCCTCCAAGCTGCGGTCCAAGGCGCCTCCAAGCTCCATGGAGGCGCCTCAGACACTGTTCATCCGAGGCTTAACTTATTCCTTTTGTACCCGCAAGACACGTTAATTCCAAAACAACAATATACCCTGCAAGACAAAGTTAGAACAGAATAAACATAATAAATAAAATGTTTGACAACCTTCGGCCTGTCCGATTCTGACTTCGAATTTCATACCGGAAATCCTAGGTCGAACCGACGCCTACTGTTCCCTCTTTGGGGAGCGCGTCCTCACCTACTCCACTCAGGAGAGTTTACCTTTTACCAGTTCGGTCCTCCAAACCGATTAGACTTTTGCTTAGCGTCTGATGCTTCCGGTTTTCATGCTAGACGTCTGGTCCACGACCCATCCAGACTTCTACCCGGTTCGAGACACCAGGATTTTAACCTAGGGGTTCCACCCCCAAGGATATTTGCCCGAAGCTCCGACCCGCCAAGGCTTTCCACATAGGGTTACCACCCCCTATGACCTAGAGTTACTGCTCCCTAGGGTTTTCCACTTGCCTAACCGTAGCTAAGACTTTTGCCTAAGTATACTTAGGACTTTTCCTGCAAAGCTCATTCAACACATCAAAAAATAAAACACCTTAACTTTGATCCCTTTGACATAATCAAAACATAGGTTCGATCGTCGGATGCTTCCTACACTAATAGAAGATTGCACCAACAAAAGGGTCAAGAAGGTCCAAGCAAAGGAACTTCAAAACAACATTGAGCAAGTCGTCATCAGAAGAGTCCGAGATTGAGAAATACGCCAGATTAGCACTATTGGCCAACCACCAAGAAAAAGACGATGAAAGCATTCAAGAGAAAGCATTGACGAAGGAAGAGCATTCACATACGAATTCAACACAGTAAGTGAGGTACAATTCTTATCCTATGATAAAATGCATGATACTATTAAAATATTATCTACAACTCTATGTAAGACTAGGACCAAATATATAAATTCAAAGAAAGACTATGCATGTTTATTAGAAGATTTTGATAAAATTAAGGTTGAAAATAAAAAATTGAAAGATCAAATTGAAATGTTAGAAATGGAACATACATACTCAAATTCAAACTTCTTATAAGTTTCAAATTATAGATATTATAGAGGGTCTAATTGGTATGTCAGAAATTATAAGGTCAAATTATAAAAGTATCAAAAAATGATATTTCTAGAAAATATTTAATTAATCCAGTAGGTAAACATTTATATTAGATTTCAAAATCTATTTTTACCTGTTAGATTTTTTTAGATTTAATTGTTAGAAATTAATTCGTTTTATTTATTAACATTATTGATAAAATTATATTTCATTAACTTTTTGTTCCATTTTCTTTATGTTTAAATTTTTCGATAAATAAATCTGTTAACTATTAGCATTTTTTTTTTTCAAAATTTTCAACAATTACATAAATTTTTATGAATTTTTTAACTAAAAATGGAATTTAAAAATTTAAAAATTTTCATAGATTAATTTTTAAAAATTTGATTTTCCCAAAATTAATCAGGTTTTGAATGTTTAGAAAAATTAGTAAGAGTTTTAGAAGTCAAAATTTATTTTACAAAAAAAAAATACTCATTTCTATTAAGAAAAATATTGTTTTAATAAAATAAAAATAGTTTTTTCTATTATTAGATTGATTATGTTGTACATTAATTTTTTTTGATATTTTGAGGAAGTTATTTTTTTTTAGAAAATCTGATGTTTAATTCTTAGATTTTTTTTTTGAAAATAACGACTTGAAAAACTATATAGACTTGCATACTATATAAACATTCCCTAGAAAAAATTTCATATTTTTTCTCTATCTTTTTCATTTTATTTACCTATATTTTTGGTGCGTCAAAGAGGGAGAATTAATGAGTGTTAAGTTTAGAAGAGGATTAAATTGTAAAATTTCATGTTTTCAATTATTTTAACATAAATCATTTATTATTTGATTTCCCTAACTTTAACTCAGGTTGATGTACATCAAAAAGAGAGATATTGAAAGTACCCTAGGGAAGGAGTTGAGTTCAGATGAGTTCAATTCTGGATGTCGTGAGCATCACCCATGCAATAAGAATGAAGAATAGTCAACTTCTAAGTTGACCATTCTAAATGCCCTAAATGAGCGGCCACATTAATAGAGCCTTTGCCAAAGTGAATCAGCACGGAGTCTACGTCAACAGACTCGAGGTACCCGAATCATATACAACTGTTCGGAATGACCGAAACCATTTAGAGTCATTAAGTGGCCCATTGCTAAGTGGATCGACTCAACCGAGTCGAAGGGCCCGAACTGCTTCCAAGAGCTCGAAATGTGCCATGTCAGCAAACAAATATCTCGACCAGAAGGCTATAAAAAGAGCCCTTGATGCTCGAGGTTTCTATACACATTTTGTACTTTCAACTTCTAATTCTGTATTCACAAATATTATTTTCAAATACTATAAGGGATTACTCCACCTCCGACCCTTATCAAAGAAGGAGTTTGATAGTGTACTTAATATTACCTTATATTAATAATCATCTAAAATTTATATATTTTTATAATAGTATGATATTATTATTTTGAGTCTGAGAACTGTATGAAAAAAAATTCATGCCAACAAATAAATCTGCCATCTTATAAATTCACCATCTTCTTCCTATATTTTTAATATAGGAATATTCCCTAAAATAAAAATATCATGAAAATCTTGTAGCTAAAAGTTTTCGTGAGATCCCCCCTCCAATATAATCTGTGCTTTCTTATGCATCTATTTTAATTATTCTTATTTCATTTACATTTATTTAGTTATTCATTTTTACACATACAGGCAGCTATGAAAGACTTCTTTGTAGTTCCACGTGGCATGGAGAAGGTCGTGATGTACATGAAGCAAAGATACGGAAATATACCCATGTTTATCACAGAAAATGGTTAGTATATATGCTCATTAATTATATTACATGCGAAAATTAATGATGAGAATTTCAATATTTTTTATTATTTTTATATAAAACTATTTATGAAATATAAATTTTACTCAGGATATCCACAAAGCAGCGACCATAGTACTCCATTGAACACACTGTTAAATGATAAGGAGAGAGTCGAATACTTACAAACCTACCTCACTTCTTTGCATCGAGCAATGAGGTATAATTAATTCATCAATTAATTACTTTTATAGGGTAGTAATTGTGATTTTAATGAGGTTGATTAATGACTAATGATGATTAATTTTGGCTGTAGGCAAGGTGCTGACGTGAGAGGGTATTTCATATGGTCTTTGATGGATAACTTTGAATGGTTATCTGGGTATAGTTTGAGGTTTGGATTTTATCACGTGGATTATGAAACACAAGTGAGGACTCCAAAGCTCTCGGCCACTTGGTATCAAGAGTTCCTTGACAATTCAAAATTGCTAATTAACGAATTGTAATTAAGTCGTCCCTAGGTGTAGCATAGCTAGGGGCGCACACGTGATCGAGAGTTCAGGGTTTAATCTTTAGGATGTCATTATCTGGGGTTAGCGTCTCGGTCAACGTGGTCATACGTTTTTAGTTGTGTATCTGTATTTATCTCCCTCTATATCCGTAGGACTGTACGTCCTAATCATGTGCTTTTGATGTCATTTTTTTAATCTAAATTTGTAGATCACTATTAGTATTATTCTTGATATGGCGGTTGTACATTTATGATATGTAATTGAGTTGATTAAGTGGAATTTGTTCAATTTTATTGGTATAATTATATTTCAATGGCATGATCTTTTGTGATAGAAAGTATTTTATTTACTGGTAATATCTACTAAATTTATAATTGATAATGTACTAATATATTTATTAAAAAGGCAAAAAAAAAAAGAATCTTTTTGTTAAGATATGAAAACGTTGTGCTAGACAATTTGTCGATGTTATTTTTTTAATCTAAATTTGTGGACGATTAGTATTAATGCTGATTAATCACGTAATTAGTTATGAGAATTCAACTTTTATAAAACTGAAATAGGAATATTAGTCGATTGACTAATATCATGTCATGTTAATTGCAATTTTTATGCTTATGATACATCTTGATGATAATATATGTTGAAAAATAGCTTAAACTTAAATAGATTATCAAATATAAAAAAGGGGGAGATTGTTGATACAATCATGCCCTGGGTGAGAAGTTTCAATGATTGCCAATTATTTAAGTTTAGGTTAATACATTGGATCTAACTTGAGTTACAAGTTTGCAAGATAAGAGAAGTCTAAGAAGGTCAAGGATCGAATTCTTGGCAAGATGAAGTCCTTACAAGTTGGAAGACTAGATGTAAGGTAAGCTAAGTCCAAGAAGCTCGAGGATCGGATTCTTGGCAAATGGTGGGAACCCAAGCAGATCGCATACTAAGGTAGATGAAGACTCGAAGATGAGGAAACTCCAGACACAAAGTCTAGGAAATAGGAGGCTATCTAGCATGAGGTAATTGGAATAATGTGTTTATCAATTGATGGGTAACCCTAAACCCTTCTCAAATCAATTAACCAATTGATTATGCACTAGCCTAATAGATTGGTGCAATCGATTACCAAGCTCTCTGTGACGCATAAAGAGTTGCCGAATCAATAGCACAATCGATTATCAATCGATTGGTGCAATCGATTATCAATCGATTGGTGCAATCGATTATCAACTTTCTGCAAGGACATAGAGTTGCCAAATCGATTACATAATCGATTAGGTTATGGTACAATCGATTAGCAAGCTCTCTGCAATACACAGAGAGTTGTCAAATCGATTGGACAATCAATTAGGAATGTCTAATCGATTGGTGTAATTGATTAGCAAGTTCTTTGCGATGCACTAAGAGTTGCCGAATCAATTGCACAATCAATTAGGCACGTCTAATCGATTGGTACAACTGATTAGCAACTTTCTGTGAGCACACATAGAGTTGCTGAATCAATTGCATAATTGATTAGGCACTAGACTAATCAATTGGTGAAATCGATTAGTGGTTTTCTATGAGCACACAAAGAGTTTTCGAATTGATTGTAAAATCTATTAGGAATGGCTAATCAATTGGTACAATCGATTAGAATGCTTTCTTTGTGAGAAAACAAGGTTGGCAGATCGATTGTGCAATTGATTAAGGTTACAAATATGTTAGAAACTCCCACCAATCGATTAAGATTCAAAATGGAGTAATCTTAGCCATTGATATGAAGTCAGTGACCGTTTAATGGATAAATCAGAAATCCATAATCGATTAAGGGTTCTTGATAATCAATTAGCAGCGACGAAAAGTTGAGAAACAACTAGATTTTGAACATTCAAAGGGGAGATTTGGGCACGAAGCGAAACTACTGTTCCATTACTATCATCCCATGCTAAGCTCTCATTTTCAATCTTCAAGCAATCAAGAAAAGGAGAACCAAGCCAAAAACTTGTAATCCTTCGTTTCTTCTTCTTGTTAGGACACTCCGGGTACTAGAGAAGTGAATAGCTTTGATCGCTTCGTCAATGATGATTTGTAGCGGATATCTTGAAGGGAAAACTCACCAATGCAAACACTTTAGATTTTACTTGATATCCACCTCCTTGAGGTGACTAATCCAAGAATCCACACTGTACACACACTCCACTATAAAAATCCTCTTTCTCGAAAATACTCTGGAGGTAGAGAAATCTCATATAAGCTCAAACACAGAAGAATACAATAAGAACAAGGAAATAAAAACACATTACAATAAACACCTTGTTTGTTTGATCTCTTGTTGCTTCAAATGCCTCTTGATTGATTGGAAATGCAATAACACTTCTTTCTCAATGTTCCAAGAACCGGCACTAAAGAGTCATGTGAGTGTTGTTTTCAATAATTGACAAAATAAAAAAATAAGAAAGTACAGAGGTCGTTCAATGATTAGATACCATATCAATCGACTGATGGATAAAATCAGTCAACTGATAGACAAAAATCGGACCCAACCTAAAGGCCTTAGAGAAGGGATTTCGAGGAGTTTTTTCAGAGCCAGTTCTTGAGGATTTGGAGAGAAAGTGTTCCTACATTTTCTACCACCAAAAGGTAATCCAAAGCAATAAAATAGCAAACAAAGTAAGGTTCTTCATTATAAAGTTATTTCCAATTTCATTTGTCATTGCATTCTCATTTTCTTATTATATTCTTGTGCTCAATCTTATAAAAAGGCTTCTCCACCTCCAGAAGATTTCTAAGAAGGAGGAAGTTCTTAGTGGAAGTGGTGAGAAAGGAGTGGACCTTTAGATTAGTCACCTCAAGGAAGTGGATACCAAGTAAAATCAAAGTGTTGTGTATATGGAATTGAGTTTGAATCAAGGCTTCTGCTCGCACTGACCTACATGTTTATCTTGCCAGAAGTACCACAGCCTCTCACACCGACCTACAGAGGAGATGATGGTTTCCACTGTTTCCTGTTCGTTCGACCAATGGGGTATGGACAATGTAGGATCATTCCCCATGGAGACCGGTTAGCAGAAGTTCCTGCTCGTGGTGGTGGACTACTTCTCCAAGTGGGTTGAAGTCGAGCCCCTAGCCAAGATAACGGAGCAGATGGTCATGAAGTTCGTATGGCAAAACATCATCTGCCGGTTCGGCATCCCCCGCTAGCTCGTTGATGATCGCAACTGTCTGTCACACCCGCAAATCAAATTAACAAATGATATCCATGAACCCCTTACATACACAATGATGTTGTAATAACGAGCACAGGATTGAACCTTTCGAGGAACCAACGGTAGGATGTAATCTTAGGATCGTATTCTATTCCTATTTTTGAGATTTTTAACATGAAAATGGGGGGTGGTTTAACTTTGAATCTAAATCTAATAAATGAAAAGCACAGCAAATAAGAACTTAATCCAATGCATAAATGAAACCTAACTAGGTGTCACTGATCAGTCCAAGACGCATTGTCACACTACGTAATGAATCTCATCTTCAACACACTTAAACTAGCAATGAAATACAAAACACAATTAAATCTGATCCTAAGCATAATTTAAACCCTAATTTAAAACTTAACAACTTAACAATTAAACAGCTCTAACAAAACTTAAACTAAATTGCATCAATGAAATTCTAGCTACTAAACATGAATTAAACTTCAATAAGACAAAGAAATGCAAGATTGCAAAGATAAGAACATGACAAACATTAAAAGAAATCTGTTCTAGAATTAAAGAAATGCAAGAAATAAAGAAAACCATCTCCTTATCCAAACCACACTACACGACAACTTCTCCTTGCCGTCACACAAGGAAGCTCGGTGAAACCTCACTTCAGCAATCGAAGAAGAAGATCTCAGCAACTAAACATCAGTTCGATCTGACTAGAAATCGCGCAAAGGAACCCTCGACGCGAAGTTACAAGGAACGAACTGCCAATTCCCTTCCAAATATGCAATTCTGAATTCCTGAGGTTCTGATATGGTGTGGAGCTTATGGAGAATGGAATGTCATCGGAAGTGGTCAAGTGCCACCGGAGGAACGCTGCCGATGATCATTGTTGTGAGGCGGAGCCGCTGGATCGGAGGAATGCTGCCGATCAGGGTAGAAGCAGAACATCCAAAATTGAATTGTCGCCGCAGGAAGGCCTTTAAGCGAGCTCAGATGGACGGAAGATGATCACCAGTAGCTGGGAACCTCGTCGCCGATGAAGTTGGCCGGAATGTAGATCTGGAAATGGAGAAGGGTCGGAATCATTGAGATGCGCTGCATGACGCGAAGGACAGGGGATCGACGAAGGATGAAGCACTATAGCTTCTCATTTAAATCAGATATGAGATCTGAATGGACGGTTGTGGGTGATTTGGCTCCTGATCAACGGTGGAAAGTCACCTAAAATCCTATCCGGAGGTACTGATTTTGATCAAGGGTCTGGATCTACTCTCCCTTAGGTCGGATGGACCAGATCTTCAATGGATGGTTCAAATCTGTCCAATCTTTGATGAACGGTCCATAATGCTCCGTAGCTTGATCTTCTCGTTAAAACTCCAATTCGAGCACAACTTCGGTTCGAATATATCCAAATCCAAGATCCTTTGATGCCTACAAAATAAGAATCAAATATTAGCATCAAATAACACAAAAAGAAGATAATTTATAATTAAGTCCAAGAATAAGGACAATGTATGAAATGTGACGCAAATATAGGTTTTATCTATAAACATAACATCAAACCATACATGTATAAATCAAAATAATACAATAAAATCATGGTTATCACACGTCTCAAACAATGGAATACAATTCGCCGGTCAAAGGCTCAGGGAGTGGTGCGAAGGATATGGTATCCAACAGGCCTTCATGTCCATGGCTTATCTGTAGAGCAACGGGCAAGCTGAAGTCACTAATTGGGAGATCTTTCGAATCTTGCACGCTTGGCTTGACCACATGGGGGCAGCTGGGTGGATGAGCTCTCCAGTGTATTGTGGACGCTCCGTACGACTCCAAAAGAAGCGACCGGCGTAACCCCATTCCAATTGGTATACGGTGGAAAAGCGGTCGTCCCGGTGGAAGTCGGAGTAGAGTCCAATCGGGTGCAACACTACGACGAAGGGAACGCCGAGCGGAGGAGGATGAAGCTTGACTTGGTGGGAAAAACTGTTGGTTGCTACTCGGAATATCGTATTGGGTCCCCTGTATAAAAATTTTGTACAAGTCCCGAACCTTCCCTAATAACCTATTGTGTTCTTTAGAAATTAAATTTGGAATCGCAAACAGAACTTAACATTATTGATTCCAAATTCAACTTATCTGTTCTTAGAGGTTTAGACTTGGATCGCAAACGATGCTTAACATTATTAATCCAAATCCACCCATGTTACAAATTTGATTAAATATTTATTTCAGAGATCGGCTTCCAGGTTAAACATGGCGAGGCACTAGGCCTTCTTGGTTATGGGAGCATCCACCACTTCCTAGACAAAGCCTTTCAACGAAATTCAATACTTAATCTCCTTATAGTAACCCTAGGTTTAACCATTAAGAACAATCGAATCACAAGATTGAAAAAACAAAAGAAACACAAAATCGAATCATAAATTCGAAACCTAGAATCGTTAGCCTCTTGTGTTTGGTATTTCAAAATCCATACAAAGAAAACTAGTATGATGTGGAATAAGACAACTAGTTATACCTTTCTTTGTATCTTATAGACCTCACGATTTTCTATTGTATTCCTCTTCTTATCTTGGACGTCGTGTGGGCGACGATCTACCAAGATGAGACTCCACCAAAACCTTCTTCTTCCTACCAAGTTTCGGCCACCAACAATCTCCTAGACATGAAGAACTTCGGCCACCAACCAAGCTCCAAGGGATGCTAAGAAACAATGTCTCCTATCTCTCCTTCTTCCTCTAACAAGATCCAACCACCTTGAACTCCTTGAGATGAGATGCCGCCGACCACCAAGGAAGAAGAATAGGAGGAAGAAGAGGGCCGACTACAACCAAGGAAAAGAGGAGAGGAATAATAGATGTGTTGTTATGAGGTGAGGCACCTCTACCTTCTCTTTTATATTCATTGGTCTTGGAAACTAGGCGCAGGCCCTCCGATGCTCAAGTCAGGTACTTTTTTCCTAGAAGAACAGTGTACGAAGGAAAAAAGAATTGTAGAAGACGAGTGCGAATGTGTGCGTCTGCGTACCTGCTCAAGGGAGAAGACCTCCCTTTTTATATGACAATACGTATCTTTGGAACCTGACCGATATCAGAGAATGTTGGGTGTCAGGGCCTGTTGGATGATAGAGGACATGTGGCACCCTCTTATTGGTTAAAAGAAGGTTACATTTGCAAATGATAGCAGACCATTGGAATATTCTCTGACATATGATAATTATTCCCTGACAGAAGGTTATGATTCCCTGACATTATTGTCGCCTAGTGCTTCTTGTCTCGCCCGGGTTTAGTTACGGTCAGCTCGGGATAATCATTCGGGTGTGACACTTGGCTTGAATCTTGATGAAGGAGATGAGCTGTGGCAAGGGTCTCATCTTTCACGCCTGGATCACTTAAGGGTCGACCAAGAGCTGCCTTACTAAAAGTGTCAGGCCTGGCTATGTGAACCGGGCTGTGGAAACCCTACCAGTCGAGGCAGGTTAGGCATTACTCCAGGCTATATCTCATGTCTCAGATCTGGAACCCTAACCTATCTGTACTCGACCGGGAATTATGCGTTCGATGATGTCATGCGGTCTAACTTCTTCTTTCTCCTCCTAAATGCTGACTGTCACGTCCCCTTGACTTTTGACCGTCATATCTCCTTGACTTTGGACTATCCTTGACTATCATGTCCTTTTGACTTCTAACTGCCTGACCTTATCAGATCCATCTTTATACACTATATCAATAATAATTAATAATAATAATAATATAATTTCAGGAAGATGTTAAATTAATGGAGTCTCTTGGAGTCAACGCATATAGATTTTCTATATCATGGTCAAGAGTTCTACCAAGTATGTTTTTTATTATATTTATATATTAATTTTAATACCTTAAAATATATATAAATTGGTATTTATTTTTTTATTCGGCAGAGGAAGAAATGGAGGAATTAATTCACTAGGAATTGCTTTCTATAACAAACTCATCGATGCCTCACTGCTTAAAGGTAATCTTTTTTATTTTAAAAAATGAATAAAAATTCATTTTTAAATATATTTTATTTTATTAGGAATTCAGCCATTTATTACCCTGAACCATTATGACATTCCACAAGAGCTTGAAGAACAATACGGTGGATGGTTGGACTCTCAAATACAGTAATTATATAATTAAATCCAAAATTAATTTCACCTAATTTCTTTTACTCTATTTTCATTTTTCTCAAAAAATAAAGTATATTTCAGGGAGGATTTTGGATATTTTGCGGACATATGTTTTAAGAAATTTGACGACCGAGTGAAGTACTGGACCACCTTTAAGGCTTTAACGAACCCAACGCCGTAGCCACTTACGGATACATGACCGGAGCATACCCTCTCAATCACTGCTCGCATCCATTCGGTAACTATTCTTCGGATGACTCAATCATTGAACCATATATCGTGGCCCATAATATAATACTAGCTCATGCGACTGCCGTAAATATATACAGACGGAAATATCAGGTAAAAAAATTTAAGAAAATTATAAATTGCATTTTAATTATATATATATATTATTAATTAATTAATTAGGAAAAGGATGGGGACAGCGTCGGCATTGTGGTGGGGACCGATTGGTTCGAGCCGCTCAGGAACATAACTGCAGATTACGATGCATGTCGACGGGCATCAGCGTTTTATTTCGCATGGTAAAAAAGAAAAAAGGAAAACTACAGGGGGTGGAACGAATATTTTATTTCCCTTCGACTAAATCTTATTTTACAATAAAATCTGTTAATTTATCTTTATTTACATTTGGGGCGCAGGTTTCTTGATCCCTTTGTGCGCGGGATTATCCTCCGGAAATGAGGCAAATTTTGGGGGGCAGATTGCCAAAGTTTTCAACGAGCGAGAAGGAGAAATTGCGACACAAACTGGACTTCATTGGAATTAACCATTACTCGAGTGTCTACGTGAAAGATTGCATGTTTACCACGTGTGACGTCGTGGGACCCCTACTGGCTGGGTTTGCGGCTCCGGTCGAGACAAAAAGGGGGTCCCAATTGGAAAACCGGTAAATTAAATTAAATTAAATTAAAATTAATTTAATTACTTGCAAAGCGACCTTTCTTCTTTGCACGAAGCAATGAGGTAATTAACAATTAATTTAAATGCGATCTTAATGAGTCTGATTAATCATGATTAATTTGGGTGATAGGCAAGGGGCTGATGTGAGGGTGTATTTCATATGTTTGATGGATAACTTTGAAAGTTTCTCAGCCACTCAAAATTATTGATTAAGAAAGACATGGACATTATTGTGATGTAATTTGGCATTTACTTGAAAAAAGAAATTAATAAAAGTATGGTGCCGGCATTTCAATAATTGACGGTGATGTGTTGTATGTATTCTTATGCTTAATTCCTCCTCCTCCCTCTTCTGATCTTTTCTGTAAAGGCAGTTAATTAGCTCCGGCAGCCTTGACCGAATAGTCGGGAACCATCATCGGCCGAGTAGACGATCACATAGGTCAGCTTCACGATTGGTAAGCTAGCAATCAATCGACAAAGAATCCTCTTTCTTTCTACTTTTAGTTTTGATTTTATGCTAAGAATAGTAATCCTGTAGCAGCTCCCATGCATACAAGGCCAAATTCATGCACGGACAAACAGTTGGGCATTTGGATTCACCCTAATTATTACGTGTTAATTAATTATAACTAGTGCATATCTATCTCCCTTCCCCTTGACTTCTAGTTTATAGAGACTTTATTGTCGATATATAATTTGTTTTCGACACACCGATCCAATAGACTTGTTGTTTCACTCAGAGCGAATGGAGACCAAGAGATTACTAGTCCAATTGTCCATCGTAGTACACGGCATGCTCTCTTTCTCAGTGGATTGCATTGATCGGACTTACTTTCCTTCCTCATTTCTCTTTGGCACCGCAACTTCATCGTTTCAGGTATGAATATTTAAGAAATATCATTCCAACCCTTGAAAAAGGAGGGAGGTAGGGGGTAGAATCATTATTTCTTATAATTTTATAGCATTATATGACATATTTTTATATATATACAGATTGAGGGGGCCTACTTGGAAGATAATAAGAGCTTAAGCAATTGGGATATACTCACACATATTCCTGGTATAATTATATTATATATTGAATAATTATAATATACTTATTTATTTATTATATATTCAGGGCGAATAAGGGACGGTAGCAATGCAGAAATAGCAGACGATCATTATCATCGTTACACGGTGCCAATACTTTTCTAAATAATGCATAAAATATTAATTAATTATTATTGTTTTAATTAATATGATTTAATTGAGTGAAAATATTAATTATGCACAGGAAGATATAGAATTAATGGAATCTCTTGGAGTCAATGCATATAGATTTTCTATATCATGGTCGAGAATTTTACCTAGTGAGTATTTTTTATATTATTTTTTTATTCTTTTAATTTTAATTTTAATTAATTAATTTATTTTCTTAATTTAATTTGGCAGGAGGGAGGCTTGGAGGAACTAATTCACTAGGAATTGCTTTCTACAACAGACTTATTAATGCCTTGTTGCTTAAAGGTAATCTTAAAACCACAACATTATTAATCAAAAATTGATTAATTATTTTTGTAAATGAATATATATTTTTTTTGCTTTTTTAAAAAAAATATTAGGAATAAAGCCATTTGCTACCTTGAATCATTATGACATTCCACAAGAGCTCGAAGTCGGATACGGTGGATGGCTCAACCCACAACTACAGTGAGGACCTTTTTGCATATTTTAGAAAACAAATTGCTATCTTTTTATAAAAATGAAGCTCACAATGTGTGTAAATTATTTTCTACTAGGGAGGAATTTGGAGACTTTGCAGATATTTGTTTTAGGGAATTTGGCGACCGGGTCAAGTATTGGGCGACTTTCAACGAACCCAACATCGTAGCCACTTACGGGTATCGACTCGGATCGTTTCCTCCCAACCGTTGTTCGCGTGGGTTTGGAGATTGTCGGTCGGGCGACTCTAGCACCGAGCCTTATGTTGCGGCTCACAACATAATCTTGGCCCATGCTACTGCAGTAGAAATTTACCGGAGCAAGTATCAGGTAGAAAAATTATATTTTTTTAAAAAAATACATTTAAAAATTATGGCATTTTACCCCTGAAAGTTTACTAAATTAGATAAAACAAGAAGGTGCTATTGGAATTGCGGTGTCGACCACTTGGTTTGAGCCACTGAGGAATATAACGGAGGATTACAAGGCCTCTCAGCGAGCATTAGCATTTAATGCTCCATGGTAATTGATTAATTAACTCTTTAATTATTCTCTTAATTATGCATAAAAAAATGTTAAGGAAAAATAATAATTCATTATTTTTTTGGGTGAAGGTTTCTTGATCCCATTATCCGCGGCGATTATCCTTCTGAAATGAGGCAAATTTTAGGGTCCAGACTGCCAAAGTTCTCAGGGAGTGACAAGAGAAAATTGCAAAGTAAATTGGACTTCATTGGAATAAATCATTATATGAGTCTGTATGCGAAAGATTGCCCAGAGTGTGGCTCCGTGGGGCCCGAAGGCGATGCCCTCGTGCTCACCACCGGAGAAAGAAACGGAGTCCCCATTGGAAAAAGGGTGAGAGAAATTTATTTTATATAATTATTTGAGGATTTCTTAGATTTTTTTTTCAGTTCTTTATATTTTCTAGATTCTTTTACTTGATCTCCATAATACTAACCCATCCAATTTACTTGATAAAGTAATTGATCTAAAAATTCACACCGTACACACAACTCCATTATGATATACAACCTCAAACACAAGAAATATAACAAGAATATAAGTTAAGAATATAAGTGAAAATAAAAGTAAACAATTTACAATGAGATCTTACTTGACTTATTATCTTATTGTATAGAAATGTCTCTTGATCGATTGGAAATACAACAACACTTCTTGCTCAGGGTCTCGAGAACTGGCGGCCAAAACTCTTGATGAACTTCCTTTTATATGGATGTTGTTCGAATTATTTTTCGCCTCCTAATCGATTAGGTTTTCTCTTAATCAATTGTCATGTCAATTAATCGTCCAACAACATGCAAAACAACTCTTTTTCAAACCCTTAATCGATTGGTGAATTATACCAATCGATTTGACAGTTTTTAATCAATTGTCCTAATCAATTTAGAAGCTATCTGTTCACGAGAGAAAACAACATAATCTATTACACAATCTATTCTCAAGTTCTCTATTCTCTCATGGCAAAAGTCCCAATCGATAAGGTCAATTGATCGAGAAGGGCATAATTGATTCCCTCAATCAATTCACAACCTTTTTGTGCTCCCGCTAAAACAAGTTGATTGATTGGCTCAATCAATCAAACTTCAGCCCAATCATTTCCCAGTGTGCTCTTACGAAAAAACTCTGAATCGATTGTCCAATCAATTCACATAAGGGTTGAATCAATTAGTCAATCGATTCCACGCCAATCGATTCAATTTTTTTTAAAGGAAATCTTGTTTAATTCCTAGAAATTCATTTATTTGAAAATAACTACTTGGAAAATATATAGACTTGCATACTATATGAACATCCACTAGAAAAATTTATAGATTTTTTTCTATCATTTTCATTTTATTTATCCATATTTGTTGATGTGATTAAAGGAAGAGAATTAATAGGTGTTAAGTTTAGGAGATGACTAAACTGTAAAATTTTATGTTTTAAAACATTTTAACATAAATCATTTATTGTTTAATTTCCCTAACTTTAACTCAAGTTGATGCACATTAAAAAGGAGAAGGTTGTAAGTATCTTGGGTTAGTTTTGATGTTGATCAACCGAGTTAAATTAGGTCTTGTGTGTTTGATGTCTTGTGTCTAAGTGTGTAGAAACTTAGGAGCATAAGAAGTTGAGCGAAAAATGCAGTGAGTGAGAAGAATGATATGAAAAGAGAGCCAACGGGCTCGATGCATCCAAGAGATAAGGAGCTGCGAAAGAGTACACCGGTGGAGTGAGAAGGGTGTGCAAGGCGCATCTGAGGGATGAGAAGCCGAGAGGAAACTTGTTTGAGGAGAAGGACAAAGTTGAGTTCGGGTGAGTTTAATTCTGGATGTCCGGAGCATCACCCATGCGACCAGAAATGAAGAATAGTCATCCTCTAAGTTGACCATTCCAAGTGCCCTAAATGAGCAGTCAAGTCATCAGAGCAATTGTCGAAGCGGATCAGCATAAGTCCACATTAGTAGACTCCAGGCGCCCAGATTGCATACAAGTGGTCGAAATGACCGAAATCATCTAGAACCATTGAGTGACCCGTTGCCAAGTGGATCAACTCGACTGAATCCAGGCGCCCAGATTGCATACAAGTGGTCGAAATGACCGAAATCATCTAGAACCATTGAGTGACCCGTTGCCAAGTGGATCAACTCGACTGAATCCAGGAGCCCAGACTACTTCTAGGCGCTCGAAATGTGCCACATCAGCAAATGACTATCTTGGTCAGAAGGGTATAAAAAGAGCCCTTAATATTTGAGGTTTCTATACACACTCTGTACTTTTAATTTCCAATTTTGTATTCCCAAAGATTGTTTTCAAACACTGTAAGGGGATACTTAGCCTCCGACCCTTATCGAAGAAGGAGCTTGATAATACACTTAATATTATCTTGGATTAGTATCCATCCATGTTGTAAACTAAGTAAATCCTTAGTCTCCTTACTCTCTTGATGTTATTTCTTTTTAACTGATGTGTATCTTTGCTAAGTAGAAAGCAAGAGAAATTATAATTTAAAATTTACAGGCTATTCACCCCTCTCTAGTCGGTCCAACGATCCCAATAAGTTGTATCAAAGCCCAACTGTTTTAGAAGAACTAACCACTGACTAAAACAATAATAAGAATGGTCGGATCAAGCATTAACCCACCAAAGTTCGAGGGAAAGTTCGCTTTTTAGAAACGACTAATGGAGATATTTTTTAAAACATATTTCAATGTCTTATTAATAATTAAATATAGTTTTGAAGACCAAAGAAAAAGAACAAAGAAGAAAAGGAAGAGTACCTACATATTGACTTTGTAGTTAATGGTAAAGTAGAATTCCATTTTTTAAGCATACTACCACCTCAGGAAGTCAACCGAATTGACACTTATTACACCGCTAAAAAACTCTGAGAGGAATTCCTAAAGCTTCATGAAAAAAGCTCGGAGGCCAAACTATCAAGATGTGACCTGCTCTGAAATCAACTAACCAACATTCAGATGGAAAGGTGAGAAATGGTGGCTCAACTACATGCAAAGATCAAGAAGCTGATCACTGGACTAACCAACTTCGGAGAAATGATGTCTAATTGAGATTCCTTTTGATATACAGTAGTCAACGCCTTTCCTAGAATCTAAGAGTAGACATCAATACTGAATTTCTACTACATCTTGAAGGACTTGGAGATAAGTACTTAGAAGAGTTATTTTCAACTTTGGAATTACAATAATCCCGATGTGCAGAATTTAAAGACATAGAAAAGTCAAACAACAATATCACTTTAAAAGCTAAGAAGATTGAACTAGATTTGGAGTCATCAACTGACAAAGATGAAGAAGAATACATGGTAATAAAATTAAATAAATTTCTTACAACTAACAAATTTGATAAGACATAAGCTAAGAAGTACGAGAAAACAGGAGAGTGAGGTACTATAACTACAGTAAAGAAGAGCATATCAAGGACAACCACCCCAGATTGAAGAATAAAGGAAAAGAAAAAGACAAAGGTGTTAGGGCACTTTGAGAGCAGGAGGGGGGGGGGGGTGATTAGCTCCAATCGTTTCATTAATGATTTATTATAGTGAAAACTCAAAGCAATGTTAACTCATTAGATTTTACTAGGTCTCCACCTCTTTGAGGTGACTAATCCAAGGGTTCATTGTTCACTCACAAATACATAATGAAAATCTCCTTCTTGGAGGTGGAGAAGTCTCATACGAATTCATACATGAGAAAATACAACAAGGGTACAACAAGAACAAAGAAATAAATACAACAATGAAGAACCTTGCCCTTGATCTGTTATTGCACTAGATTGCCTCTTGATCGGTTGTAAAGTGTAGCAACACTTCTCTTACAAAACCTCAAGAACTAGCGAAGAATAGCGGAGAAGAAGTGTGTTTGAATCTTCGTGAAATCCTTTTATTGTGTTGATTTAGGTCTTCCAATCGATTACTAAATCAAATTAGATTCAATCTAGTTGTCCAAATCCTGCAACAACTTTTTTCTACTTTTCCCAATCGATCACTTGATCAATTCACTTTCGGATGAATCAATTACGTAATCGATTCACCATGCTTCTGTTTTCTCGCAATAAAACTCTCAATTAGTTGGGCACCTTCCCAATCGATTCAGCTTGGTGAGAAAGCTTCTCCCAATCGATTACCCAATCGATTGAGAGAGACTGAATTGATTACCCAATCTATTCACCACGCCTCTGTGCTTCATGAAAATTATATTCAGTCGATTCACTGATTGATTAACTTTAGCCGTGATCGATTCATCAATCGATCCAGAACTCCACTGTGCTTTCATGAACACACTCCCAATAGATCCACTAATCTATTGAACTTGGGCTAATTGATTACTCATGCCTAAAATCTGAACCTGAGCTTAGCTCAACTCTAAAGTCATCCATGACTCGTTGAGACTTCTCTTTGCCTAGCATCCGATCACCCTTGACCTGCTATGACTTCTTCACTAAGTGTCTATTCAATCCTTGACCAAATTGGACTTTCCCTTGCCTAATTCCCAACTTGGATTTCTCACGTACCAAGTGTTTAGCTCCTAGCTAATCCACCTTGGACTTAACCTAGTTCCCAACTAGATTTTCCTAGTCCCACTAAGACTTTACTTGTGCCAAGTGTTTAGCTCCCAGCTAATCCACCCACCTTGAATTTAACCTAGTTTCCAACTAGGGTTGCCTAGTCCCACTAGGACTTCACTTGCTCCAAGTGTTTAGCTTCCAGTTAACCTACCTTGAACTTAACCTAGTTCCTAACTATGTTTATTTAGTCTCACTAGGACTTTACTTGTGCCAAGTGTTTATCTCTCAGCTAACCCACATTTGACTTAACCTGGTTTTCAACTAGATTTGCCTAATTTTACTAGGGCTTCTATTTGTCTAATCTCCAGTTAGGAATTCTCGTTTGCCTAACTTTCAATTAGTTCTTTGCTAGTCAAGTCTCTGATCATCCTTGACCCACTTGACTTCTCATTCACACATATTATTCAAACATCGAAACTCAAGCTGGAGCCTGTTGGGATATGCTCGATGCGGTGTGTGCTAAAACACGTTTCGTAAATATACGCAGCAGAAAATAAAATAATAATAATTCCTAAATTATTACATCACACGCACCACACGCATACAAGGATACAATATACTAAACATTATTGCATAATTAAATTTTTATGGAAAGTAAATTTACACTAGGTATGTCTTACAGATAACCTGTAACGAGAAGAGCATCAATCGTAGCGACGTTGTCGAACTTCACCTCTATTCGTATCCACACTGAGCTCCTTAAAACAACTCCTTGAGTATAAGCCTCTCCTTTGGAAGTTACTAGCCACAAGCAAAGAAGAGGGATCAAGAGGAAGAGGAAGAGAAGCACACAAGGAAGAGATTTCTTCCTTGTGGTGGTCACGACAACAAGGGGAAAAGCTTTCCCTTATTAGCGGCGGCAAAGAGAAAGGGGATAGGGAGAGGATAAGAGAAATTGTCTTATATCCACTTGGTTCAGGAGCTACAGTGAGTCGTACCTCGTTCCTTTCACTCGTCTTATATCCACTTAGTTCAGGACATGGTCTATGTGTCTTGTCCCCACTAGGCTGACTACGTCACACCTAGCCCAAGTAATACTTCGTCGTTCTGAGGATTCAAATTACTCATACATATGTACAAGAGTCTCGCACTCTTAACATATGATGCTTTAGCCAAACACTTTGAGTAATAATCCTAACGAGTGGCCATAGGGTATACGTCTTCTCGCAAGATGCGATAAATCCTCTGTGGGCTATCCAACACCTTCAAGCACTTCAACTTATACCCAATTATCCCGGGTCTACACCTCAATGAGATGTTTACTTAAGATGTTAAAGTATAAGTCTTCATGACCAAGATGACTTATATACCTCAAGTCGAAGAAAACCTGCACTCGTGCTACAGTAAGAATTTCATAGACATATCTATATATATGTAGAGAACCATATAAAGTCTTACAATGAGCCACTCTAATGAAGTAGTTATCATAACTAGCATCCACGTTTACCTCTCAACATCCCAATGTCTCCCACCAGTGAGAAAACAGTTGCTTGGCCGAACCAAGGAGTATAACTCGTGCTAGTCTTACATAATTGATGATGTCCGAAAGCATCAATTCGATGACTAGGGAAATTTCAATGTATTCATAATTGCGCATGTAGAGATAATCACTAGTTGTGATCTAATCACAAATTCTCTCATGCTATGAATTATATTACGGACATTTAGTAAGTGAGTTTAAGACAATCAAACATATAATATATTAATATGCACTCAAATAATGAATCTATACTTATCAAATAAATAGAAAAAAATCGTAAGGCGATTGCCTTAGGACATCCCTCAAATTATAACAAAGCTAACTCGAACTTAGTCAACCTGTCAAGAAGGTCCAAGCAAAGGAACTTTAAAACAACATGGAGCAAGTCGTCATCAGAAGAGTTCGAGATTGAGAAATACGTCGGACTAGCACTATTGGCCAACCACCAAGAAAAAGACGATGAAAGCATTCAGGAGAGAGCATCGACGAAGGAGGAGCATTCACCTATGAATTCAACACAGTAAGTGAGGTACAATTCTTACCTTTTGATAAAATGCATGATACTATTAAAATATTATCTAGAACTCTACGTAAAACTAGGATCAGATATATAAATTCAAAGAAAGATTATGCATGCTTATTAGAAGATTTTAATAAAATTAAGATTAAAAATAAAAAATTAAAAGATTAAATAGAAATGTTAGAAATGAATCATACATAGAGGGTCTAATTGGTATGTTAGAAATTATAAAGTCAAATTATAGAAGTATCAAAAAATGATATTCCTAGAAAATATTTAATCAATCCAATAGGTAAATTTATATTAAATTCCAAAATATATTTTTACCTGTTAGATTTTTTTTAGATTTAATTGTTAGAAATTAATTGTTTTATTTATTAACATTATTGATAAAATTATATTTCAAAAACTTTTTGTTCAATTTTCTTTATGTTTAAATTTTTTGATAAATAAATATGTTAACTATTAGCAATTTTTTTTTTCCAAAATTTTCAACAATTACATAAATTTTTATTAATTTTTTTTACTAAAAATGAAAGTTTATGAATTTTTTTTTCTAAAAATGAAATTTTAAAATTAAAATTTTTTCATAGATTAATTTTTAAAAATTTGATTTTCTAAAAATAACCTGATTTTGAATGTTTAGAAAAATTAATAAGATTTTTAGAAGTCAAAATTTATTTTACAAAAAAAAATACTCATTTATATAAAAAAATATTTTTTTAATAAAATAAAAATAATATTCTCTGATTAGATTGAATATGTTGTACATTATTTTTTTTTGATATTTTTAGGAAGTTCTTATTTTAGAAAATCTGATGTTTAATTCTAAGAAATTCATTTTTTTTTTAATAACGACTTGAAAAAATATATAGACTTGCATACTATATAAACATCCCCTAGAAAAAATTTCATATTTTTCTCTCTATCTTTTTCATTTTATTTACCCATATTTTTGGTGCATCAAGGGGGAGAATTAATTGGTGTTAAGTTTAGAAAAGGAGTAAATTGTAAAATTTCATGTTTTCAATTATTTTAACATAAATCATTTATTGTTTGATTTCTCTAACTTTAATTCAGATTGATGTACATCAAAAAAGGAGAGATTGCATGTAAGTACCCTAATTAGTTGTGATATTGATCAACTCAGTTAAATTATGTCATATGTGTTTGATATCGTGTGTCTAAGTGTGTAGAAACTTAGGAACATAAGAAGTCGAGCGGAAGATGTAGCGAGCAAGAAGGATAACACGGTAAGGGAACCGACGGGCTCGGTGTTCGAGGGATGAGGAGCTGTAGAAAAGTATACCAGTAGAGCAAGAAGGGCGCGTGAGGCGCATCCAAAGGATAAAAAACCAAGAGAAGACCTGCTAGAGGAGAAGGACGGAGTTGAGTTGTGGTGAGCTCAATTCTGGATGTCGTGAGCATCACCCATGCAATCAGAATGAAGAATAGTTAACTTCTAAGTTAACCATTCTAAATGCCTTGATGGGCGGCCACGTTAGCAGAGCCTTTGCCAAAGTGGATCAGCCGGAGTCTACGTCAACAGAGGCGCCCGAATCATATACAACTATTTGGAATGACTGAAACCATTTAGAGTCATTAAGCGACCCGTTGCTAAGTGGATTGACTCGATCAAGTCGAAGCACCTGAACTGCTTCCAGGCGCTCAAAATGTGCCACATCAGTAAACAAATATCTCGACTAGAAGGCTATAAAAAAAGCCTTTGATGCTCGAGGTTTCTACACACATTTTGTACTTTCAATTTCTAATTCTGTATTCACAAATATTATTTTCAAATACTGTAAGGGGCTACTCTGCCTCCAACCCTTGTCAAAGAAGGAGCTTGATAGTGCACTTAATATTGTCTTAGATATAGCAACGATTTAGAATATAACCAAGGAAATTCTTAGTCTCCTTACTCTCTTTATGTTATTTATATTTTAACTAAGGTGTGTATTTATGAAGTAGAAAGTAAGGGAAGTTATAATTTAAAATTTATAGGCTATTCACTCCCTTTAGTCGGTTCAACGATCCTAATAGTTAGGACTTTCATTTGCTAACATGTGATCCTCTTTGACTCACTTAGACTTTCCTTTACCTAACCTTACTAGGACCTTCATTGTCTAGTTTCCAACTAGGGTTTTATTGTCGTCTAACCTCCAGTTAGGACTTTTCATTGTCTAGCCTTCAGTTAAGATTTTCTCAAAAAAGTATACGGTCATTCCTTGACCTACTTAACTTCTTTCTCACACATTGCCAAACATGAAAACTCAAGCTTGACTTAACTCAAACTTAGTCAAACTGGTCAACCTTAACCTGAGGATAAATACACCAATAATTTTTTATTTTTGATGTTTAACAATATTTTTAAGTTATACTAACCCATTAGCTTAACTTATATTTTAATTCTATGTCAAAATCTGAATGAGAGATTTCTAATTTAAATCCTACATATTCAATTCCATCCTCACGATTTAATCTAATCATGATTCTAATATCATTTGCTAGGACTAAATTTTTTTATATATATTCCTATAATAATATAATATTATTATTTTAATCTAAGCCTTTATAATTTTATTTTTAGAAAAAAAAATTCGTGGCAATAAATAAATCTGCCATCTTATCAATTCACCATCTTCTTCGTATATTTGTAATATAAGAATATTTCCCAAAATAAAAATATCATCAAAACCTTGTAGCTAAAAGTTTTCGTGAAATCCACCTCCAATATAATATATAATCTGTTCTTTCTTATGCATTTATTTAAATTATTCATATTTCATTTACATTTATTTATTTATTTATACACATACAGACAGCCATGCCAGACATGTTTGTAGTTCCACGTGGCATGGAGAAGATCGTGATGTACATGAAGCAAAGATACGAAAATATACCTATTTTTATCACAGAAAATGGTTAGTATATATGCTCATTAATTATATTACATGCGAAAATTAATGATGAGAATTTCAATATTTTTATTATTTTTATATAAAATTATTTATGAAATATAAATTTTACTCAGGATATCCACAAAGCAGCGACCATAGTACTCCATTGACAACACTGTTAAATGATAAGGAGAGAGTAGAATACTTACAAACCTACCTCACTTCTTTGCATCGAGCAATGAGGTATAATTAACTAATTAATTAATTTTATTTGTTATTAATTGTGATCTTAATGAGCTTGATTAATGACTAATGATGATTAATTTTGGCTGTAGGCAAGGTGCTGACGTGAGAGGGTATTTCATATGGTCTTTGATGGATAACTTCGAATGGTTATGTGGGTATAGTTTGAGGTTTGGATTTTATCACGTCGATTATGAAACACAAGTGAGGACTCCAAAGCTCTCGGCCAATTGGTATCAAGAGTTCCTTGACAATTCAAAATTGCTAATTAAAGAAATGTAATTAGGTCATCCCCAGGACGTAGCACAGCGAGGGACACAAGCGTAATCTTTAGGGTGTCATTATCTGAAGTTAACGTCTCGATTATGCGCTTTTAGTTGTGTACATGTATTTACCTCCTTTCATATCCATGGGATCGTGCATCTCAATCATGTGCTTTTGATGTCATTTTTTTAATCTAAATTTGTAGACTATCAGTATTATTGTTGATATGGCGTTTTCACATTTATGATATGTAATTAAGTTGATTAATTAGTGGAATTTGTTCATCTTTTGTGATAGAAAGTATTTTATTTACTGATAATATCTACTAAATTTATAATTGATAATGTACTAATATATTTTTTAAAAAGGCAAAGAAATAAAAAAAAAAAGGAATCTTTTTGTAAGATATGAAAACGTTGTGCTAGACAATATATATCGATGTTATTTTTTAATCTAAATTTGTGGACGATTAGTATTAATGCTGATTAATCACGTGATTAGTTACTTATGATGATATTTGTTAGTGCAATTGTCTCCTAATCAAGGTTGATCAAACTAAGGTTGATCAAACTCGAGTTGACTTAATTAGAATATTGATATTTGATCGATATGTTAATTGGTCGAGACGCTATGTAAAACAAGGTTGAATGAATATTTGACAATCGTTGATCAATATGTTAGTCGGTTGAGGAAAAGTCAAGTAGATTAAGGATAGTGATATACTTGACGAGATGGAAAGTCCAAGTAGACTACGATTGACCGAACACTTAGTGATTGGAAGTCCAACATTGACTCGACACGAGAAGAAAGTCCAAGTGGATCATGATTGACTGAACATTTGGTGGTCAAACGTCCAACAAAGAGTTGACATATGACGTAAATTACTAGTAGATAAAGGTTTAACGAAGGTTAGGCAATGAAAAAGTCTCAGAAGTCAAGGCTGATTGGATGTTAGATAATGAGGAAGTTCGAACAGGTTAAGATTGACGAGAGATTAGACAATGAGGAAGTCCTGCTAGGTCAAGATTGATGAGATGCTAGGCAACAAAAAGTTTCGGTAGGTTAAGATTGATCGAATATCGGGCAAAGGAAGTCCCGGTAAATTGAGGTCAACTGGGTACTTGACAAGATGAGAATTCAACTTTGATAAGACTGAAACAGGAATATTAGTCAATTGACTAACGTCATGTTAATTGCAATTTTTATGCTTATGATAAATCTTGATGATATTATATGTTTAAAAATAGTCTAAACTTAAATAGATTGTCAAACATAAAAAGGGGGGAGATTGTTGATACTATCATGCCTTGGGTGAGAAGTTTCAATGATTGCCAATTATTTAAGTTTAGGTTAATACATTGAATCTAACTTGAGTTACAAGTTTGCAGGATAAGAGAAGTCTAAGAAGGTCAAAGATCGAATTCTTGACAAGATGAAGTCCTTACAGGTTGAAAAACTGGATACAAGGTAAGCTAAGTCCAAGAAGCTCGAGAACTGGATTCTTGGCAAACGGTGGGAACCTAGGCAGATTGCATACTAGGGTAGACGAAAACTCGAAGATGAGGAAGCTCCCAACACAAAGTCTAGGAAATAGGAGGTTATCTAGCATGAGGTAATTGGAATCAATTGATGTATTTATCAATGGATGGGTAACCCTAAACTCTTCTCAAATCAAGTAACCAATCGATTATGCACTAGCCTAATAGATTGGTGCAATCGATTATCAAACTCTCTGTGACGCACAAAGAGTTGTCAAATCAATTACACAATCGATTATCAATCGATTGGTGCAATCGATTAGCAACTTTCTACGAGCACATGGAGTTGCCAAATCGATTACATAATCGATTAGGTTCTGGTACAATCGATTAGCAAGCTCTCTGCAATACACAAAGAGTTGTCAAATCAATTGCACAATCGATTAGGAATGTCTAATCGATTGGTGTAATTGATTAGCAAGTTCTATACAACGCACTAAGAGTAGCCGAATCGATTTCACAATCAATTAGGCACGTCTAATAAATTGGTGCAACCGATTAGCAACTTTCTGTGAGCGCACAGAGAGTTGCTGAATCAATTGCATAATCGATTAGACACTAGACTAATCGATTGGTGCAATCGATTAGTGGTTTTCTGTGAGCACATAGAGAGTTTTCGAATTGATTGTAAAATCTATTAGGAATGACTAATCAATTGGTACAATCGATTAGAATACTTTCTTCGTGAGGAAAGAAGGCTGGCAGATCGATTGTGCAATTGATTAAGGTTACAAATCGATTAGAAACTCCCACCAATCGATTAAGATTCAAAATGAAGTAATCTTAGTCGTTGATATGAAGTCAGTGACCGTTCAATAGATAAATAGAAATCCATAATCGATTAAGGGTTCTTGATAATCAATTAGCAGCGACGAAAAGCTGAGAAACAACTAGATTTCGAAGCATTCAAAGGGGAGATTGGGAACGAAGCGAAACTACTGTTCCATTACTATCATCCCATGCTAAGCTCTCATCTTCAATCTTCAAGCAATCAAGAGAAGGAGAACCAAGCCAAAAACTTATAATCCTTCCTTTCTTCTTCTTGTTAGGACACTCTGGGTACTAGAGAGGTGAATAGCTTCGATCGCTTTGTCAATGATGATTTGTAGTAGATATCTCGAAGGGAAAACTCACCAATGCTAACACTTTAGATTTTACTTGATATCAACCTCCTTGAGATGACTAATACAAGAATCCACACGGTACATACACTGCACTATAAAAAAATCCTCTTTCTCGAAAATTCTTTGGAGGTGAAGAAATCTCATATAAGCTCAAATACAGAAGAATACAACAAGAACAAGGAAATAAAAATGCATTACAATAAACACCTTGTTTGTTTGATCTGTTGTTGCTTCAAATGCCTCTTGATCGATTGGAAATGCAATAGCACTTCTTTCTCAATGTGCCAAGAATCGGCACTGAAGAGTCATGTGAGTGTTGTTTTCAATAATCGACAAAATAAAAAAAAAATTAGAAAGTGCAGAGGTCGTTCAATGATTAGATATTATATCAATCGACTGACGAATAAGATCAGTCAACTGATAGACAAAAATTGGACTCAACCTAAAGGCCTTGAGAAGGGATTTCGAGAAGTTTTTTAGAGCCAATTCTTGAGGGTTTGGAGAGAAAGTGCTCCTGCATTTTCTACCACCAAAAGATAATCCAGAGCAAGAAAATAGTAAACAAAGTAAGATTCTTCATTATAAAGTTATTTCCAATTTCATTTATCTTTGCATTCTCGTTTTCTTATTATATTCTTGTGATCAATCTTATAAAAGGCTTCTTCACCACCAGAAGGTTTCTAAGAAGGAGGAAGTTCTTTGCGGAAGTGGTGATGTAGGAGTGGACCCTTGGATTAGTTACCTCAAGGAGGTGGATACCAAGTAAAATCAAAGTGTTGTGTATGTGGAATTGAGTTTGAATCAAGGTTTCTACTGTGCATTCAAATGATGACAATGACAAGATCAAGAGAAGCGATCTAAGCTATTCACCTCCTCTAACTCGCACAAGTCCTAACATCTCGAAGTGGGTCAAGATTCACCAGATGCTTGCGAGAAGGGCCGAAGCAAGTCAAGAGTAATCGAATACTTGCGATGAAGCCCGGAGTAGATCAACAGTGACCAGATATTTGAGGAGAGGTCCGTGAATACTTTTGGTCTCAATAGGGAATACGATCAAAGTTTCACATTGGAAATACATATTCTAAGTTTATAAAATGGAAGATATTTCTCCATTAGTATAAAACCTGTTGGGTAGAGTTCAAAAATAAATGCATAAAGCTTAGGTCTAAAGTGGACAATATCATACTATTATGAAGATATGTGAATTTTTCTAATCCTAATATTGTTACATTTCCGGACCAACAAGAGATATTCTCAAACAATCAACAACTATCAAAAGTGAGATTCTTGTAAAATTGTTTACATTCTTATATTTACTTCTATATCTTATATTGTTGTTGTATTATTATGAAATATGTTGTAAGTGGTTTCTCCACCTCTAATAAATTTTCGAGAATGAGAAGATTTAGTACTGGAGGTGGATCATTAGGGCTACACCTTGGATTAGTCGTCTTAAGAGACGAATATCACGTAAAACCAATGTGTTGTACATGTAACGTCAAGTTTGATTCAAATATTCCGTAACGCATTCAAATGATGAGCTCATGATCGAGATGAAACTATCGAAGTTATTCATCCCACCTCTAGATCGCACATGTCCTAACAATTTTTTTTCACTTTTACCTTATATTTTCTCACCTTTTCAAAACTCTCCCAAGTGTTTTAATTCTTTAATTACTCATCGTTAAATTATAATTTGTGCTTGATATATATCCACAAGCGAGTTATTTGAAGTGTTTGCTGAAGATAAGGAAACGCAATCTATTATTTTGAGGTCATTGCTCTATCTAAAAATCCATTCAAACAGTTTGTTATTATTTATTTATTTATTTATTACGATGAAGACAACTGACAATTGTCGACAGGATAAAAACAAATGGAGCTGAATCTGCTTTCATCACTAGACACACTAAACATCAAGATGAGGATATAGATAGGAAAAATAATAATAAATTTTATTAATAGTTCTAGGATGATCGATCCGATTTTATTAAATTGGACGGATTATATTTTACCTTTTGAAATTTGGTTAAAATACGAAACGATGCTCATAATTTCAAAAGTAACAAAAAAAAAAAATTGGCTAAAGTAACAAAAAAAAAAAAAATCCTTTCACTAGTCGGTGATAGTACTCAATCGACAAAGATAAGAAAAAAATATATATCCCTGTGTTTCATAGCTAGGGCAAAAAAGTAAACAATTATCGAAAGTAATTAAAAATTAACTAAAGTCAAAAGTTACTGTAGCTTGATAGAGTCATTCCACTAATAAATTACTCTTTACAGTGAAAAAAACAAAACGTGGGAAAGAAGAGTTTGGTTGGGAGCATAAGATGAGGAGAACGGCTGGTTGTGGTTTGGAGCATAAGACAAGGAGAACGGAATTTTACAATACATACATTTTGATAAGGAATTTATAATCAAAGATATTCTGACTTTATGGGTTTAGAGTTTACACACTCGATCAGTGGAATGACTCTCTCAAGCTGTAGTAATTTTTTACTTTAGTTAATTTTTAGTTGCTTCAGGTAATTTTTTATTTTTTCCCCACTAAAACATAGGGGTATATATGTCTTTTCCTTATCTTTGTCGGTTTACTATCGTCGACTAATCAAGGGGCTTTTTTATTACTTTTGAAACCACGAGGATTGTTTCGTACTTTAACCAAACCTCAGGAGTAAAATGTAATTCGCTCTATTAAATTTCTTCATTTATCATTGGGATAAATTAGGAAGTGCAGGTGGTGGGTAGCTTAGAAATTTTTACCAATTAACATCCTAGAAGATTTCACAAAACCTTTATCTCTTAGTTTTCGACTTTTCGGAAATATATTAGTCGATGAATTAGTAGTTGTTATTTTTGTTTCTTTAGTCCCTTCAGTAGTTCCTATACCTGTCATGTTTCTTGGATTATTTACAAGAGGTATTCAAGCTCTTATTTTTGCAACCTTAGCCGCGGCTTATATAGGTGAATCCATGGAAGGTCATCATTAACTAGCTGGGTAGCTTAGAAATTCAGTATTCTTTGGTTGTGCGTTCTATTTGGAGAAAAAATTCCTATAAATACGCTATAGCTAGAAATCGAACCATGGATACCTGAATGACAACTTAAATATCCTACTGCGATACCATAGTCTCGGGGACAAAAAGGACATAGATAGAGCAATCAGTTTAAGTTTACTATGCACTTAATTTTGATCTTAATGAGTCTGATTAATGGCTAAACATGATTAATTTTGGTCGTAGCTAGGTTAATTACATGCTTTATAGTATAAGGTTTGGACCTTATCATGTGGATTATGAGACAAAGGGAGGATCCCCAAAACTCTCGGTCAATTGGTATCGAAAGTTTCTTGGTGATTCAAAATTATTGATTAAATAAGACATAGAAAGAAGACGAAATTATAATTGTGATGTCATCTGGGACATTTTTTTTATTGTAATTTGAAAAAAAAAATTGGGTTATAAATAAAATTGAATGGTAATTACTTTTTAAAAAAATATATATATAAAAATGGTATCACTATTATAAAGAATATAATAGAGATAGGGAAAATAATAGAGATAGGGACATTTAACTAATTGAGGATATCATTAAGTATGAAAAATTATATTTATATTAATGTCTTCCTAGTACTGACTCCATGAATATAGAGAGAGATAAATATGAATATATAGATGCTAAGTACATGATGAGATCCAGAGATATCATGTGTACCGTCTATACTACGTTTTGGGAGTAAACAATACTAGGAGGAAAAATGATATTTACATGAACAGATGGACTATAGATGAGTCCAGCTTTATATATTATTTGATAAGGTAAGTGAAATTGAATTTAAAATGAATCAAACCATTAACATGAGTGGAAAATAAATCATAATGAGCCACCTTATCTCTCCCATCTAAATTAATTGCATTTAAAACGTTGCATGATTGGTTTCCTCACTAATTAGCAACATTTTGGATCCATACGCTGCTCCTGCTCCTCCTCCTCCTCCTCTTTTAGCTAAAGGCAGCTACCTCCGGGGAGCCTCGACAAAATAGTTGGGAACCATCATCAATTGAGTAGGCGATATATCGAATAGACCATCTCTGGTAGGCGTTTTTTATGCCAACTTTGAGATCTTATGATTCTTGTTTCCTAACTCCTTCTGTCTCTAAGAAAAAAAGGTAAGACGAAGAGGATGAGGACGACAAGAATATTAGCCATAGCTATGCAATTGTTTGTGCTAATTGAGTTTCTCCCCTTCTCTACTTGCAATGCTCTACGAAGGAGTGACTTCCCTGATTCATTCATCTTCGGCACTTCCACTTCCTCTTTTCAGGTAGACAGTTGCTGTTCTATTGCTTTAGATGAATATCCTATTCGAAACTATATTGATTAATTTAATTAATTAAATAAATTGCAGATAGAGGGAGCTTACTTGGATGATCGAAAAAGCTTAAGCAATTGGGACGTTTTTTCTCATATTCCTGGTACAAAATAATTACTTGACTCCTATTTTTTTATCATTAATTTATTTTCGTTTTCATATTAATTTTTGCAGGCCACATTCAGGATGCTGCCAACGCTGACATAGCTGACGATCATTATCATCTCTACCTGGTAATTATTTTATTTTATTTTTTGAAAATAATAATAATTGATCTGGTTAGAAATTTAAGTCAGACAAAAATCGAGTGAGATAATATCAATGTTGATGGAAAGATGACTTGGACACACATAGTGTATGTAAACCGGAAGACGGATCTCCAAGTGGAACTGAAGGACAATGGTGACGAAAACGGTCCTACTTAGGCTCTGTGCACACTCAGATAAGTACATGGAACGTTAGAAATCAGAAACTACGGAAAAAGCCCTCGGCGTAGGTCCTGCGATTCTCAAGTCAAATACTTTTTTTCCATAAGAACAGTGTATGAAGGAAAAAAAGAATTGTAGAAGATGAGTGCAAATGTGTGCGTGTGCGTGCGCGTACCTGCTAAGATAGAGAATCTCCCTTTTTATATGATAATACGTACCTCTGGAGCCTAACCGATGTCAGAGAATGTCGGGTGTCAGAGTCTGTTCGGTGATGGAGGACACATGACGTCCTCTTATTAGTTAAAAGAAGATTCCATTCGTAAATAATAGTAGACCATTGGAATATTCCCTAACATATGACAGTTATTTCCTGACAGGAGATTACGATTTTCTGACATTGTTGTCGCCTAGTGCTTCTTGTCCCGCCCGGGTTTAGTTACGGCCGGCTCGGGATAACTGTTCGGGTGTGGCACCTAGCTCGAGTCTTGATGAAGGAGACGAGCTGTGGCGAGGGTCTCATCTTTCACGCATGGATCACTGAAGGGCCGACCGGGAGCTGTCTTACTGAAAGTGTCAGATCTGGCTATGCGGACCGGGCTGTGGAAACCCGACCAGTCGAGGTAGGTCAAACATTACTCCAAGTTACATCTCATATCTCAGAACTGGGACCCTGACCTATCTGTACCCGACCGGGAATTATGCAGCCGATGATGTCATGCGAGCTAACTCCTTCTTTCTCCTCCTAACTGCTGACTGTCACGTCACTTTGACTTCTGACCGCCACGTCCCCTTGACCTTGGACTGTCCTTGACTGCTACGTCCCCTTAACTTCTGACTGTCTAACCTTATCAGACCCCACCTTTATGCACCATATCACAAGCCTCCCCTCCAAGTCTAGTCGTAGAAAGCTCAAGTCTGGCTGACTAGACTTCAACTCAAGTATCATTTACTTCCTCATTATGATTATAAATGCCGCTTCTTTTCCCAGACCATCGATATTGTAACATGTTTAATTGCTCAATCAATCTTGGGGGAAAAGTCGCTTTAATCTATATAGAAGTTGACTTCCCCCCTCTTCCTCTTTAAAAAGGGCTGACCTTTGCCCACAGAGACATACTTCCTTTAACTAATGCCCCTTAATCATGGATTTGGACTCCAAGTTGGATGAACTGCAACACCTTCGCCAGCAATTGGCTCACATGACCCAACTGTTTGCCCAGAAGGATATGACCTTAGCCGAGCTAGCACAAGAGAAGGATCTTCAGTCTTCCCTTCGTAGGGAAATTGAAGAACTCTGGCTAGCTGCTAAATCTCGAGCTCGAGCTAAGGTAGCGCTAAAACAAAAAAGCTTATTCAGACTTGGAGAGTCAAGCTCAATTCATGATCTATTTAAAAGTGAAACATGCCTCTTCAATATCCCTTCTGCAAGTTGAAACAAAGATTAAAGATGAAACGATCGCTCAACAATGACGCGCTCTTCAGTTGACTCAGGCTGAGTTAGAACAAGCTCGAATCCATCTTGAGCAAGCAGGTCAAACAGAATGCTATTGCTTGGGGTGCCGACTCACGACTGACATTGGAAGAGAGTTTTGAGCATTTAGAGGACCTCTATGTCTTTACAGATTTAAGAATGAGATTTTGTTTGAGGGGCATTCCCCTATAGTTTATCAACTAAATGTAGATCTTGTTAGGACCTTTGGCGGCCGGCTAGAGGGGGGTGAATAGCCCCTGCACAAATCAAGAAAAAAGACCTTTCTTGAACTTATAACTTAATTAAAACACTTGCATAAATATAGAACTAATAATAAACTAAAAAGATGAAGCTCAATAGATTTACTTGGTTACAACCAAGGAGGTTGTTAACCTAAGGTAGATGAAAAAGCGCACTAAAAATCTCCTCTGAGCGGAAAAGCCTCTTATAGCAATGAACGCACAGAATCAGAAAGCTAAACTCAAACAAACTCAAGCACAAGTGTTGTTACTTTGTAATTCTAGTTCTTCTTTAGCTTTGGGAGCAGGGTTGCTTATATAGCCTTGCTCGGGGTGCCTGGAAGGGTTCCAAGCGCCTAGAGGGATTCCAGGCGCATGAAGGGAGATAAAACTTTATCCCCTTTGCAACGGATCGTGGTCAGACGTGATCCAGATAAAATCCAGTTCCGAGCGCCCGAACCAGGAAAGTCAACCAAGTTGACTTTTTCAGTCCGGGCCTTCCACTCCAGTTTTGCACGCCTTAGCCCGGGTCTTCTGCTCCGGTTCCTCTTGCTTGATGATCTTGGCCATCCAGAATAGGGCTCACCCGAACCCAATTTCCGGCCTTCTCGAGCAAGCTTCCGCTCCTGGCTTCTCGTCCCTCGAAAACGCCACGCGTCTCCTTCTCGTCCACTCGTGTACTCTTCCACAACACCTCGTCTCTCAGACGCACTGATCCCATCAGCTCTCTCATGTGCGGTCCTTCTCGCTAGCTACGTTTTTTGCTTGACATCCTGTGCTCCTGTGTTCCTGCACACTTAAACATAGGATCAAACACAACAGGACCTAACCTAACTTATTTGATCACATCAAAATAACCTTGGGGTATCAATAGATCTGATCGAGATTCAGTCTTTATTCCTGTATCTTTACTCCTTTCCCACTATAACTCTCTTGCTTCATGCAGACATCTTTAATAGAAAAGATAATTTTGAATATCCATGAATGATGCGACGATAGCGACGCTAATTGCCTCCAGAAACACTACTTCTCTGAGCCATGGCAAGGGCCCTGCCCATCTATCACCCATGATGTGGTGAGTTTAAAATACTGACCGAGAGATCATTGGACGTGACAGCATGCTCACTTATAACTTGCGCTGGGGCGAGAGTCTGGAATGTCGATCGAGAGGTCATTAGTCGTGAGAGCATGCTCACTTATAACTCACGCTGAGACGAAAGTCTGGGATACCGACCGAGAGGTCGTTAGGTGTAAGAACATGCTCACTTGTAACTCGTGTTGGGGTGAGAGTCTAGAATCTCGACCAAGATGTTATTGGTCGTGAGAATATGCTCACTTATAACTCGCGCTGGGGCGAGAGTCTATAATCTCAATCGAGAGGTCGTTGGTCGTGAGAGCATACTGACTTATAACTCGCACTGGGGCAAGAGTTTGAAATCCCGATTTAGAGGTGGTTGCTCGTGAGAGCATGCTCACTTATAACTCACGCTGGGGCAAGAGTCTGGAATACCGATCGAGATGTCGTTGGTCGTGAGAGCATGCTCACTTATAACTCGCGCTGGGGCGAAAGTCTGGAATGTTGATCGAGACGTCGTTGGTCATGAGAACATTCTCACTTATAACTCGCGCTGGGACGAGAGTCTAGGATACCGACCGAGAGGTCGTTAGGCGTGAGAACATGCTCACTTATAACTCGCGCTGAGGCGAGAGTCTGGAATCCCGAACAAGAGGTCGTTTGTTGTGAGAGCATATTCACTTATAACTCGCGTTGGAGCGAGACTCTAAAATGCCAACTAGGAGGTCGTTGGTCGTGAAAGCATGCTCACTTATAACTCGTGTTGGGGAGAGAGTCTAGAATCCAGACCGAGAGGTCATTTGATCGTGTAGGCATGCTCACTTATAACTCGCGCTAGAGCGAGAGTCTGGAATCCCAATCGAGAGGTCATTGGTTGTGAGAGCATACTCACTTATAACTCGTATTGGGGCGAGAGTCTGGAATTCCGACCGAGAAGTCGTTGTAGATTGAAGGAAGCGCCCCTGTGGACTTAGTCTCATTCACCTGGGATCATGAAGTGTATTAGATAAGACATTAGTTAAATTTGAATCTTACTCTGATTCCGAGGTTACGATGAGACATTAAATTTTGACCAACGCTTCCCGCTGCCTCTTACTCCACTTCCTGAGGCAGCCAAATGGAATTTTCGGTCCTCGAGAGTGGTACCAATGAGACATGGTGCCACTATTCTCATATCTACTCCATGATTTTCCTGTCCTTTCCATCATAAATGCTCTTTCATAGGGAGCTGACACGTGTCTTATGAACTCTCCTCGATATGATGTCTAACGCATACTTTTTGCACGCGGCCCGATGGTGCTTCTCTCCCTTAATCTGATGGTTGTCGTAGCTCAATATTTCGATTGTCTAGCTCAAATCCCCATGTTCCTTAAGAGTTTTGGTTTAAAAACCCTAAAGGCTTCCGACGGCTACTCATCAGTGCTTCGTCTTCCTTCGACCTTTCCTTCTCTGCTTGTTCACTTTCCCCTTCGTGCATCTCCTTTGTAAGTGCTTCTCCTCCCACATCTTCTGCTTCTTTGTTTTCGATTCAACAATGGCCGGAGAAGTAGTAGTATTGTAGTATGCATATTTTCGTTCTGAGTTTGATAGGAGTGACCTCCGGTCGATGCAATCTAGCTTGCAGCTTTCTGAAGCATACTAGTTTCACGTTCCGGGACCCAATGACCATCCTTATCCTTCTCCCACCTGCTTCATGACCTTCTTCAAAGACCAGCTTCTTGGCGGTCTCCATTTTCCTATCCCTTCTTTCTTTTCCTCCTTGAGTCGGTATTTTGGTATCCCCTTATCCCAGTTCGCCCCCAATGCTTTCTGCGCCATATGTGGAATGATAATTCTTTGTCTCTTGTATGAAATTCCTTTGACTCCTCAACTTTTTTACCATTTCTATTCCATTAAGTGATCAGAGTCGGGTGTCTCCATAGTGCAATCCAGGACCGGGTATAAATTTTTCGACAGTATGCCTTCCTCCAATAAAGGCTGGAAGTACCATTTTTTCTATGTTCAGTTGTCTGATTTCGTGACTTGGCCTGTTGAATGGCGTCCCAATCTTCCCTCTCCTTTTGAGTTGAGTGATCATTAGCACTGACCTGCCTGCTTCCTTGCTTCTGAGAAATTGGACGGAGTGCAACTTCGACTCTCTTCTTTGCTACGGGAGAGCATGTTGTATACTTTCAGGCTGAGCCCCATCCGGACGCCTTTGAGCGCACCTTTCAATAAGATTACCAGACTCTTCTTTCATATCTTCACTAACTGAGGTGTTTTTGTTTGCCTGCAGAAGTCATCATGTTTCGAACCTTCGCCCTTGGCTCTTCCGTAATGCCCAGAAAAATCCTACGGAAGCGAGACAGAGAGATTATGTCTAGCCAGAATGTTCCCCAGGCTAGTGCTTCAGCAGAAGCCTCTTATTAATAGTCAGGGGCATGAGGTCCTCTATCAATTAGCTAATGTTAAGTATCAGGAGGAACTGACCCTCAAGGAAAAGGCTCAGTCAGAGCTGGCTCAACAAACTACAGCCCTGGAGAACTTCAAGCTTATGCACAAGTAAGAGATGGATCGCCTAACCAAGGAACTTAATGCTAAGGATGTGATCCTCATACACCATAGAAGGGATATGGAATCTCAAGTTATAGAGCTGGACTATTTGTAGGCAGAACTGTCTCAAGCCCAATCTACCTTGTCTCACTCAACCCAGGCATAGGAAACTTATAAGGAGGGGGAGAACGAGCATCGCTGATCGGGCAGAGTACCTTCACTCTCCGAAGTTTGGCTCTCAAGTAGGAAATCACTTCGTCCGATCACTGGCCTATGGAGAAGTGGGAGCAGTCCAACTACTCCAAGAGGGAGGGTATTTGTCATCCAACCCTCCTAAAGATTTTCTAGACTATCATCGGATCATTAAAGAAATGTCCGATGATGTTTTTTCAGAGTTTAAGTGACTCAGCCCATGTACTGCTTCATTTTTCTATTGCCTCCCATGTTTATAAGAGCTTGCTCTTAGCTTCTTAGTCTCCGCTCTCCATTAGGATTTTCCTACTTTCCTTAGGCTGGACCCGTGTGTGTAAGTGAGGCAGAGCTCGTTAGGCCGAGAGATAAAAGAACTTATTGTGAGAGATCTTTTAGATCTTTGCCCCTCTTGGCTGGGACAGTCGACCGAGGATTATAAGAGCTTTGTTCAAGGCTTGCACAAGGAGCGTAGTAAGACTTAACTAAGTCCTACGTCCGTGACTTGAGGGCTTCAGGAGTTCCTCATTGAAAAAGTTAAGCCTAGTCCAGGTTAAGATTACCCGATGCCTATAGTACTCATTCCCTAGCCTTAGATCTTTCTCTCAAACAACTACTATTACAAGGAATAACACCCTCAGACACAATAAGGCTAGAGGTAATTAGCACTCCATGGGCAGTCCAACCTTCTACCTTGAGCATCCTGTAGGTAATAGGCACTAGACGTTAGTTTCTTAATGATCTTATAAGGGTCATCCCACTGAGATGCTAACTTGGTTACCTCTCCTACTGGTCTGATCCTTTTCCATACTAGGTTCCCTTCTCCGAAGAAGCCGGGGATCACCTTCTTATCATAGTTCTGCCGCATTTTTTGTCAGTAGGTTATCAATCGGGCGGCCGTCCTCTCACAAGTTTCACTGATAAGATCTAGCTCTAGCAGCCGCCGCTCAGCATTCTCAGGGTCATATAATAAACGCCGAACGGATGAAACTCTAACCTCAACCGGCACAATTACTTCGTTGTCGTAGATAAGATGGAAGGGAGTAAGTCCTGTACTCTCTCACGGAGTCGTTCGATATGCCCAAAGAATATTGGGGAGATCTTCAACCCACTTGCCGCCCATATGGTCCAGCTTGACCTTCAGCTCATGAACTATCTCTCTGTTAGTAACTTCGGTCTGTCCATTACTCTATGAATACGCCACGAAGGTGAAGGCCTGGGTGATGCCAAATCCTCGACACCATTCTTGGATCCCGCGCCCTTGGAATTGTTGACCATTGTCCGAGACTAACTTGTAAGAAAATCTGAATCGGCATAAGATGTTCTTCCATAGGAACTGGATGATAGCTCCTTCCATTATCCTAGTCAGGGCTTCTACCTCTACTCACTTAGAGAAGTAATCTACTGCCACGAGTAAAAAGCGTCTTTACCCGGGAGCCTTGGGAAAAAGTCTCACAATGTCCATACCCCATTGGTCAAAGGGACAAGAAATTATTGAGGTCTTCAAAATCTCGGTCGATGGGTGGGTTAGGTTTTGGTGCTTTTGGCAAGAGAGGCAAGTGTCCACCAGCTGTTGAGCATCTCTCTGCAATGTAGGCCAAAAATACCCGGCCACAAGTACTTTTCGGGCTAGCATCCTTCCTCCTACATGGCTACCGCAACATCCCTAGTGAACTTCTAGCAGGGCATACTCCGCTTTGTCGAACCTAGGCATTTGAGTAGTGGTCGAGAGAATACCCGCTTGTATAATTGATCCCCGATCAGTGTTTATGCATGAGCACTCTTCCTAATCAATCTAGCTTCTTCGGCATCAGTCGACAAAACTCCTTGTTGAAGATAAATGATCATTAGCGCTCTCCAGTCAATTGATTCATCTAAATTGTTCTGCAGGTTAATCTGGGCTATCAACTTATCCAACACCCAAGTAGTCAAAGAACTAGCCATTTTGGTTAGTTCATTTGCTCTCTGGTTGTCCGCTCGGGGAATCTTGGTCACTATAACTTCCTTGAAGCCCTCCTTCATTTGGTCATATGCTTCTCTATATAGCTGCAGCTTCTCATTGTTGATTTCAAAGTTACCAGCCACTTGCTGAGCCATCAGCTGAGAATCTGAATAAATGATTACCCAAGTTATCCCTACATGTCGAGCTACCTGCAATCTAGCTAGTACTGCCTCATACTCCGCCTCATTATTGGTAGCTCTGAAGTTTAGTCGGACAGCTAGTTGCATAATATCTTCTTGAGAGGATATAAGGAGTATCCTCACTTTGCTTTCTTACTGAGTGGATGACCCATCAACATATATTTTCCATGTTTCCTCAACATCATCTTGATGGATTTCTGTTAGGAAGTCGGCCAGGGCTTGTGCTTTGATCATCTTTCAGGGTTGATATTGTATATCATATTCCCCCAACTCGGTTTCCCATTTGATGAGATGGTCGGTTATCTCCATGTTGGTAAGGGTCTTCCATATGGTACTATTGGTCATGATAATAATTGGGTGTACCAGAAAGTAAGGTATTAAGTGGCGAGCCATAAGAATCAATCCATAAACTAATTTTTTCAGGGTCGTGTATCGAGACTCGACCCCTTTCAATGGGTGGCTAAAGAAGTACACTGACCGTTGTACATGGTCTGTTCTTTTACCAACACTACCCCACGACCTTAGGGGTAGCTGACAGATATACCCAGAGCGGCTCTCCGGCTATAGGTTTAAACAACGAAGGCAAGGTCTCCAGGTGTTGCTTTAGTTCCTCAAAAGTTTTGCTGCACTCTTTGTCTCACTAAAACTTAGCAGCCCTTCTGAGTATTTTAAAGAAAGGGAGCACCCGATCTGCAAATCGAGATATGAACCTAGAGAGTGTCATAATCCTGTCCACCAGCTTCTGTGTTTCTTTCAAATTCCTGAGCGCTTGCATATCTCGAAGGGACTGAGCCTTCTCCGGGTTGGCTTCGATTTCGCGCTAAGTAACGAGGTACCCCAGGAATTTTCTCCCTCGAGCTCCAAACAGGCACTTTAGTGGATTTAACTTTAAGTCATACTACCGCAGCGCGCCACAGGTTTCCTCCACGAGAGCAATAATAAGGTTTGTTGCTACAGTGGACTTGAACGACATAACTATATACTAGAAAGTACCATCGGCTGTGATGAAGCTAACTTTCTCTTGATCTTCCCAGGTGAGAGGGATTTAGTGGTATCCTTGATAAGCACCAAGCATGCAGATTCTCTCATAGCCCGAGGTGGAGTCCACCATCTAGTCAATCCTTGGAAGCGGGTAGCAGTTCTTAGGGCTGGCTCGATTGAGGTCTCGGAAGTTGATGCAAGTCCTCCACTTATTGTTAGGTTGGACACCATGATCACGTTAGAGAGCCATGATGGAAATTGTACTTCTCTAACATGTCCCGCTTTCAAGAGCTGATCAACTTCAGCTTGAATGATTTTATTTTGTTCGATCGAGAAGTTCCACTTCTTCTGTTTAACCGGTTGGGAATCAGGCAGGAAGTGTAGCTTGTGCTCAGCTATCTCGGGCTTAACTCCTGGTAGCTCCTCGGGGAACCAGGAGAACATGTCCCTATTGCGTGTCAGGCATTTGACCAGATTTGTCTTGATCTCGATTAGCAAATCGCCTGATATGCAGGTGATGCTCTCCAGACCCTCTGGATAGAGCTGGACCTCCTCCCAAGGGATGAGTTCCTCTGCCATAGGCAGAGGCTCCTCTTGGATGATATGGATTCTTCCATCCTGGGTTCTTTGAGTTTTGTGAGCCTCCACCTTCACAATGTCGACGTAATACCTACGGGAGACCAGTTGCTCACCCTTGACTTCCCCGACCTGGTCGCCCACAAGAAATTTCATCTTCTAATGGAAAGTGGAGATGGCCGCTCGAAACTCGTGCAGTGTGAGCCTTCCCAAGATGACGTTATAGGAGGATAAAGGGTCCACTACAATAAAAGTGCTCCTCTGAGTCCTCGCTAATAGTTCGCTACCTAAAGAGATGGCTAGCTTAATTTGACACATTAGTCGTACCACGTTTCCAGTGAACCTATATAAGGAAGTAGCTACGGGCTGAAGCTCGCTACCGTCGATCTGCATGCCTTCAAACGCATTCTTGAACAGCACATTGACAAAGCTTCCGATGTCAACGAAAACCTAGCCACATGGCTGTTGACGATGACAGCTTTGATTATGAGGGCATCATCATGGGGGAGCTCCACTCCCTCTAGGTCTTGAGGCCTAAAGTTGATTATGGGTCTAGCAGCTTGTTCCCAGCGACACCCCACCGCATGTATTTCCAAGCGGTGCTCATGGAACTTACGGGCCCGGGTAGAATCTCCATCAGTGGGCCCCCCGCAGATCATGACGATCTCTCGGATGATGACATTTCCCATGTTCTCCTCCTAAGGGAATTTCATTGGCTCCTTGCCCCGACCTGGCTACTGGATTCCCTAACCTGCATTTTCGGGCAGGGGTTTACCTGATTGCCCTGAGGCAGCGGGCGAGTTGGCTAATAGCTTCTGAATCTTGGGCACGATCTCAGGCGGAGGCAAGCCCAGTTCAATCGTCCTCCGAGAATCTCGAGCGAACTGGATGCAATCTCCAGTGGAATGGGTATGTGACCTATGGTAGGTGCAATAACAGGGCCCCCATTGACCGAGTCTAAGGGCTTGGACAGTTTCTACCCGTTGCACCGCCCTGGAATCTTGACTGAGCGGAAATCATGGTCGGGCATCCTTGGAACAGGGAAAGGGTCGAGCTAGAGGTTGGGGTGACTTTTTCTCTTATTTATTGACAGGAGCAGGTGCCTTGTCTGCTTTCTGCCGAGCTGTCTGGGCTTCTTCTTCATTGATGTAGTTGGCTTCCTTCCCCAACATCTCATCAAAATTCTTTACTGGCTCTTGGATGAGAGCCCGAAAGAACTCCCCCTCCACCAGACTGTGGGAGAAGGCACTCATCAAGATCTCTGAGGTAGCGGATGGTACGTCCAGGGCTACCTCATTTGAAGCATTTGATATAGCTCCTCAAGGGTTCTGCAGACTCTTGCTTGAGGGCGAAGAGACAGTGGTTTGCCTTATGATACTTCCTGCTACTGCCGAAATGGCGCAGGAAAACGTTCTTGAAGTCTTGAAAGCAGGTGATGGACCTGTTCAGCAATCCATTTAATCACTTTTGTGTCGAGCCATATAGAGTGTTTAAGAACACTCATCACTTGATGACATCGTTATACTGGTGCAGCAATGCAGCGTTCTGAAATTTTCGGAGAAGATCTTCTGGATCTTTGCTACCATCATATTCTCTAATAGCTGGGGGTTTGTACCCCTTCGACAGTTTTTCCTCGAATAACCTAAGAGAGAAGGGCACCTGCTCTTCGAGCATCTCCTTCAGCTCTTCCTGAAGGACTATGACTTTCCCCTTCTTCGAATCTCTGGGCAGGGAACTCTCGGCCATGGAGGTCTGCGGTTGCTCTTTCTTATTATAATAGTCCGGACCCTTGTTATAATAATCCAGGCAGGGCTCGCGATAGAAGTCTTGAGGGAAATCCTCAGGCTGTTTCCACTTAGACCTCCTTTCAGAAACGCGGATCTAGTCCTTTAAAACTATGGGCATCTAGTTTGGGTGTGAAGCAGTGGTATGTTTTTCTGAAGCCGCTCGTCTCTTGCCCTCCTTGAATAGTTCGTACTCTCCTACTGTCATGGTGACGTTGATCCTTCCTGTATCCTCCATCGTCACATTCTAGAGCAGGTGAAGGAAGTTCCCACAGATGACGCTAAATTGATTCTTGTTGGGGCAATTTTTTCAGGTCAAGTTTGACCAGTTTGACTAAGCTTGAGTTGAGTCAAGCTTGAGTTGAGTCAAGCTTGAGTCGGGATTTGAGTTTTGATGTTTGACAATATATGGAGATTACTGGAGCAATCGTCTGGTTGTGGAGATGGTCAAAGGGTTGACCAGGTTGATGAGAATACAAGTTAAATAGGTCAAGGATGACAGAAGACTTGAATGGGTAAGTCCTAACTGGAGGTTAGGCAATGGTGAAGTCCTAACTGGAGTTTAAGCAGTGGTGGAAGTCCTAACTGGAGGTTAGGCGTCTGTAAGTCCTAACTGGAGGTTAGGCGTCTGGAAGTCTTAACTGGAGGTTAGGCAGTGGTGAAGTCCTAGCTGGAGTTTAGGCAGTGGTGGAAGTCCTAACTGGAGGTTAGGCAAAGGAGAAAGTCCTGGTGAGGAGTCAGGCAATTGGAAAGTCCAAGTGTGATCTTGGCAAAGATTGTAAGTCCAAGCATGTGGTCTTGGCAAGATAAGTCCTAGTGTGACTTGGCAAGGAGAACTCGATAACTAGGATGAGGCCGAAGGAAACTCTTGAAGGCAAGGCGTGAAGGATGGGAGATATCCGAGGGACGTAAGGCTGATGGAGGAGGCTAGAAGGATAGTTCGAGGTTGGTCAGGTGTGGCCAAATGCTAGGCATGGAGACCCAACAGGTCACGGTTGAACAGAATTGGGTTTGGGGATTTAGACTTGAGTTTGAATCAAGTCCAGGCTGGTCAATCGATCGGGCGATCGATTGAACCAGAGTCCAATCGATCAGTGGATCAATTGGAGTGTGCTGCGATTGTGGGAAGGCTCAATCGATTGGTCGATCGATTGGGATGTGAAATCGCGAGCACGAAAGCTTTCCCAATCGATCGGGTGATCAATTGGGAGCTGCCAATCGATCTGTCGATCGATTGGGCAGGGGAGTTCTCACGCAATCGCGAGAACACAGAAAGCTTCTGAATCGATCCACCGATCGATTCAGATGTTCCCAATCGATCGGTCGATCGATTGGGATTCGACCGTTGGGTAGGATGTAGGTGATGGACGGCTGCGATGGAGCGGTGCTGACGTGGCAATCGATTGGGGATGGATTGGATCGATTGGGAGCACTGTTTAAAGCCTTGGCGGAGCGTTTTCTCTGCAGAACTTTGCGTTCTTCTTCTGTAGTTTACTGCGATTTTCACCAGCGATCTTCTCCGAGATTCTTGCCAGTTCTTGAGAGTTCTTGGAGTGCATCTCCAAGATTTAAGAGACAACAACAACACATAGTAAGTAAGCAAGAAGAGTGTGTTTTCACTTGTATTTTTGTATTTCTCATCTTGTATGAGTTCTATTTGTGTGTTTGGGTTTGTACGAGGCTTCTCCGCCTTTGGCTGCGACCGAGAAGGAGTACTTCATAGTGGAGGAGTGAGTCAGTGTGTGGATCCTTGGATTAGTCACATCTTTTTGAGGTGGATACCAAGTAAATCCTACTTGTTAGCATTGTATAGTTTGTCTTCGAGTTGTATTCCGCTGCAAAACATCAAGACGAAGCAAACGACGCAAGCGCACAACGAATCACTATTCACCCCCCTCTAGCGGGCACAAAGGTCCCAACAATTCTGTCCGGAATTTGAGTCAGACGAAGGTCGGTTGAGATGGAGTCGATGTTGACGTAGAGGTGACTTGGGCACACCTAGCGTATGTGCACCGGAAGACGGACCCCCACGTAGAGCTGAAGGACAATGGTGACAAAAACGACGCTACTTAGGCTCTGCGCACACTCAGATAAGTACCCGGAATGTTAAAGACCAGAAACCAGAAAAAAAAGTCCCGGGCGCAGGCCCTCCGACGCTCAAGTCAGATAATTTTCCTCCAGAAGAACAGTGTACAAAGGAAAAAAGAATTGTAGAAGACAAGTGCGAATGTGTGCGTCCGTGTACCTGCTCAAGGGAGAAGACATCCCTTTTATATGATAATACGTACCTCTGGAGTCTAACCGATGTCAGATAATGTCGGATGTCAGGGCATGTTGGGTGATAGAGGACACGTGACGCCCTCTTATTGGTTAAAAGAAGGTTCAATTCGCAAATGATAGTAGACCATTGAAATATTTCCTGACATATAGCAGTTATTCCCTGACAGGAGGTTACGATTCCCTGACATTGTTGTCACCTAGTGCTTCTTGTCTCGCCCGGGTTTAGTTACGATCGGCTCGGGATAACCGTTCGGGTGTGGCACTTGGCTCTAGTATTGATGAAGGGCACGAGCTGTGGCGAGGGTCCCATCTTTCACGCCTGGATCACTTAAGGGTTGATCGGGAGCTGTCTTACTGAAAGTGGCAGGCCTGACTATGCCAATCGAGCTGTGGAAACCCGACCAGTTGAGGCAGGTTAGGCATTACTCCAGGCTATATCTCATGTCTCAGATCTGGAACCTTGACCTGTCTATACCCGATAAAGAATTATGCGGCCGATGACGTCATGTGGTCTAACTCCTTTCCTCTCCTAACTGTTGACTGTCATGTCCCTTTGACTTCTAACTAGGAGTGAGCAATCAACCCGCCAAACCCACCAACCCGCTTATACCAACCCGAATCGAACCGAAAAAAATAATCCGCCGGATATAGGGTCGGATGTAAGGTCCTAATATTGCATTATCTGATCTAGTATGGCCGGATATTTTTTTTATCCCAATAACCGAACCAGCCCGATCCGTGATCGCCCCTATTTGTAGCAACTAATGTTGATAAGCTGTTACACGTTGTAGCAACTACTGCCGATAAGCTGCTACACGTTCTAATAGCTATTTCCGACTAGCTGCTATAACGTATAATGAGTAATGTCTATTATCATTTTAAATTTTATTTTATTTTTGTTATATTTATATTTATATTTTATATTTCATTGGATATATGGTCGGATATCCAAATAACTGACAACCCGTCGGATATCTGATACATAAGAACCGCCGGATATAGGGTCGAATGTAGGTCCCAATTTTGCATTATCTGATCTAGTAGGGCCGGATAATTTTTTAGCCCAATAACCGAACCAACCCGATCCGTGATCACCTCTACTTCTAACTGTCATGTCCCCTTGACCTTGGACTGTCCTTAACTATTACGTCCCCTTAATTTCTGACTGTCTGATTTTATCGAACCCTATTTTTATGCATCGTATCAATAATAATAATAATAATAATAATAATATAATTTCATTTCAGGAAGATGTTAAATTAATGGAGTCTCTCGGAGTCAACGCTTATCGATTTTCTATATCATGGTCAAGAGTTCTACCAAGTGAGTATTTTTTTATTATATTTATATATTAATTTTAATACTTTAAAATATATATATAAATTGGTATTTATTTTTTATTCGGCAGGAGGAAGAAATGGAGGAATTAATTCACTAGGAATTGCTTTCTATAACAAACTCATCGATGCCTTACTGCTTAAAGGTAATCTTTTTATTTTAAAAAATGAATAAAAATTCATTTTTAAATATATTTTACTTTATTAGGAATTCAGCCATTTATTACCCTGAACCATTATGACATTCCACAAGAGCTTGAAGAACAATACGGTGGATGGTTGAACTCTCAAATACAGTAATTATATAATTAAATCCAAAATTAATTTCACATAATTTATTTTACTCTATTTTCATTTTTCTCAAAAAATAAAGTATATTTCAGGGAGGATTTTGGATATTTTGCGGACATATGTTTTAAGGAATTCGGCGACCGAGTGAAGTACTGGACCACCTTTAACGAACCCAACGCCGTAGCCACTTACGGATACATGACCGGAACATACCCTCCCAATCGTTGCTCGCATCCATTCGGTAACTGTTCTTCGGGTGACTCAACCATCGAACCGTATATCGCGGCCCATAACATAATACTAGCACATGCGACTGCCGTAGGCATTTACAGACGAAAATACCAGGTAAAAAAAACCAAAAAAAATTTATAAATTGTATTTTAATTATATATATTTTTTGTTAATTAATTAATTAATTAGGAAAAGCAAGGGGGCAGCGTCGGCATCGTGGTGGGGACCGATTGGTTCGAGCCGCTCAGGAACATAACTGCAGATTACGAAGCATGTCGACGGGCATCAGCGTTTTATTTCGCATGGTAAAAAAGAAAAAAGAAAAACTATAGAGGGTGGAACGAATAATTTATTTCCCTTGGGCCTTGGCTAGATCTTATTTTACAATAAAGTCTGTTAATTTATCTTTATTTACATTTGGGGCGCAGGTTTCTCGATCCCTTTGTGCGCGGGGATTATCCTCCGGAAATGAGGCAAATTTTGGGGGGCAGATTGCCAAAGTTTTCAACGAGCGAGAAGAAGAAATTGCGAAACAAACTGGACTTCATTGGAATTAACCATTACTCGAGTCTCTACGTGAAAGATTGCATGTTTACCACGTGTGACGTCGTGGGACCCCTACTGGCTGGGTTTGCGGCTCCGGTTCGAGACAAAAAGGGGGTCCCAATTGGAAAACCGGTAAAAAAAAATTAAATTAAATTACTTGTTAATTCATAATTACTCCATTAATTCATAATTAATCCTTTTTAGACTGCAAAGCCGAACTTCTACGTGGTTCCACGTGGCATGAAAAACATTGTGATGTACATGAAGCGAAGATACAACAACATGCCCATGATTATTACAGAAAATGGTTAGTATTAATTCTTTAATTACTCACCATTAAATCAATGCAACCCTAATTAATTAGGCTTAATTTGTGTAGGTTATCCACAAGGGAGCTATCACAATACTACATTGAAGGAATTACTAAACGACAAGGAGAGAGTAGAATACTTGCAAAGCTACCTCTCTTCTTTGCATGAAGCAATGAGGTATACAATTAATTTAAATGTGATCTTAATGAGGTTGATTAATGGCTAATCATGATTAATTTTGTTTGAAGGCAAGGTGCTGATGTGAGGGGGTATTTCATATGGTCTTTGATAGATAACTTTGAGTGGCTATATGGGTATAGTATGAGATTTGGGCTTTATCATGTGGATTATGAGACACAAGTAAGGACTCCAAAGCTCTCTGCCGATTGGTATCGAAAGTTTATTGGCGACGCAAAATTGTTGATTAAGAAAGACATGGAAGAAGATGGCGAAATTATTGTGATGTAATTGGGGACATTATTATTGTAATTTGAAAAGGTTTGAGTGTGGAGATGATTAATGTGTATGATTGTATTGCAAAAGATGATGAATGATAGTTACATATTTAAATTTTTTAAATAATAGAGATAGGGAAAATAATAGAGATAGGGACATTTAAATAATTGAGGATATTGGTCATGAGTGATGTTTTATTCCATCATGACACATTAGATATAACTAAACTAAATTTTATATTGTTGTAAGTGAGTCGAGTAAGTCAAATTTTGAATGAATGGGCCATTGAAATGGTTATTGATGTTTAACTTGATTTTTTTATAAGCTTCGGTTGGGTTCAAATTTATATTTATTTAATTATTTATATTTTATATTTTAAAATTTATCTAGTTGATTAGTAAATTTAATTTTCAGATTTGATTTGTTTATTTTCATAGTTCACAAATTTTATTCGGGACATTATTAGGATAAAAAAAATTCATATATTTTCATAATAGTATGATATTACATACTTTGGACCTAATAGTATGATATTATATACTTTGGACCTAATTGCTCTTGAATTTATATTTGAGCTCTACTAAAAAGGTTTCATACTAATATAGAACTTTTCATAACAATCTTTCCTTCAAACGAAAGACTATCATTAATTATCCTCTTAAGCATCTAATCACCCTTGTCCTATTCCGACACTCCCCTAAAGCATCAGGTCAATTGAAGTCACTCCTCTCCTCTAAGATTCTTTTCACCATCTAGGTTCACTTTCCTAGGATTTTCATCAAGCATCCAGTTACCCATAATTTGCTTAGGCCATTATTCCATCCACATGGCTCAATCTGAACCATGACTCTAATACCACTTATTAAGATAAAAAAATTTACATATCTCCATAATAATACGATATTGTCCACTTTGGACTTAAATCCTCATAGATTTATTTTTGGGCTCTACCCAAAATGTCGTATAGTATTAGAGATATCTTCTATCTTATAAAACTATGATCTTTTCCATATATTTTTAATGTGAGACTTTGATTGTATTCCCAACAAACATTACTCACAAACAATTCACAATCTATATTCATTTTTTATTAGTAATTCAGGTATTTAATTCTTTAAATTGACTAGTCCTAGAGGTGATCAGTCCAACCCCACGAAAGTTTTCCACCGGCCACCAGGATAAATTGAGAAGTGTTGGTGGAGGCACATCCAAGCAGTCAAACATTCTTAAGTTTGTAGCAGAAACTTGAAGCGAAGACTCCGTAATGCTAACTTTTTCAATTTTACTTAGTATCAACCTCCTTGAGGTGACTAATCTAAGGGTTCACTCCTCACTCACAGCTTCACTATGAAAACCTCCTTCCCGGAGATGGAGAAGCATTGTACTATCTCAAACATGAGAAATACAAGAATACAATAGAACCATACAAAACAAGAGATGATAATACAAATACAAAGAACTCCTTACTTTCTTGATCTCTTGTAGTTCGAAAATGTCTCTTGATCAGTTGGCAATGCAGCAACACTTCTTCTTCAACTTCCCAAGAACTGACATTAGCTTTCTTTTCATGAAACCCCCTTTTCTAGGGTTTCTCTTAGGATGGAAAACACCTCCTAATCCATTAACCTTACCCTTAATCCATTGTCACGTCAGATTGACTATTCAAAACCTACAGAATGTTCTTTTTTACCTAACTAATCGATTGGTGAGTCACGCCAATCGATTGGTTAGCCTCTAATTATTAGGACATGTAGAGAGCTAGAGGGGGTGAATAGCTCATTTCGCTTCTTCAAAATTGATGTTGCAGTGGAAAACTTAGAGCAATGCTAACACCTTCATTTTACTTGGTATCCACCTCCTTAAGGTGACTAATGTAAGAGTCCACTCCTCACTCTCACATATGCACGATGAAAGCCTCCTTCCCGGAGGTTGAGAAGCCTTGTACAAGGTCAAGCATGAGAACACAACAAGAAAATAAGAATGCAAACACAAAATACAATCGAGAACGACTTTTAGGGTTTACAATGAGGAACCTTGTGTTAATTGCTTGCTCTTTTCTTACTTTAGATTGTCTCTTGGTGGATGGAAATACAACAACACATTTTTTATCCAAATACCCAAGAATTAGCTCTAGCTATATATGCTTTAAACCTTCGCGAAAACCTTTTCTAGGGCTAACTTGTGCCTTCTAATCGATTTACCTTACTCTCAATCGATTGTCATGTCAGATGACCATTCAAAAACCTATAGAATGACTCTTTTTCACTCATCTAATCAATTGGTGAATCATATCAATCGATTCGGTAGCTACTAATCGATTGTCCAATCGATTCAGAAGCTTTCTGTTTTCATGACAAATACTGTGTAATCGATTACTCTAATCAATTAACATAAGGCTTAATCGATTAACCAATCATTTCTGATCCTTACTGTGTCTCACGAAAACACCTGATTATCTAATCAATTAGAATAGGTCTCAATCGATTAGGCAATCTGCCAAATGGATTCGAACATCTTCTGTTTGAATGGCATCTCTTGCATGATCGATTGGCACTGCTCAATCAATTACATTAATTGATTCAAGCACCAAAATCCAAAAATTCAAGTTTGAGTTTATCAATCGATTCCACTCCTTGACAATCGATTACTAACCCAAATTTCAACCTTTCTAAGGCCAAAATCATATCTTGCTCGATATTCGGTTGACCTCAATCTACCAGGACTTTCATTGCTCAACATCTAGTCATCTGTGACCTGTTGGGACTTATCGTTGTCTATCATCCTGTCAACCTTTACCTGCAAGGGCTTCTTCACCAAGTATCTGGTCCTCCTTGAACTTTTCATCTTGTGTCAACTTTCTATTGGACTTTTGATCACTAAGTGTCAAGTCAACCTTTGACTCATTGAACTTTCCCTTGTCTAGCCCCTCTAGGACTTCCATTACCTAACCTCCTGTTAAGTCTTCCACATTCTAGCCCCACTAGTACTTCTATTGTCTAGTTCCTATTGGTTCCGTGTAGTCCAGCTAGAGAGGGTGAATAGCTCTGAAAGAAAGTTAGCACTTCTCTTGCTTTCAGAACTTACCAATGAACACACATTAATTTAACAATAATAAAAACATAAAAATAAAGTAAGAGACACAAAAGAATTTACTTAGTTTGCAATAGAGAGGTTACTAATCCAAGACAATAGAAGCTCAACTAGAAAGATATCCTTCGTTGAAGGCTGAGTAGCCTTTTACAGCAATTTAAGCACAAGCGAAATGGAAACAAAATTCATAGATTAAAGTACAAGTGTGTTGTTTCAAACTTCGAGGACCAGAGCTCTATTTATTCACGTATCAAACTAGCCATTTACTGATGTGGTGGCTCCCAGGTGTCTGGACATGGTTGCCTCGATCCACTTTGCAACGACTCTTCGTCAATGAAATTATCATCATCCCGGCCCCTAGATCTGGTCCGAGAGTCTGGATTCTTGTTGATGTGGGCTCTAGTCTAATCCTTGTTGCAACGGGTCGTTGACGTGGCTGGGACATCCCAAGCACTTGGTCCTAGTCCAGGTGCTTAGAGTTCTGGCACCTGGACTTGGTTCAAGCGCCTAGACACAGTCAACTTAAGTTGACTTGTCCGATAGCTTGGATGATTTTTCAGCCGTCAAGAGTTGAGCTCACCCGAACCTAACTTCGGCCTTCTCCTCGAGCAATCTTCTTCTCATGCTTTTCGTCCCTTGGAAGCATCACGCACGTCCTTCTTGTCCGTCGATGTACTATTCCATATCACATCGTCTCTCGGATGCACCTAGTCTGTCGACTCGCTTCCCGTGTCATCCTTCTCGCTAATTGTGTCTTCAACTCGACTTCTTGTGTTTCTAAGTCCTTTCACACTTAGACTCAAGATATCAAAAACGTAGAGCCTAATTTAACTCGGTTGATCACATTAAAACTCACCTGGGTACTTACAATCTCCTCCTTTTTTATTTGCATCAACACAAGTTAACTTGGGGCAAAAATAAATAATAAATAAAACATTTATTTGCCTTAACATGACATAAATTTGTAATAAAAAATTTAAACCTTCCCTTAACTTAATTCATATTTTTTCCTCTTTGATCACATCAAAAATAAAATAGAAACAAAATGAAAACAATTAAGAAAAATATTGGAATTTTTTCTAGGAGTACAAAACAGATTTTTTTTTTTTTAGAGATATATATTTTTATTGAAATTTATTTTCAAAGAAATAATTTTTTATAAATTAATTCTCTATTTTTACAAAAATAAATTAAAAATTATTATTAAGTTTAGAAAAATCCTGCATATTTTTTATTCATATCAATCATAATTAATCTCAGGAAGATAAAATTTTTTTATGAAAAACAAGTTTTTTATTTGATCAGAAATAATATTTTTTATAGAAATAATAATTTTTTAATTTAAATAATTAAAAATATATTTAGACTCCTACAAAATTTGACTATTTTTTTAATCATTTAACATATAACAATCTTCATCTTAAAAAATAGATTTTCAAAATTAATTTCTAAAAAATTAAAAATTTATAAAAAAAAATCATAAAATACTATTTAACTATCAAAAAAAATCTTGAATTTTTTTTTATCTAACATAAAAAATAATTAATTATCACAAAAAAATGATTTTTTTTACAAATTAATTTTTGAAATAATTTTAATCATTAAAATTCTTTTTTTGAAAGTAAAAAATATAAAAAAAATAATATAATGGTGAAAAATTTTCAAAATTTTTTTGTTAATAGATAATATCATCATTTACCATAGGAAAAAATTTCAATATGAAACATGTACAGTAGGTGTACGAAATAATTTTGTAAACAATATTAAAAATTAAAGCATGCATAAAAAATTAATGTTAATCTGACTAAGCATGATTTAAGAATTTAAAATAAGTTCATACCTATTCCATTTATCAAAAAAATTTATGAAATATATTTTCTAGTTACTTTTTATAATTTGACCCTTATAATTTTTTAAATATCAATTTAGTCCTACAAAATTTAAACTACGAAAAATGTCAGGATTTGAGCATGCAGAATTTTCTAATATTTCTATTTTACCTTTTAACTTTGTATTTTCAGTTGATCAAATTCTTCTTTTAAACATGCATAGTTATTTTTTATATTTATATACTTTGTCCTATTTGTTAGGACTCGTGCGAGCTAGGGGTGAATAACTTCATTGGCTTCTTCGATGATAATTTACAGCAGATACTCGAAGCGAAGACTCCTCAATGCTAACATCTCCGATTTACTTGGTCTCCACTTCCTTAATTAAGGTGACTAATCCAAGGATCCACACGATGCACATTGCTCCACTAGGAACACACTCCTTCTCAGAAATAATTCGGAGGGGGAGAAGCCTCGCACAAGCTCACAACAAGAAATACTGACTAGGTTACACAAGGAATTTAAAACAATTATAGCTATGAACCTTACTTTGCTTGCTCTTTTCTTGCTTGGAATATCATGTTGTAGACTTGAAAACGCAGTAGCACTTCACTCTAAATCATTCAAGAACCGACTGTGAAAAACTTCTCAAAACCCCTCCTATAAAGCCATTAGGTCGTATACTAGCTTATTGATCTTGCCCATTAGTCGATTGATGTGGTCTCTAATCGTTAAATGGTCTCTAATGCTTTTGAAACCTATATGCTTTTGTCTCAAGTTGAATATCAGTCAACTGATGAAAACATCAATCAACTGATCACAACAATCAAATGGAGCACACAAGTCTCACTTACTTCTGTGCTCTCCAATTAGATATCAGTTGACTGATGTCCCATATCAGTCGACTGATCTCATCAATCGAACAAAACAAGAGAGTATCACTCACTTCTATTCTCTTTCTAAGGCTATCAATTGACTAATTCTATTAGTTGAATCTAGCAACTGAATCGACTTACATTAGTCAGTTGCTCAAGCCATCAATTGACTTATCAAACCTATCAATACCTATCTTTGACAAACATAGATCTATGAAAGAACTTCGTTTCATAATAAAAATTACCTCATTCTGATATCCGAGTAAAAAATTATGTCATTTGAAAGTTTACAATATTAAAACTTCCTCGTTGCATGTCAACTCCATGTTAAACTTCCGATCACCAAGTGTCTGGTCAATTTTTGACCCATTTGGACTTCTCAATTAGCCTAGTCCCACTAGGATTTCTTCACCAAGTGTTTAGTCCACCTTTGACCCCTTGGAGTTTTCCATTGCTTAGCCCTGCTAGGACTTCCATCGCCTAGTTCCCAACTAGGTCTTCAACCTCCTAGCCCCGCCAGGACTTCCATCGCCTAGTTAAGATTTTTCCTTGTCAACGTGCGGTTCTCCCTCACCCACTTGGACTTTCCTTTACTAACGTGTGGTTCTCGTCCTTGATCCACTTGAACTTTTCTTTGTCTAACCGTAATTAGGACTTCTCTTTGACAACGTGTGATTGTTCTTGATCCACTTGGACTTTGTTAGGGGTGTCAAAAATGAATCCGACCCGACGACCCAATCCGAGTCGACCCGAAAAAAATCAAGTTCGGGTTGGGCATTTTCGGGTTCAGGTCGGGTTCGGGTTGGAGGGTTGGAGAGTTAAAAATTTTCGGGTCGGGTCGGGTCGGGTCAGGTTCGGGTTGACCCGGGTTGACTTAAATATATGATTTTGTGGGTTTTTTGGGGTTAAATTAAATTTTATTTTAAAAATTTAGATGTTTTTATGTATATTAATATCATGTTTGTATGATAATGATAAAGTATTGAGATAAAAGTGAAGAATTATAAGAAAAATAGTCCAAAAAAGTCATTTTAAATCGGATTTTCCGGTTATATGGGTCAGGTTCGGGTTTAGGTGTTTTGGGTTGAACTCAGGTTCGGGTTGGGTTAAAAAAAAAAACTCAACCCGACCCGACCCACCAGAATTGACACCCCTATATTTTGTTTTGTCTAACCGCAGTTAGGATTTCCTTTTGCCAACGTGTGGTCGTCCTTGACTCACTTAGACTTTACTTTGCCTAACTCTTGAGTTAGAATTTTGTTTTGTCTAACCTCCAGTTAGGAATTTCTCAATTAAGTATTTGATCCTCCATGACCTACTTGACTTCTCTCTCATATACTATCAAGTATTCGATCAATTTTAACATACTTGACTGCTTTGATCATATTTATCCAAAACATATTGTTCAAACATCAAAATTCAAATCCAAATCCATTCGAGTTTAGCTAACTAACTAACTTTGATCCGAAGATGACTTCATCAAAAATCTCCCAACAATAATGCTTCATAGTGACGTAATATCATTTGATTGGTAATAATTAGATATTAACCTGATTAAAACAACAAGGACATGAATTCAACGCAACCCAAGTGGTGGTATCACTTTTAGTCTTAATGCTATCTATATAGACTGTCTAATCGATACAATAATTCAAGATAAATCCAAATGAAGATCGACACACGATCTAACCAAAACGTGCAAGTCACTCAAAAGGTGGCTACGCACAAACTCTTTATGTAACATCGAAATAGCAACATAATCCCGATCGTAGTCTAGTGGACCATCACAAAAGATTCGACGATCTCATCATTCTCGTTAGTTCATATACCATTAATTGTTCTTTGTTCGATCCATAAAAAAAAACAAAAGATATATAGTCAAAGTATTATTTAAAAGAAAAATCAGAAATTGTGGGGAAAATTTTGAAGTAATAATATATACCAAATTTGAAGTTAATATAAAATTGCATGTTGTAGCTTAACTCGTAGTAACCACTCCACGCAATCTTTTAATTATTAAAGTCACATCATGATCTTGAACAAACAAATAGCTAGCCATTTGGATTCATCATAGCTAATTAATTAATTATGTGTTAATTTGATCCTTAATTAAATTTATCAACATTTAATTTTCTCCATCGCCACTACCATATAACTCCTGCCTATCTCCTCTCTCTCCTTCCCTTAACTTCACATGAGCATTTGTTTGTTCATGTACTAACTGTGTCAATCCATACGGAAGGCAAATTCTTCTCTTGATACATAGACAATTTGTTCGTGTCGCACCACAGAGTAGCTAGTTATTTCACTTTGAGTAAATATGGAGACCAAGAGACTGCTAGCATTGCTGGTGCAATTGTTGATAGGGCTGGACATGCTCTCTTTGTCGGTTGTTGTTTGTATTGATCGGAGCTACTTTCCTTCTTCATTTCTCTTCGGCACATCGACTTCGTCGTTTCAGGTGCGAATATTTAAGAAATATCATTTCACCCCCTCAAAACTTTGCAAGAGGAGAGGAGGGGGGTAGAACTATAATTTCTTATAATATATATACACAGATTGAGGGAGCCTACTCGGAAGATAATAAGAGCTTAAGCAATTGGGATATACTCACACATATTCCCGGTATAATTATATTATATATTGAATAATAATAATAATAATATATTTATTTATTTATTTATTATATATTCAGGGCGAATTAGGGACGGTAGCAATGCAGAAATAGCAGATGATCATTACCATCGTTACACGGTGCTAATAATTTTATAAATATGCATAAATATTAATTAATTATTATTGTTTTAATTAATATGATTTAATTGAGTGAAAATATTAATTATGCACAGGAAGATATAGAATTAATGGAATCTCTTGGAGTCAATGCATATAGATTTTCTATATCATGGTCGAGAATTTTACCTAGTGAGTATTTTTTATATTATTTTTTATTCTTTTAATTTTAATTTATTTATTTATTTTCTTAATTTAATTTGGCAGGAGGGAGGCTTGGAGGAACTAATTCACTAGGAATTGCTTTCTACAACAGACTCATTAATGCCTTGTTGCATAAAGGTAATCTTAATTAAAAACACAAAATTAGTAATCCAAAATTGATTAATTTTATTTTTTTTATGAATATATTTTTTGATTTTTTTAAAAATAAAATATTAGGAATAAAGCCATTTGCTAGCTTGAATCATTATGACATTCCACAAGAGCTCGAAGACAGATACGGTGGATGGCTAAACCCACAACTACAGTGAGGACCTTTTTGCATATTTTAGAAAAAAATTGTAATCTTTTTATAAAAATGAAGCTCACAGTGTGTGTAAATTATTTTCTACCAGGGAGGAATTTGGAGAGTTTGCAGACATATGTTTTAGGGAATTCGGCGACCGGGTTAAGTATTGGATGACTTTCAACGAACCCAACATCGTAGTCACTTACGGGTATCGGATCGGATCATTTCCTCCCAACCGTTGTTCGCGTGGATTTGGAGATTGTCGGTCGGGCGACTCTAGCACCGAGCCTTATGTTGCGGCCCATAACATGATCTTGGCCCATGCAACGGTAGTAGAATCGTACCGAAGCAAGTATCAGGTATAGGAAAATTGTATTTTTTAAGAAAACAATTTAGAATTTCAAAACTATGGCATTTTACCCCCTGAAAGTTTATGAAATTAGAGAAAACAAGAAGGTGCTATTGGAATTGCGATGTGGGCCACTTGGTTTGAGCCACTCAGGAATATAACGGAGGATTACAAGGCCTCTCAGCGAGCATTAGCATTTAATACTCCATGGTAATTGATTAATTAACTCTTTAATTATTCTCTTAATTATGCATCAAAAAAATGTTATGAAAAAAATAATAATAATTGCAGGTTTCTTGATCCCATTATACGTGGCGATTATCCTCCTGAAATGAGGCAAATTTTGGGGTCCAGATTGCCAAAGTTCTCAGGGAGTGACAAGAGAAAATTGCAAAGTAAATTGGACTTCGTTGGAATAAATCATTATACGAGTCTCTATGCGAAAGATTGCCCGGAGTGTGGCTCCGTGGGGCCCCGAGGCGATGCCCTCGTGCTCACCACCGGAGAAAGAAACGGAGTCCCAATTGGGAAAAAGGTAAGAGAAATTTAATTTATATAATTATTTGGCGATTTTTGAGATTCTTTTTTTTTTAATCAAAAAGCACATTCCTTATTTTAATTTTAACTAAAATTAAAATTTTAATTTCTAAAATTTTAGAATTTAATAATTTTCATATATTTAAATTATTCTTCTTTATTTTTACACATACAGACAGCTATGAAAGACTTCTTTGTAGTTCCACGTGGCATGGAGAAAATCGTGATGTACATGAAGCAAAGATACGGAAATATACCCATGTTTATTACAGAAAATGGTTAGTATATATGCTCATTAATTACATTACATGCGAAAATTAATGATGAGAATTTCAATATTTTTTATTATTTTTATATAAAATTATTTATGAAATATAAATTTTACTCAGGATATCCACAAAGCAGCAATCACAGTACTCCATTAAAAACATTGTTAAATGATAAGGAGAGAGTGGAATACTTGCAAACCTACCTCACTTCATTGCATCGAGCAATGAGGTATAATTAATCCATCAATTAATTACTTTTATACGGTAGTAATTGTGATCTTAATGAGGTTGATTAATGACTAATGATCGATGATTAATTATATTTTGACTGTAGGCAAGGTGCTGATGTGAGAGGGTATTTCATATGGTCTTTGATCGATAACTTTGAATGGTTATATGGGTATAGTTTGAGGTTTGGACTTTATCGTGTGGATTATGAGACACAAGTCAGAACTCCGAAGTGCTCGGCCAGTTGGTATCAAGAGTTTCTTGGCGATTCAAAATTGTTGATTAAGGAGACATAGAAGATGGAATCATTGAATGTGTAGTTTTATTTGTATGATTATTGATCTTGTCCGTGAGTATTGATGGATGAATCATCGGTAAATTGGCTATGTTGTCAATTTAATCGTCAATCGTCGAATGACAATGAGAATGATGGCTTGGTTTAGAGCCTGGATGGAGACAAACAAGAAGAAGATCATGATTTGAATGATAGTCAAGAGTTCCCCGGCCCAACCACTCCGACACTCAAATTAGAGGATGAAGAAAATGAATAATATGATTACGATATATGTACTGATGCGAATGTGTCTGTGTTTCTTAGAGATTAAAAATGACCATATTTTATAAAGAGAAAACAAACACTTTCCTTCCATTCTGATCTTTATGCTGTCAATATTTAATTTTTTAAATAATGTAAGATTTATTTATCACTGTCTCTTTTCTAAAATAGCTAGAATTTGTGTGATGATTATTCTTTTCCTGAAACGGTTCTTTATCTTGCATTAATGAAAAGTTGGGAGGTTCGAGGAACTACGTAGCTAGGAGACCCAAGAAACTATGTAGCTAGGAGACCCAAGAAGCTAAGAAGCCAAGAGACCTGAGAGGCTAGGTAGCCATGAGACCCAAGAGGCTAGGTAGCCGGGAGACCCATGAGACTACGTAGTCGGGAGACCCAAGAGACTAAATAGCTAAGAGACCCGAGAGGCTAAGGAGTCAGGTGGCCCGAGCCAAACATTAATTTGACCTTCAAAACCACTTTAGCAGATTCACTAACCTCCTCTCAACCGAATCTAACCTCCTCTCATCCATGGCGTCCTACTGATCATTTCCCATATCACAAGTCTTCCTTTCAAATTTAATTGAAGGAGACGAGATTTCGACTAATTGGATGGTGATGTAGTCAGTATGATTCCTACTAACCTTTTTCCTACACTTATATTGATATACTGATATAAATATCTGAAGTCAATGCAAGATCTTATGCATCTCACACTATTCTAAGTTTTTAAATACATAAGTAATGTAATTCTAATGTACTTGTGAGATGCTGGCTACCTAAAACTATAAGTATATTCTTTCTAGGGGAAAACCTAGGCTAAGTCCATAAAAATTTGAAAACATTAACTTAAAAAAAAGTTTTGTAAAACATATGTTGTAAGAAAAACATAGGTTTTGAAAAACAAGGTTCTTTGAGATATGATAAAAAAAAGTTTAAAAGAAACATATAAGCATAATCACTAAAGTGTAAGTCAGCCATTAGGAGCATAAGCTAAAGTCAAAGTCTAATAAAGTCAACTATAGGCAAAATGGATAAGTCGAATCTAAGTAAGTACACATCAGTGTCAAGATATAAAATTTAATTATCTACTGTGAGGATGATGGAGAAGGGCTTGATCTCCCAGATTAGAGCATATCCATCAGCTCAAGATGACAAGTCTGCTAGTCCTCCCTAAAACTGTACATCTCTTGTCGAAAACTAGTCAAAGACGGCTTAAGATGGGTAAAAGACTCCTCAAGTCTGATGACTCTGTCCTCTAGAGTAGGAGGGGCAGGAGGTGGAGATAACTAAAGAAGATCAACAAGAATGTCAGGCATGTCCTCCTCCTTTGCTGGATCTAGATCAGGTTGCGGCTGATCCTCTGGGTCATGCTGATGTTGATCCTTTGGATCAGGCTGATGATGATCCTCTCTCCTCTAAGACACAACTTCATGATCATCTACATGAACACTAGCTAATGCCAAACTCATTTAGGACTTTGACATCACCCAAGGCGACATCAAAACCTAATGACACTAATAGTGAGGTTAAAATGTGGCAATGAGGCATGTGGACCCATCGATTAGTGCTAACATTGGCTAAGTAAATGATGACATGGAAGATATGTAGACTGATATCAATGTCAAGCCAATGACACAATGCATAAAGGAGAAATGAATGGAATAGTCGTATATGGGAGAGAGATCAAGTCAAGTAGGTCATGGAAGACGGATACTTGATTGAGACAGCCCTAACTGGAGGTTAGGCAAGGCAAAGTTCTAACTCGACGATTAGACAAAGGAAAGTCCAAGTGGATTAAGGAGGATCGCACGTTGGCAAAGGAAAGTTCTAACTGTAGTTAGGCAAAGGAAAGCCCAAGTGAATCAAGGATAACTGCACATTGGCAAAAGGAAGTCCTAACTATGATTAGGCAAAGAAAAAGTCCAAGTGAGTCAAATAAGACCACATGTTGGCAAAAGAAAGTCCTAATTGAGGTTTGGTGAAAAGAAAATCCAAGGGGGTCAAGGAGAACCACACTTGATGATTAAAAGTCCAACAAGAAGTTCTCACAATATGAAAAATTCAAGTGAGTCAAAGGTTAACTGAACACTTGATGAAGAAGTTCCAATAGAGATCACGGTTGACCGGATATTAGGCAAGAGAACCCAAAACTTAGATTAAGCAAGTTAGGGTCGGGCAATCAATTGGGGCAACCCATTGGCCCTAAGCTAATCAATTAGGGCTTAATTCGCGAGAGCATAGAAGGTACTGGAATCGATTCTATCATCTTTAATTGATTGGTCCAATCGATTATGCAGTGCTAAATTGATTGGGAGCTTCGCAAGGGAAATTCACGATAACAAAGGTCTATTGGGTCAATCGATTAGGCAGCAATTTGTCGCAAAAAGGCGAAATTGATTGGGGCAATCGATTAGGGCAATCGATTAAAGGCTAGTTCACGAAAATACAGAGAGTTAGGGAATCGATTGGCCAATTGATTCATCCCAAGCCAATCGATTGGGAGAAGTAGAAAAGAGTCGTTGCGTGGTTTGGACGATTGTATTTGACTTGATCTGACTTGGCAATTGATTGGGGGTAAGGGCAATCGATTAGGAGCTTTAAATCAATGCGATATAAAGGATTTCATGAAGATTTAAATCACTTCTTCTTCTCCACCCTTCTCCGCCGGTTCTTGCGAAGTTAGGGAAGAAGTGTTGCTGCATTTCCAACTGATCAAGAGACATTTACAAACAACAAGAGATCAAGCTAGCAAGGTGTTTATTGTATTATGTATTTACTACCTTGTTTTTATTGTATTATTGTTCATCTCCGGATTGTTTTCGAGAAGGAATGTATGTTCATAGTGGAGTTGTGTGCATAGTGTGGATCCTTGAATTAGTAATCTCAAGGCGGTAGATATCAAGTAAACGAAGATGTTAACATTGTTTTAAGTTTTCCGTTGCAATAAATCAATAAGATGAAGCAAAAGAAGTTATTCACCCCCTCTAATTCTCCTTGTGTCCTAAAAGATGCAATATTGATAGTTTGATTAATTGATAATAACAAGAGATTAACCCAAAACAAGAAGGACATGAATTCAACCCAAATGGTGTCATTAATGAACCAATGGTTTTTGTCTTGATGCTGCGATATAGATCGTCCAAGCAATACAATAATTCAAGATCAATCTAGGTGAACACGAGACACAACCTAGCCAAAATGTGTAAGCCGCTAACTAAGAGTAGACTAGTAACAACATGCACGATCTCTTAGTCTAGTAGACCATCACAAAAAAAAAATAGATCTGGCTAACTTAGCGGCACTGCTCCACGGATATAGAGGGAGGTTCATGTAGGTACATAGGTCATAGGCACATGGCGGGGTAAACCTCAGGTTATCAGTTCCTGATAATCGACCCCTGACCATTACGCCAGAGATATCATGCGCCCACCGTCTACGATACGCCTTGGGGGCCAGTAGACCATCACAAAAGATTATACAAATCATCGTTTTCTTATTTTTTTTTTTAATTAACAGCATATATTCATGATTAATTTTGGATGACTGACTATAAATTTTGGTTATAAGGATAAAGCAGTACTCATAGAGATTTATCCAGATAACTAATATTTTTAGACTTGCTTCTCATTGAAAAAGAAAATCTTCAATTAATACTCAAATTTTAGATCTCTATCATGCTATTTTAAAGATCTGTATCCTTGTGATCATTGGGAGCATAGGGTGGTTATAAATGAATCAAGCGTTCGTGAACTAATTTGGTATTCGGTTTGGTAAGAGCTTATTTATGTTCGTCTAATATACACAAGATTAATTAAATAAATAAGTTTGAATAACTTGTTAAACTAAACAAACAAGTTTGAACACATATGTGTTCAGCTCGTTAACGTTCGTGAACAATGTTCACGAACCATATTCATTAATATTTTTTTTTCAATATGCTAAATAAATAATAAAATAAAACAAATAAATAAGTTTAAATTATCAAGCTCAATAACCAATCAAACAACTAAAATTTTCAAATAATCAAGCAAACTTGAATTGAGAGTTCGATAACATCTAAACAAATCAAGCTTGAACCAAATTCAAGCCAAACTCGAACTAAGCTCAAGTCAAGCTTAAATTGAGAGCTCGATAACATCTAAATAAGTAGTCAAGCTCAAGCCAAGCTAAGCTTCAAACAAGTTCAGACTCATAAAAAATAAACCAAGTTAAGCTTGAACAATCATTTTAAAAGTTTGGTTCATTTTAAGTTTGACTCGGTTCGACTCGGTTACCTTATCAAACAAACTTGAACATCCTAAAATTTGACTCGACTCGACTCGACTCGTTTACTGCCCTAATTGGGATTTGTTAGTTAATAAACCATTGTTGGATCCACGAACAAACAAATTCTTTTCTGGTCAAAGTAAAAGAAAGAGACACTGTGGGGAAAATTTTGAAGTAAAATATACCAAATTAAATTTGCTCTAATTCCACGTATTTTTACAGTCAGATCTTGATCTTGAATTTTTTAGATTAACTCGTAGACACGCAATTATTAATCACCACCACTCCACGCAATCTTTTATATATATATATATATATGATTTTGTTCTTCTTCTTCTCTTATTAACAAACCGACCAAACTCTCCTCCAATTATCCATTTGGATCGATAAATTCGAAGACTATTCCACCCAAAAACTTGGAACGTTGACTTTGCATGGGTCGTAGTCATCGTACGGAAGTTAACGTCCAAGCCATGCATGCTTGAATGGACAAGCAATCAGCCATTTGGATATATTCATCCTAATTATTAATTACGTGTTAATTTAATCCTTAAACGCATGCAGTAGGCTATATAACTCCTGCAAAATCTCCCCTCCCTTAACTTCTTCGATCTATTTCATAGAGATATATAGAAAGACAATAATTTATTTGTTTGTTTGTTTGTGTCATGGGGACCAAGAGATTGCTAGCATTGCTAGTGCAATTGTTGATAGTGATCAATTTGCTCTCTTTGTCCGTCGTTTGCATTGATCGGAGCTACTTTCCTTCCTCGTTTCTCTTTGGCACCTCAACTTCGTCGTTTCAGGTATGAATATATATTTAAAAAATTACATCATTCTGTATCGTAGTTAGCTAGAACTATAATTTAACAATATAATCATCTTTTACTATAATAAAATCATAATTAACTGATATATTTATATACAGATCGAGGGAGCTTATTCCGAAGATAATAAGAGCTTAAGCAATTGGGATATACTCACACATATTCCTGGTATAATTATATTATATATTGAATAATAATAATAATAATAATATATTTGAGTTTTTATTTATTTATTTATTATATGTTTAGGGCGAATCAGGGATGGAAGCAATGCAGAAATAGCAGACGATCATTACCATCGTTACATGGTGCCAATACTTTTCTAAATATGCATAAATATTAATTAATTATTATTGTTTTAATTAATATGATTTAATTGAGTGAAAATATTAATTATGCACAGGAAGATATAGAATTAATGGAATCTCTTGGAGTCAATGCATATAGATTTTCCATATCATGGTCCAGAATTTTACCAAGTGAGTATTTTTATAAAATCAAATTATATTAATTTCTATTATTTAAATTTAAATTTTAAATTTTTTATTTGGCAGGAGGGAGGCTTGGAGGAACTAATTCACTAGGAATTGCTTTCTACAACAGACTTATTAATGCCTTGTTGCTTAAAGGTAATCTTAAAACCACAAATTTATTAATCCAAAATTGATTAATTTTATTTTTTAATGAATATATTTTTTGATATTTTTAAAAAATAAAATATTAGGAATAAAGCCATTTGCTACCTTGAATCATTATGACATTCCACAAGAGCTCGAAGTCAGATACGGTGGATGGCTAAACCCGCAACTACAGTGAGGGCCTTTTTGCATATTTTAGAAAAAAATTGCTATCATTTTATAAAAATGAAGCTCACAGTGTGTGTAAATTATTATCTACCAGGGAGGAATTTGGAGAATTTGCAGATATATGTTTTAGGGAATTCGGCGACCGGGTCAAGTATTGGGCGACTTTCAACGAACCCAATATCGTAGCCACGTACGGATACCGGTTCGGATCGTTTCCCCCCAACCGTTGCTCACGTGAGTTTGGCAATTGTTGGTCGGGTGACTCGAGCACCGAGCCTTATGTTGCGGCTCATAACATAATCTTGGCCCATGCTACTGCAGTAGAAACTTACCGGAGCAAGTATCAGGTAGAAAAATTGTAGTTTTAAGAAAAAATACATTTGAAAATTATGGCATTTTACCCCTGAAAGTTTATTAAATTAGATAAAACAAGGAGGTGCTATTGGAATTGTGATGGCGGCCACTTGGTTTGAGCCACTCAGGAATATAACGGAGGATTACAAGGCATCTCAACGAGCATTAGCATTTAATACTCCATGGTAATCGATTAATTAACTTTTTAATTATTCTCTTAATTATGCATAAAAAAATGTTATGAAAAAAATAATAATAATTACAGGTTTCTTGATCCCATTATCCGCGGCGATTACCCTCCTGAAATGCGGCAAATTTTGGGATCCAGACTGCCAAAGTTCTCAGGGAGTGACAGGAGAAAATTGCAAAGTAAATTGGACTTCATTGGAATAAATCATTATACGAGTCTCTATGCGAAAGATTGCCCGGAGTGTGGCTCCGTGGGGCCCCAAGGCGATGCCCTCGTGCTCACCACCGGAGAAAGAAACGGAGTCCCCATTGGAAAAAAGGTGAGAGGAATTTATTTTATATAATTGTTTTAGAATTTAATAATTTTCATATATTTAAATTATTCTTATTTCATTTACATTTATTTACTTATTTATTTTTACACGTGCAGACGGCCATGAAAGACTTCTTTGTAGTTCCACGTGGCATGGAGAAGGTCGTGATGTACGTGAAGCAAAGATACGAAAATATACCCATGTTTATTACAGAAAATGGTTAGTATATATGCTCATTAATCACATGAGAAAATTAATGATGAGAATTTTAATATTTTCAAAATTATAAAAAATTATTTATGAAATAAAAATTTTACGCAGGATATCCACAAAACAGCGACCAGAATATTCCATTGAAAACACTGTTAAATGATAAGGAGAGAGTGGAATACTTGCAAACCTACCTCACTTCTTTGCACCGAGCAATGAGGTATAATTAACTAATTAATTAATTTTATTTGTTAGTAATTGTGATCTTAATGAAGTTGATTAATGACTAATGATGATTAATTTTGGTGACAGGCAAGGTGCTGATGTGAGGGGGTATTTCATATGGTCTTTGATTGATAACTTCGAATGGTTATACGGGTATAGTTTGAGGTTTGGACTTTATCATGTGGATTATGAGACACAAGTAAGAACTCCAAAGAGCTCGGCCAATTGGTATCAACAGTTTCTTGGCGATTCAAAATTGTTGATTAAGAAGACTTAGAAGATGGAATCGTAAAAAGTTAATTAGGTTTGTCCCCAAGACGTAGCACAGCTGGAGGTGATTTTTTTTTATATCCGTGGGACCAGTTCTAAAGGGTCGTTGATGTGACGATTCCATATTTTTTTTTAAAAAAAAAAGTTAATTAAGGAGAATTTGTGTAGTTTTATTTGTATAATTATGTTTAATGTACTTTATTTATTGATAATGTAATGAATTTATTGTTGATAATGTAATGAATTTATTTATTAAAAAAGGCAAAAAATATTCAAAAATATCTCTTTGTTAATCTATATCATTCAAAAACATTAAAATAATACTTATCTATAATTTTCTATCTAAAAAAAAATTATTTTAAAGAGGGATGTTTTGGGAATTTAATTATTAATGAAATATTGTTTTAATAAATTTTAAAAGATAAATGTTTTTTTTTGTGATATAGAAAAAACAATGCCCTTTTAATTTAAAAAAAATTACATGAATATATTGTTGGATATAAGTGATGTGAATAGAGAAAAGGTGGACTTTAGTTCTATATTGAGAGTTTGATGGCATGTTGGTTGGTTTATATTGATTCATATATATTGAGGATGTGAATAAATGTATGGGAAGAGACTCTCTCTCATGCGTGGGTGCGTAGGGGGTGCACTCAACCATGTTGATTCGTGTGTGAGCACGATCTTCGTGCATCGAATGTCGGACCGGTCGAGATTAATACAGAATAAAAACGGTTAAGCGATAATGAGTGAAACGGTGGACGTTTCATTGCTCAGTAAATAATGGTCATTAATCAACCATTAACTTGGTATGTCTCTTTGATTGCTCGGCTCGATTTGTCTGCCCACCCGGTCGACCTCTTTCTGCCTCTAGATTGTACTGCTCAGTCGACCTTTCTGATCTGCTATGTCCGTTTGTGCTGCTCGGTTGACCTTTCTGATCTGCTATGTCCGCTCGTGCTGCTCGGTCAATCAGCTCGGTCTGTCTGCCCCGTCCGGTCAGACTCTTTCTACCTCTAGATCATACTGCTCGGTCGACCTTTCTGATCTGCTACGTCCGCTCGTGCTGCTCGGTCGATCAACTCGTTTTGTCAACATTGTACAGACTGTTTTCATAACCTGACAGTATGAGATTATCCGCTCAGATCATCTCTATTATAAATTGAATTTAAATTTTATATAATTTTAAATTCAACTAATATCCCGTATATTTCCACTAACATATTATTTTTTCGAACATACATTTATTCAATTTTAAAAAACACTTTTTTGCATGCATGAAATATTTTTAAACAATTGGTATGGTTTTAAATTTTAAATTAAGGGAATTAAAATAAAACTAACATGTTAGGAAAAAAAATATTGAATCAGGTACCAATCAGGAACAAATCTCATAGAAGTTTGCTATCGGTGGTTAGCGCCAAGTTGGGATCCAATTGAGAATAAGATGGCAGGGGGCAAAATGAACATTTTAGGGATCATGGTTAAGGACGGACGGCTGAGTCAACTATTTAGTTAAAAAAAAACAGAGAGAAAGCCAAGGTAAAGTAAAAGAAAATTACGGCATTCTCTTCGATTTCCTGTCGCTCGCCATGGATTCCAGAGGCTCGAATCCATAGCGGCGATTTGATCCGTCTCCGCCATGAAGAAGAAGGTATGCATCTTCTCCTCCGCTTGCCATCGCCCTTTTCATGCTCTTAGCGTCTTCGTAATCCATCTACTTCTCCCCTTTGACGCGGATCGGGCGGGCAGAAGCTCTCCAGCGAAGACTTGTTCCGAGAGCTGCTGCAGCAGCTCGGAGACGACGAGCCCGTGGAGTTCCAACTCCCGGATTGGTCGAAGCAGCGGAAATTGACGCCCTACACGAGCTACACCGCAATAAGGCGCAGTATCCTTTTGCTTGTTCATCGCCCCCTTTCCGTCCTTTCATGCAACGATTCTGATTCATGTGCGTGTGATCCGACATTTCCACTGCAGCAACTGTTTGTGAGCAAGTCTTTATTTCTAGAAGAGGGGATTTGAGAAGGAAAAGGGATTAAAAATCAGTTTTTTTTTTGTCGATTATAATTGTTTTCCTTGACCAAAGAAGATGTTTATCTCACCAAGAAGATGAAAACGCGCGTGCCAGATGAGGGCATTTTCTGCTCCTGCGTTCTTTCGCCGGGAATGCCAGCCGTCTGTGGAAAAGATTGCCTTTGTGGGTAAGTCTTACCCAGTGTTTAGGAACTTGGTTATATCATTGATGAGATAACCTTATCCAATAACCATCATCGACGGATGAGCATCGTCTATTATTAGCATCTCCTCTTCCAACATATTCACAATCTCGAAATTAGTTGAATAATTTCTTTTTTTTGCCTGTTCACCCATTAATCAGTTTTTTTGTGTGGGCTGAATGACTCTCTACATGCCTTAAAGATTTACATTTCTCCTAATATTTACTCACTTCGAAGTTTGGAGTAAAACTACAGTGCATCTCAACAAATGACATCTTTGGGTTAACAGGATGCTTTTGTCTTGCTGCTCTATGAGTTGCAAGTGTGGAAATCTATGCATTAACAAACCGTTCCAGTACCGACCAGTGAAGCAAATGAAGTTAATTGAGGTACAAATCTTGACCATGTCCTTGCCCCTTCTTTTTGTTCGGAGTCTGTTCACAGTTTTTACAGTGATTATTCTGAGAAAAAAGGCAACGGCGAATATTTAGTAATAGTGTGTTCAACCAATATCTATCAATGGCCTCAAATCAACAGATTCTTTATTCCTAACTATTCTCAGCTGTTTGTTTTGTGTAGGTCGGCTTAATTAGAGATCCTCATATGCTTAAATTTCAAAGACCATTTTGTTTTTTTTTTCTGTCCTCGGCCTCCAAGAACTCTGTCTGGTTTGCTTTCCTGCTCTTAATTATGATAATGTATTTACATCTATTTAATTTTCTAACTAGAATACGAAAATGACTGGCTTAGATGGAATCACTTTTAATTTTATCTGGTTCCACTCTTTTGGTTCTCACTATCTGTATATGCATCTATTTAGCTTGCCATCATTTGCTTTTAGTTTTATTCTGATTATGTTTTATACCTAACAGTTTAGTATCCTGACAACGAAGTGTAGTTATAGTTAGTCAATAGTTCGTTCTACACTTTTGTTACTGATGTATGATTATTTGCATTATTTTTTGGACCAATGGAAGAAAAGTATGATATTTTGTTACAATTATTGCCTGGTTAAGAGAAGGTATGATATGTTTTTTTTCACAGATTGGTAATCTTATATAATGAGATTACTGGATGGTGAGCTAGGTACTGAGTAAGAGTTAATCAACAAACTGATTCAGTTACTAAGCAATTTCGAAAGTCAAATGATCAAGCACTCATTTACTTTTAAAATTTTACTCTAGCTCACAGTACCTTTGATAATCCACTTTTGAATGCAAACACGGTGCCAATCCCTCTCTTACTGGGGGTTGCACCTACAATGACTCAATTTGAAACCCTTTCTTGGTTTATCTTATTTCCGTTAATCGTGTTCCTTTGAAACAAATAGTTGTAAATTAGATATGTTTATCAGTCTTGTATGAAACCGATCTTTATTTTGTAGACAGAGAAATGCGGAGCTGGGATAGTAACTGAAGAAGATATAAAAAGAGGGGACTTTGTGATTGAATATGTTGGCGAAGGTAAATATTTGATAATAATCACCATATATTCAAATAGGCAGCAAGATGAATATATATATATATATACACACTTGTATATTTCTGACTGTATTCTCTCCTTTGCTAAATCTCCTCAGTGATTGATGACAAAACATGTGAGGAAAGGCTGTGGAAAATGAAACATTGTGGCGATACCAATTTTTACCTGTGCGAGATCAGTAGGGACATGGTCATTGATGCTACATTCAAGGGAAACAAGTCTAGGTTTATAAACCATAGCTGCCAGCCTAATACTGAGATGCAAAAATGGTTATCCTCTATACTTTGTCATAGAATCCATAAAATTAGAAACTGTTTCTCACGATTCCTTATGTAGGACAATTGATGGAGAAATCCGCATTGGAATATTTGCAACCCGGGACATAAAGAAGGGGGAGGAACTGACCTACGATTATAAGTAAGTTTACATCAATGTTTTTTTTGCCCCCTAAACTTTTTTTTCATCGAGAGTATTTTTGTGATTTCAATAGAAGTCCCTGTGATTCACAGGTTTGTACAATTTGGAGCAGACCAGAATTGCTATTGTGGTTCAGTAGGTTGCAGGAAAAAGTTGGGTAGCAAACCAGGAAAGCTAAAAATTCCTACTTCAGATGATTCTTTGGAATTAATACTTTGTCAGATGGCAGCTTCCGCTCCCAGTTCAAAGTCACTTCTTTATGCAAAAACTGTAAGTTTCTTATGCCGCTTCAATTAAGTTGAGATTTACAATGCTTCTTAAAGTCTCTGTGACAAAATTGAAAGATTCCTCTTTACCAAATTTGATTAATGTTGGAATTCTATTTTATAGGATTTGCAAAGTGGGAGACCGAATATGGGTAAGACAGAATCAAATTTATTGAATTATGAGTAACTGTTATTTTTAACTGATCATTGCATCATATGATTCGGACAATTGTGAATACACTGTGTTTTGTGAATTGTTAGTCAAATATATAATTAAAATTCTTCTACACTCTGAAGGATCATGCTCTCTTCTTGCTCCCAAAAGAAAGAGTGATTTCGAGAGTTGCGTCGGTGAAGTTGTGCGAGTATGGTCCCCGCAGGATAAAAGGTACCCAATGTTTCTCTATCTGAATGCATTCTAACATTCATTCCTTGCTACACCATATGGTTCAACTTATAGTCCACTTTTCCTAGTTTTCAAGTGGCGATTTTCATGATAAATAAGTATGGGTACAAATTTGGTATAAAAAGCATCTATAGGACTTCTGAAGTGGATATGAAATGCAGCTGAAATTGGACTTACGCTTTCTACCGCCAATAAGCATACGCATTCGAACATTGCATCAGGGGATGGGCCTTAGAGCGAAAGCCTTTCGTGATCATGTTAGCTGAAGAACTCTGCATGATTCGAACTAAAAGAGCCAACTCTATCTCTGAAGTTCTCAATGATGCTCGCTAATAAACTTTTTGTGTTCACTTGTTTGAAACTTTTTATTTTATGCTCACCTAGACTTGTGTTTGCTTGTTCGAAACTTTTTTTTTTTATGTTTTACCTTTAGTGCTCAGATGTAAAGTATCAAATGTCGCAGGTATTATGGCGGAGTCATACTAGCGTTCCACCGCTTTTCCAAGGAACACACTGTAAGTAATTTATTTTCCATGGATAGTTGAGGAATCTACAGACTCCTGAGAAGTTCTGCAATCTTTTACTTTTTCTGTTTCACCAGATAGTCACAGAGGATGAGCGAGTTGTGCAAGTCGATCTCTCGAAGGAAGATTGGGATCTCTTATGATCGTCAGTGATCGTCCAGTCGTGGAGTCATTCTGAGCGTCTACTACCGCTCTCCGACGGCATTAAAAACTAGGTTTACTAGCTGCTCTGAATGTAAGCTCTTGTCGAACTCCAGAATTTTAGTGATCTTGAAGATGTGCAAAATTGTTAGGGTCAATAAGCATTCTATTTAAGGCTATGGCTAATAACTTAAATCATTCAATCATAACCTAAGAAGTGGTTTGTTATTTAGTTCTCGATCGATTTGTAAGGATGAAATTCATCATTCAGTCTGTCAAGTGGCATATGAAATACATCAAATAGACGATACAGGTGACTTTGAGCTACCTTTTGAGATACGGGCATACATCGTTTCATAAGTTAGGATGATAAGCAAGGGATTTGGACCATAATTTGTTGAATTGTGGTATGGATTGTATGATCTGGAAATATCAAATCGCTTTTGGGTCGTTTGGATTCATCTTTTGCGATGGAATCAAAGCAGAATCGGTGAGATCGGTAAAATTAGAGCAACATCGATCTTACGTTACAACGATTCTATATATTTTTTGTTTGGGTTGATTTGTTGGCATTTAAACTAGATCATCTTGTGGTGTTTTTTTGATCCGAAGATACAAACCCTAAAGATTTTATCCTAATTCCAAATACATCTTGCATAGGATCATAATTCTATCAACTATGATTTGGACCATTGCAAGCCATAGTCTATTGTTGCAAGAAACAAGGTCTATTCCGCTACGGGTCGGTCCATATGACAGCTCTATATGTTGCTAGAGCTTTTGATTTGGTTTAGGCAAATCGGGTTGGCGTACTCCGTCAAACAATTTAAGTGGATTGAGTTGAAATTTTATCAACTCATTTAAAAACGGATCTAGGCGGGCCTATCTGCTTAGGTCTGTTCTCGATGGGCTTGAATTATCCTATAGGTTAAGGACAAAAAAATATCCCAAAACTTAAAATTAAAATGAAAAATTCAACAACTTTAAAGATCAAACTTTAACTTGAATCAGCTAACTCCAACTTTATACTTAAATAAAATAAAACACAAGTGTAAAAAGAACAAAAAGCAAATGCTCATAAAAACATACTCTTAAATTAAAAATGCAAACTTTAACTTGAATCAGCTAACTCCAACTTTTATACTTAAATAAAATAAAACACAAGTGTAAAAAGAACAAAAAGCAAATGCTCATAAAAACATACTCTTAAATTAAAAATGCAAAGTCCCCACTCCCAATGCAAAGTCCCCACTCCCAGTTAAACTTTGGATATGAAGATACTTAATATTATCGCATCTGTGTACTAAATTATGGGTTTGATCTGTCTAATCCGTAATCTAAATTTAAAAATTATATTTTTTTATATATAATTTTATTTTTTTGGTAGGTTCATAAAATTTAAAGGAGAGTTCTATAAAATCGTAGCTTAATCTGTTATATTATATAGAGCTAAATGTTGAGTTATGACTCAACACATGAGCAGAAGATGAGAGTTGCATAGATGAGTATATTAAGATGGATGTATGTACGAAATGTGCGACGTAAGATATGTAGGATATCATCCTCTCTCTCTATATATTTAAACTTTATATCCTGCTCACCCACAATGATCGACCACCAGGCCCGGCTAAGGCATAGGCCATTAAGACCTATGCCTAGGGCCCCAATATTACTGGGTCCATTGATTAAATAATTAAGTAGACAATTAAAAAAATTAAATTGGGTCATTAATATTAATTAATGATAGCATACACATTAATAAATATCATGCTAACTCATTAATTGCATCTTATCAATTAATTCATTATTCATATTTATACCTTACATGTATCCTTATTTCCTCATCATTACAATTAACCAAGATTTTATTTTATTTAATCTTATTTCCTCATAATCACACTTAGCCAAGATTTTATTCTATTTAATTATATATCTTATAAAACTAAAAATTTATTTCCTTCTCAATATATCTAAAAAAATCCTAATTATTCTTTCACTAGCGCTCGGTGCCTATTTCTTTTATGATCATTAATTTTGTATGTTTATGCTCTCGCCAGTATATTTTTGTTTTCTCATCAATAATTCTGTAAGTTTATGCTCTCTCGCTGGTGATACTCTCAGATAATGCTTTTCTCCTCCCTCGTCGATAATATTTCTTTCTTACTTTTTCTTTTTCTTCCTCGATAATAATATGAATCAGAGATTTTTTTTTAACGTAAATAAAATGTTTCATCAGAAAAAAAATCAAAATTAAAATTAATAAAGTTTTATTTACATTCAACAATATCTCAAAAAGATTAAATAATTTTAAAATAATATTTTATTTTTTAAAAAATAAATCAAATTTTTTTAAATCGGTCATTCTCAATCCCAAATTCAAATAAAAAAATTAAGCAAATAATTTAAAATTTTATTAAAGGATTATTTTTATTTTTTGCCTAGGGCCTTGGGAATCTTGAGACGACCCTGTCGACCACCGTGGGCAACTGTGCATTTCATTTTTATTTTTTTATTATTATGTTTTTTTAGCTTGCGGGTACGTTAGGGATTATTTGATCGAGGGTCATCTTGATAACCATGTTTGATTTAGGGATTCAATTATTCCCGACTAAACATACATGCCCATCAATAGCAAACAACATTAATTCGGGAATTCAAATCGGAATGAGATTACCTTTGATTTTTGAGGTTTTTCTTGATTATGAGATTATCGAAAATCTTAATTAAATAGAATAAAATCTTAACTTAAGTGCAATTATGAGGAAATAAGATTAAATAAAATAAAATTTTTGTTAAGAAAAATGCTTGTGAGAGAATAATTAGGATTTTTTTTAGAGATAAAGGAAATAGTTTATTAGTTTTATAAGATATATATAATTAAATAGAATAAAATCTTGGTTAATTGTAATGATGAGTAAATAAGGATATGTGTAAAGTATAAATAGGAATAATGAATTAATTAATAAGATGTAATTAATGAGTTAACGTGATATTTATTAATGTATATATTATCATTAATTAATATTAATGACCTAATTTTATTTTTATAATGTTTACTTAATTATTTAATTAATGAGTCTCATTAATATTAGGGTCTAGGCATGACCATTATGTTGAGCCGGGCCTGCTGTGCGGCATGACTGTGCATCGCCGAGTTTATTTTATTTTATTTATTTATTTTAGTTTGTGATTAAATTATTTAAAATTTAGTGGTTGAATTACAGTATTAAATAAAAAAAATTAAAACGAACAAAATTGTAAGATTATCACGAGATGTGCATACGCAGGATGCCTGGACCGGGTCGATTCAGTATTGTGAACCGGACTTAAGCCTACTCAACGGTCCATCGCCTCTCTCTCGCTCGCTGTGGGACTTCCTCCTCGGCCATCGCCAGAATCTCCTCGGCCAGCGCCTCCACTAACCGCCTCCGCCTCTCTATCCAAGGTCAGTCATAATCTCTCCTTCTTCCTATCCTCGCCTCGGTCTTCCTCGTTCCGGCAACCGGCACTTTCTTCTCGTCTTCTCTATCCCCCTCGCTCAGCTTTCGCCCTTTCTCTTCCTTCCGTTCCCCTGAACCGTCCCTTCCTGAGCATAGACCACTACGTCGTTGCGTATCTAGTTACCTTTGCTTTGTTTTTCTTATGCTCGCTTTTCAACGCCCGTCCTCTGCCTTCTCTTGTATCCATCGCCACTACCGGCTGAGTCGGTTTAGGTCATCTTTCGTTCTTTAGTTTATATTCGTTTTTGAAGTTGTTCGCTTTAAGCGGATTGCTTGGTTGTTTCTTGATCTGGATTGTGGTTCTGGTCTTTGTTTCTGCATATATTCTATGTGTAGATTTGGTTTGATCTATGGAAAATTTTATATTTCTTTCTTTCTTCCCTTCCCCGCAAGATATTATGGATCATTGGGTACGGCCATGCAGCATGCTGAATTTTCATCTAATTGATTGAGTAATACGTTATCACATGTTAGGCTGAATGAATGTGATTTGACTTTCTTGTTATCCCACGATCATCTTCTTTTGCTAGCCTGATAATTGGAAGAAAATGGAAAATGGTGGAAGCTAGATGGAAGAGTAGCATAAAAAATAAGCAAAAAGTTTACTCAAGTTTTCATAGGGTCATACTTGAATGACAAAGTGTTTCAATATTCTGATACGTGGTACACCATTTGATATTTGTAGTTGAAAGTGTTGGGAGTCTATGACTCCTGCTTCCTCCTTTGCCTCTCCTATACTCATTTTTTCCCCCCAAAAGTACATTTGCCATTGTCATTGTTTTTAGTAGATGGTTTACCCACTGCTATAGTCATTTTCCTATTCAAGTGTTTGCTTGTACTATGTTAAAAGTCAGTATCATATCAACGTCTTCAAGCAACTGGTATAGAATGTTTTTGCCTTTTTCAGTGTGTATTGTATAGATACCATCATTTTTCCATGCTTATGTAAAAGAAGGATCTTTTTGAACTGGCAGTATCAAAGCTTCTTAGGAAATAAGCGTCTATGTGGCTTTCTTAAAAAATCTAAAGCATCCAAAGGAAACTATTTTTAATAGTTCAGACTTCAGAGATGGATTCAGATATCTTAATCAGCTGCATAGTTGCAATATCTTTGAGTTTGGTTCAATAGTTGGGAAGTACCTGCAAGTTTTAAGACGGTAATTTTTAAAAAAAATTAAAAAATTGATTCCTTTTGTTGATTACAATTTTGTTCAAATAATAGGTAGTCAATTGCAAAGAGATATGCTTGTTGAAGTTCCTAATATCTTAATTTCATATCATGGCAATTCACTTCTATGTCTTCTCATAAGTTTATTATTAGCTTGTATAGGATATTGTTGGCTTTACTGCGGTTGCTGCTAGGTTCTGTAACATGATTCATGGATTTCTTCCACTAAATAGCTACCTTCAATATGCATGGCTTTTCCTCTTTATATATATGTCTGTAACTTTCATTCATTATTGTGTTTGGGAATAAGCACATGCATGTTCTCAGTTTGACACTTTTGGGCTTCATTTTTGGTTTTCTCCTGCTTGCGTTCTTTTTAAATTCTTAGACTACTTCACCGATAGGAGTATTGCAAGTAATCCTCAATGCTATTAGTATTGACAATAAATTGCACAGGCCACTCTTCATCAATGGTTTCTGCTCCTAAAATAATGCATTATGGTGTGTTGAATTCTTGACAGTGGTATTTAGGTGGATCAATTCATACAAAGAGGTTAGTTATTTAACTTTCATCTTTGCTATGTAGGTCATAACTGAGTAAGTTTATCTTTGGAAGCATTTTGTTTTTGTTATTCATACTCAGATCTTATATTTTGTTCAAACATGATTGCAAATATATAAGTCTGAGCTATATACACAAATATGTAAAATGGTATTGATGATGTTGGATGAATCTCTTCACACACTTTTGTAGTTTCATCACGCATGCATGTCAAGTAAACAATTTTAAAGCTCAAATTGGTTGGTTTTAAAGTAATGTTTCTCATATTATAAGATGTCTTCCACATCTCAAACAGAATTTTCCTAGTATAGTCCCACCTTGAGAGTTCTAGGATAACAAAAGGAGTTTGTAGGATTAGATTAATGAAGTATAATTTACAATTTACTTGCACTTAAGCATTTTTAGCCAGTAGTTGAATCACAAAATTCAACGGACTAGTTCTCCCATTTGAATTTCAATTAACTTGCACTTGAGGCGAGTGGTTGAGTTAACAATTTAATGGATTAATTCTCTCATTTGAAGTTTTCTGTGACTTTTTGGTATCGGAGTGATAATCCCAAGCATGGTGAGATATTTGGAAAAGACATCTTGTGTGATAGTGAAGCTACCATTGAGCCTTACATATCATCAACTGTGGATGATTGTGGTTTGAGTTGAGTTGGACTTTGGATCTTAATAGGGATATTAAACCTTTAAGTGGGGAGAATGTGACAATATCATCTGGTACTATATGAGAGTTTTGGGCTAATACAGGAGGTACCTTGATAGCTAAATGAACTACTAGTCACTTTGGCTGGTGGTTAACATGATGAGTCAATTCTCATTTGAGTGGGTTATGACAGGAATTATAGATGTTATGTCTTGGGAGGATCTACTGCTGATTCTGATTTTTGAACTTTACGGGGAATCTGTATATTAATGATAAAAAATGATACTCAAATAATCTAAGGATTCAATGAAACATGAATATGCTTGAATGTTTTGCTTTCTTTTGTTCCTTACCTAATCGTTCACCTATTATCGCACTGATTAATTGAGTTGTTGACATTGTCCTTGTGAAAAAATAAAGCTTTAAAAACTCTTAAGAAGAAACATGTACGGGATATAAATGCTATTTTTCATGTAAAATCAGTCACCAATTTCTTCATTGTTATATTTACAAGTTATTATTTTGAGAAAGATATATTCGTTAATCCTTTATAATTGCTTATCGAAGAATGAAAATCTGACGTTTTCTTTTTAACTTTTAATCTTTGATGGCAAAATGGAAAATTTACCTAGAGAGTCATAGGTGTTTGAGAATTACTGGAAACAGTTCACCATTGTTTTTAGCAGGATAATCGCCTTGTTCAAATTATGTGCTTATTCCTGTGTTTTTCTAGTATATGAAATACATGCAGTTTTATTTTCTAATTTAAAGCCCGTAAACTCTGTTATTTACTATGTTTCACTAAATACCTTAGTCTGCCATAGAACAGATTCAACTATGTGGTTCTAAGGGGAAAAAAAAACTTTATCATAGTTTTCTTCTGAGATGACTTAGTTTTGGTAGTTGACATATGATCCTCTCTTCTAACATTCTTTATTTTCTTGACTTTCATTATTCTGCATGTATTGAAATAACTTCTAGATTTATGACCTAATAGGCATGGGTTGCTGTGGTTGCTTTGGATTTTTGAGAAAGCCACAGAGATACCTTATCCCTTTCAGACGCTCTAGTGCTCCGTTCCAAGAGTTCCTTTTGCCAGAAAACATGGATGATCATGATGGTATATTTTACAACAGAGACTATGGGAACCATCATTATGACAGTGATAGTGGTTCACAGCATGTTGTTAAGCATTCGGAAGAAATTCTCTTATGGAGAGCTCATAATGGATTGATATGCAGGGAGATCCCGGTAAAGGAAACTCGAAGGCTTATTCTTTCAGAGGTAAAGTTTAGATTTTCTGATAGCATTGAAGTAATGGTTGTTCCATTCAAATAAGGTAGAGATGTGGTAAAAATCTTGTCATTGTAATCTTTAACTGGATCACATTATGATTTATGGCAAGCTTCTTTATTTATTAACTTCTGATTTTTCCTCCATATGGTAGTTACTCTTTGGTTCTTCATGTTGACTTTAAGGCTCTGTTTACTCCAAATGATGAAAAGGGGAGGGAAAAGGATTTATTGAGGAAAAAAATCCCTAGGGAAAAGCAAAGGAAGGGAAAGAGAAAAGAAACATATTCATTGGGAAGGAGTAGGGAAGGGAAGGGGGAAAGGAAGGAAAGGGGAAGGGATGGTGGCATAGTCCGTCACGTAGTTGTAGGTCAAGCAATAGCCACACTTGTGAGTCCTGGTCAACATCAATGCCACAGACTCGCTCTGCAGCTTGACATCGAACAAGCACCCGAAATAGGTCAAGGTCAAAATGTCAATCACGGCCCAATCCGGCTCCTCCTTTTCATCAATGGGGATAGGGATTTCTTCTTGAGGGGTAGAGACAGGAGGAGGAGGAGATACGACAAGGGTGGTGGAGGAAGAGGCGTGGTTGAGGCGTCGAGTTCCTCCTGGGCGGCGTCGGCGAGGGCACCCTGGAGCTTCTTGTATTCATTGATGAGTGTGGGGATTGTGGGCTTGGAGCGGAGAACCTCTTCCTGCTCCTTGTTGAGTGACTTCCCTTGTGCGAGGCTCTCCTCCATTTGCAAGATGTGGTTATGCTTCTTGTGAATCCGTCTGTCCATTAGGTAAACAAAAGATAGGAAAATAATTCCTTTTTTTTGAAATAAATATGAGAGAATTTTCTACCGTGGAAAATTCACAGTTTTTGTTTCCACCCTTCCATGTAAAGTGAGCCTAAAACTTTCTATCTTTGCAAGTTATCTCAATGTGATAGCAGAAACTCTTATAGGTCCACTTGAAAACCATAAATTTAAGTCCTCACCTCAAATTTTTTTCTTAGCAACATAGGTTTTCAACACTATTGAAACTAATAATGGCTTGTTGATGTTGATATATATTTTTAGACATCCTTACATGATTCCTCTTACCTTATGTGAAATAAACTTTAGTTGCTCACTAGGGAAGTGAGGCACCGTTCCCTATTTATTCTGGGTTCATTGTCATTGTCTTGTTATGTTTCATGGTTAAAAGTTGATCTGATGCTTCGATGATTGTGATAAAAGATGCGAACTAACCTACACTTCTTTTTTGTTTCTTTGTCTTGTAATCTGAACATTATTTTTCTTTAATGCACTTTAGGATGATGATGGTAACAAGATGATCAATGAATATGTTCGGCAATGTAAGATTGGTTCTGGTAGTTATGGCAAAGTGGTAAGCTAGGCATACTGTTAGGTGTATCTTGCAGCTATTTGCTCTGAAGTGTAAAGAAATGTTCTTGCAAATGAACAGGTCTTATACAGAAGCACCAAGGATGGGAAGCAATATGCAATCAAGGTACCAAAATCATTATTATCAATCCTTTGATTGGTTTAGTCTGTAAGGTCAGAATTAAAAAAATATATAATAACAAATACGACTTTTTGGAAATGTTGTACCATCTATTGAAGATAGAATTCCTTACCTCATTTGCTCATTACAGAGTTACTGCACTCAAGGCAATATGCTCTTTGAGATTATGGAGAAGTTAAGCTTGGTCATAGATACAACGCCTAGCATTTGTAATTAGAATGACCTAAAACCATTCAAAATTGGTTCTTATCCTGAGTATCAGATTGATTTGTCCCTTGAATAATACACACCAAATAATTGAGTTGTCTGAGACTTTAACTGTCTTGGCTGAAAAATCACATTCTCATGTGTTCTGAGCCTTTAGTAATGTCATTTCTCCTTCCGATCTCTCTTCTAGGCTTTATGAAACTATGCTACAGAATACTTTATGCAGGTTTAATGAGGAAAACAGAAAGTTCTCAATAATTGAATCATTCCATTAATTAAACATGTGGGTTCTGTTCAAATGAATGTGTTCCATTTTTTTTTCATTCACTATATGCATTACTTATGATGACATTGCTTATTTTCCACAGAAAATCAGAATTGATTAAGCATGCTGGTTGCTAATATTGCAGATTTTCCACAAATCACATTTGTTAAAGTCGCATGTGGCTCCTTCTGAAACTGCCATGAATGATGTTCTTCGGGAGGTTAGTATGATTCTTGCAGATTGCTTCTAAATGCAATCTTCCCTGTAGTATTTTTTATCCTTCCCAAACTATAGGTGCACGTATTGTTTTCATCTGTTATCTATAGTTGAGCAGTAAGGGTTCTGCAGGTAGCAATCATGAAAATGTTGGATCATCCAAATATAGTTAATCTCATTGAGGTCATTGATGATCCGAACACGGACAACTTTTACATGGGTATCCTCTCGCAACTAGTATTTGGTTGTTGTTACTTACACAATTAATTTTCCTATTGGTCATCTATCCTTTTGCAGTGTTAGAATATGTTGAAGGTAAGTGGAATTTTGAGGGCTCTGGAGCAGCTAATTGCTTAGGAGAAAGCACAACGAGAAGATACTTGCGAGACATAGTTGCTGGTCTGATGTATCTCCACTCTCATGTAGGACTTGCAGAGTACTAAGTTAAAAGTTGTCTTACTTCATTGATTTTGTAATCGTCTTGGACACCTGCTGGCCTACAGAAATCATTACTTTAATTTTTTTCCTTTATTTTTTCTATTTTTTGCACAATGCATTTGATTCTTTATAAATTTATTTTGTGTTATGCTTCTAAAGTTGGCAAAATAATGGATGAAGAACATATTCCTAGTGAGCACACATAAGAAGGCTTCTTTTTTCTTTCTTTCTTTTCTTTCCATTGTTTGTTACATGACAGCTTTCTTTAGCAATTTGGTTCCTCTGCTCATCTGGAACACCGAAATCAAGCTCATGCTGAATATTGTACTCATACTAAGAATGATGTTTTACTATACTGAGAATCATACAGATGCGAATTCTAAAATTCATCTTCCTCTAGGAGACTTTGATCCACGAGGTTAGAAGAATGAAAAAAAAAAAGGATTTAGTTTTGCAAGTGGACTTTTTTGTAGTAGGTGAAGGCCTCAGGTTACCAGATCAAGATTGGGAATGTTGCTTGTGTAGTCTATAGAATTTAGTTAGCAATATATTGTTTCCTGGGTTTCTCATCTAATGAATTCAATTCAAAGAATAACATTAATCTGACAGATTATTTCGTGTTATTGGCTGTTGAATTTTGCTGTGACAAGCTCATTCTCTGAATCTCAGAATGTCATCCATGGGGATATTAAACCTGATAATCTTTTGGTGACTAGAAGCAACAATATAAAGATAGGGGACTTCAGTGTTAGCCAAGTTTTTGAGGTATTATTTGGAACCTATTAACTCAAACCGCTGTGCTTACATTTATATTTTTGTCATTTCATACAAGCCTGGATGAACTGCAGGATGATAATGATGTACTTAGGAGATCGCCTGGGACTCCTGTTTTCACGGCACCTGAATGTTGTCTAGGTATGAATGACAATATCATGTTCTAACAATATCCCACATGAAACTTATACATCATCTTCTCCTATTTCCACACAGATGTTACCTATCACGGTAAGGCTGCCGATACATGGGCAGTTGGCGTTACCTTATATTGCATGGTCTTTGGCCAATATCCTTTTCTAGGAGAAACCCTCCAGGACACATATGATAAGGTGCACACAAACTACTCTCGAATCATTTTTTGCTTTACTTGCTTTAACTGACAACCGCAACTGAAAAATCTAGCTCTTGATGTAGATCGTCAACAATTCCTTAATTATTCCTGACGAAGTAGATCCACAATTGCGATATTTAATCGAAGGCCTTCTCTGCAAAGGTTTTTCTTGTTTACATTCATTCAATATTTATCAATATCACTATCCTCATTCTTCCTCCCATTTCTCTACTCATGATATTTTGCCCCGCAGATCCTAAAGCTCGGCTAACCTTGCGTGCCGTATCGGAGCATCCTTGGGTCATCGGTGATGACGGTCCAATCCCACAGTACTTGTGTAGGTGCAGCAGGCTAAAGTCTTCTACTTGAAGAGCTTAGTAGGAGCATCCTTGGGTCATCGGTTATAACCAAAAAGCGTAATAAAAGTGATTGTATCAACAGTGAGTAACTTTGTGCTATATAATCTTACCCATCTCTTTCATTTTTTTTTTTTTTTTTTGTAAGGTGGAAATTTGTGTTTAACTTGCTTGCTATGGGATGGTGTTAATATGATTTGATAAGGTTATTCAATGAAAGTGTTTTTAATGCCATTTTCTCTTGGTGTCAAAGTGGCTAGTGTAATTTTAGAACTTGTATCATGGTACGGTGAGTCGGGTGGGTCTCCCAAAGTGGGTATTGAAGTCAAATAGTATCAACTTAGGCCTTGAGCCAACCTATAGACTGATTAGAAGGGTTAACCCCTGAAGAAGAGAGGGGTAATGGGGTAATTCCATAAGTCCTGGTTGGACATAGACCATTCAAACTTAACCTCTCAAGTAGTGACGGATCTAAAAATTCAAGTATGAAGGGACGATCATGATAAACAAAGTGCGGTATTCTTCATCTCTATCGGTGAAATCTCATAATATTAAGGGTTTCACCGTCGACAAAAGGAGACAACCATCGATCCCCCCCCATGGTGGTCACACCCTCAAGGTTTCTCTGTATAGATCTGAACGGATACTTTTAAGTGGTTAGCTCATGGGCCCAAGACACTAGATCTCCCTCTGCAGGTCCGACCAGACTCCATTTTCAATTGGAGAAAGGATTCTTTAGGTTTGATCGGATATTTTGGTTGAGTAGATGGTAGCCCTCGGATAAATTGAATTATTGAAAGTCAACACTCAGTCTCTCTTATTCAATCGGACTTGATTGGGAGAAAAGTTCGATCAGATATCATGAAAGGCTATGGCCGCTGCATGAATCTCACCAGAGCCCATTAAAGCCTAAAAACTCCAAAAATCCCATTGTTACGGGATAGCTGTCCGTCAATCCATTCGACCCATTAGCCCGATATCTCTTTTAACGCCATGTATAATAGTTGTTAGAGAATCACTAGGATATCTCTGGCAACTAGCATACGCTTCTGTCGTCTCTATGTAAAAGTGAATCGATATAATTTGGACAGGATGACAATATGCCAGCATGATTGATCTTATTATAGCAATATGTCTCGTTATGTGTACTAGAGAAAATAACATTATATAAGGGGTCTCTTCCTCATACATAAGTAAGTTCTTTCAATGAGCTCATCATTATTCCTTATCACTGTTCTTCGATTACCCTCACTTAGTCTCCTTACTAATTTGAGCATTACATGACTATACTATAGACTTCTCTCTGTCTTGTCTATTGACGTTTTATTCTCCCTCCATTCTTTGTGACATGACAGGTTTGTTTGCAGCCGAAGACTTCTACCGTTCAAGGTCTTCTTGTTGTCCTCATACACGTCATCTCATCAGCTGTCTATCTTCACCGATTATAGATAAAAATATATCATTTTTTTAAATAAAAATAAATGGTTAACAATGAAGCTACTAACTAATAATCGACATTGAAAAAATTATAATGGTATTTACTAATAAAAAATTATGATTTTATGATAAACATATTAACTGCATAGCTTATTATTTTATTTTGTATTATATTGGATAAAAAAATAATTTCATATTCCATGCAATGTAGAAATATTTTGAAGATTTTAAAATTAAAGGGACATTGTGGAAATAAAAACTAACGTAAAGTTTCAGTAAGGGTTGAAGCGCAATTTTCCAATATGAAGTACTATATTGGTGAATATTTATATTTGAGGGTTGTTATTGTTAAAACCGTTGTCCTTTTTCTCGGTTGGTTTTCCCTTCGGAGGGAGAGAGAGAGAGAGAGAGAGAGAGACAGAGCTTAGAGGTGTGTATGGCAGCGCCGAGTCGGTCATCGAGTTCCACCATGAGGAATCTTCTTCCTCCTCAAGAGCTCCTCGACGATCTCTGCAGGTGCTTCCTTCTATCGGTCATTTCTTCTTCTATCTCGTGTATTTTCTATTTAGGGTTCATTCTATAACTTTGCTTGAACACGATTCTTTTATTTATTTATTTTTATTTTGTTGCCTGTTGCTGTATTTTGTTGATTGAGTTTCAGAGTTTTGTTCTCATCTGGTAGCCAGCATGAATGCGTTTCCCCCTTGTTTGACACTCGTGTCTTCTGCAGTCGATTTGTGTTGAACGTCCCAAAAGAAGATCTGGAGTCGTTCGAGCGAATCTTATTCCTTCTGGAGCAAGCGCACTGGTTCTATGAAGACAATTCGGTGGAACAGAATCCTTCTCTAAAGTCCCTTTCCTTCAGGGAATTCACCTCTCTTAGTATCCTGTAAATTGTGAATGTTCTTAGTTTTTAATCTAAAATAAGTGCCGGCATATGATGAAGCTCATGTTTTTATTATATGCTTATGTACGAACTTGATTTTTTCTAATCGGTTGTTTTTATCTTCTTCTTTATGCAAGTGGCTGGGTTTGTTAGATTTGGTTGTTTTTGTATATATTATGTCTTAAGTGGTTCATGACTTGTAGATATATTCTCTTCAATGATTTATCCTCCAGGTTTCTACTTATTTGGGCTCTTTTCATAGGGTTACCATTCTTATGCACCTTATATATTCTTCTCAAATCATGTTACAGTTTTCTTTGACTATATTTAGTGTTTAAGAGTTGTGCTGCTTTAAGACCATATATTGCACATATTGATGACATATACAAGGACTTCACTTCTTACAAGTTTAGAGTTCCAGTGACTGGTGCAATCATTTTGGATGAATCTTACGACAGGGTAAGTTACAAATGGCAGTTCATTATTTCTTGGCTCTCTTCAGTCTTTGTTCTGCTCCATTGGAAATGAAGATAACAGCATCTTGTTGTTTTGCATTAGTGCCTTATCATAGATCCTTGAAGCAAATACTTTATTCAATTGGGTATAACTGTGTTTATATGTTGATTATTCATTTTACATTCTGAAGTTTAGGAGAAAGAAAAGAGTTTCATAAACAATTGCTAACCAATAAAACTGTCAAATCTTTCAAAAAGACAAAGGTCCATGTAGTTTGCCTAAATAGTCTACTTATGCATACAACTCCAGTTTTATTGATAATACACCTTTCATATCAAGCTTCTATTTCTTTGACAAAAAAAACCATTCTTTTTTTTTTTTAGGAAAGGTACTCTCATTGTCGCTTGCAAATATCAGAAAGTTTGATGAAGGGAAAATATTTCTTAGGTTTGAGTTAGTCACCTCTACAAATCAGAGGAGGTGGGATACAATGTACCATGCAAACAACCCGATAAAGTTGTCTAGCTATAATAATAAAATAAACTGGTTGAACAGTCCTTTAGCTGGACCATGGGTGTCAATCTTGCCTAACTTGTCATATAGCTTAGTGAAATGCGAAGCACTGAAGAATTTGATAAAGCTATTGACAAACGGTTCTTGAATAGAGTTGTGAAGAGACAACCGTTTTGTACATTACTCACTCCATCATTTCTGATTTAAGTCACAATATCAATATCACTATGTTACAGGAACACTTCTATTCAAGTGAGGGCTGACAATTATTTTTTTAAAAAGAATTATGTAAAGCATCTACAGATTGTTCATATGGCTGAGACTAGCTGTTCATCTAATATCTGGTAATGGTTCTTTTCAGTGTTTACTTGTCAAGGGCTGGAAATCTGGAGCAAGTTGGAGTTTTCCTCGCGGTAAAAAGAGCAAAGATGAGGAAGATCACACATGCGCAGTCCGTGAAGTAAATCCATATCCTGGCAACTCTGCCTTTCGTTGAAGTAGTTTCGATGCAAAATTTCAAAGAAATTGTTATGCAAACTTACTAATATTTTTGGTTAGAAATTTATTGGAGAAAATATTATCTTGTCCTGATCATCAGTTGACATCCAAATCCTCCACTTTCTTCATTCTTGTAGTATTGTTTATCTCTATTACATGTTTGTTCAGGTTGGCTTTCATGTATAATTTATTCATTTCCCTGCTCACGTAATGATTAATGCAGGTCCTTGAAGAAACAGGATTTGATGTTTCGAAGCTTTTGAATATGGACGACTATATTGAGGTAGTAATTGGTCAGCAAAGGGTGCGACTTTACATAGTCACTGGAGTCAAGGAGGACACAGTTTTTGCTCCTCTAACAAAAAAAGAGATCAGCGTATGCAATAATACAAACTTTCTAATATTATCCTTTTATCAATAAATCTTTGCATCATTTGATAGATTGGCAAGATCTTGTCTACTTTGCATCTCTCTATGAACAGCCTATTTGTCTAGGCTTTCACAAAAATCAAAGTCAGACTAAGCTTTTCATGTTTTTGGCAGCAACTATATAGCTTTAGGATTCTTTTTCCTTTCTAATGTTCTCTGCTTTGATTTTACTTACTATAGTTCCGCAATTAACTTTAACATTCTTTGTCTATTGCTATTATTAGCATCTCCTTATTTTCTTCAGAAAATCTACAGTAATGGACAATTAACAACAGACAGGAAAACAACTATATGTAAACTGAAATCTCTTATGCAGAACAAAATTCGTCATGTTTGCTTTGCAATTTATTATAATATTTTGGAAATTGATCGAGACAACTTCCTTTCTCAATCATCTGTATGTTAGTTGTTTTTTATCATTCAGTTCCTAAATACGCCTACTGCTCTAGATCTGCTTGTGGTATATTTTTTGCTTATATATTCCTTTTGCTATCACTTGGATAAGCCAATTATATCGTCTCATGTGGAATTATTAAAAAGAAGAACCTTATTCATTGTTATTCAAAATAGTTTCTTTCGTCTCATGTAGGAAATCTCATGGCACCGTATTGACGAACTTCAACCAGCTAGCGATGAAGTAATGTCACGCGGAGTAAATGGGTTGAAGCTTTATATGGTTGCTCCCTTTTTGTTGTCAGTATCTCGTACCATTCTATTTTCTTTATTTCTATTTTAGTATTCGTGTGATCTTGTTACGAAACTGAGTCTCTTGTTTTCTTCTGTGTGCAGATCTCTGAAATCATGGATCACTGCACATCCTCCTCCTCCAGTAACTCAGAAATCAGATGCATCTTCTAAAGGTCCAGTGCATGAGACTCTTTTCTCTTTTTCTTTCATTCGCATAGTTTCACTTTTCATCCTTTGAATTATGTTTCCAACGCCGATGACGATCACCAAGTTTCACCTAGCATTTTTAACAAAGGCATAAGATCTTCGATTCCGTAGAACTAGAAATGCAGTGCCTTTTTCCAGAAGTGATGAACCTCAAACTACAGAAGGAGACTTTGATTTAATGCTTCCTCTCTAATTTTGCAGTAACCAGTGTATGGAAGGCCAAGGGCAGTTCCGAAGGCGCGGCAACGGTGGTACCCGAGAATTCTCTGTTTCAAGCTGGATCTGGACCTCAGAAAGTCGATAACGGACCTGGTAAAAGCTTCAGAAACTTCAGGTTCGACGCCGCGAGTATCTTACAGGCAATGGAAGCTGCTTTTGCTGCCAACTGAGGTGTGCTCCATCTTACAAACTACTCTCCATCCTCCATTGCACTTGCAACTGCTGCCATGAGCAGAAGAATTCAAATTTGATAAATCTATCCACTTAGAAAGATATATATATCTTTTTAGTAAGTCATGAACTATGTCACTAAATCTATCCACTTAGAACCTTCAGATGTGAGCGTAGAACTTGTTTGCTCTTGTGCAAAATCTATAAATGCATAAATGATGGGATCTTATATATCTCTCGATAGGTTGGTATAAATATAATGTATTTCGAATGTAATTAATTAAAGGGAACCAAATCGAAAATGAGATCTCTACATCAAAACGATAAACTAGATCTCAAAAATAAAAGAGAATAGATCAATTTCAAGGGGTGAATAAGTTAATTTAATTAAACTTACTATCAAAAAAGGACTTGTTTATAATTTTATACTGCATTATGTGCATTTTTCAAATTAGCACCTATAATTTTCCTCCGACGTAATTTCGTCCGCTATTCGCCTCCTGCAGCCGCTGCGGCTGCCGCTGTTTGTATCAATTAAAACCCTCAGTTCTCTTCCCCTGGCTCTGCTTCGCCCTTCGCCACCGCGGGCTTCACCGCGTCGGGTCTCTGCTCGCCCGATCTCGCCGCCTTCGGCCGCGTCGACGCCCCGCTGGCGTGGGAGGAAGAGGAGGAAGCGCCGCCTTTGGGCTTGCGCCGCTGCGGGTTCCTGGGCGCGGCCGGTGCATCCTCGCCGCTCCCTTTCTTCCGCCCTTGCTTGGCCCCTTCGTCCTCCGCCACCGCAACGCTGTCGGCGCGGCCTCCGGCAGGCTGCGAGCGGCGCGACCTCCGGTTAGATCCGCCGTCGAGGCCGGGGGAGGACCGCGGAGGCGGCGCGTCGCTCGGGTGGGGATCTGCGGGCGAAAACGAAGTGAGATAAGGCGGCTACATCGAGCTAACAGCGAAAACGGAATGAACCTGGTTCGGCCTTGTTTTGTGCAGCTGCGCCGGCGGCCACCGCCGGCGATCGGAACTCGGTCATCTGGAAGAGGATTATAAATGTAGCGGTAATGTAGAAAATAATAAGATTTAGAGGGGTAGATTTTTAATATCTAGGGGTGTAATTTAAAATAAGTAAATACCTAGAAATTAAAATTAAAAAAATGTAGAAATGAATATGGAATTTGAGCTCGTCGTAGTTAACGTACCCAAGTAGGAGAATTATTGATGGACTGACCGTCACAACCGATGTGCGCCACGTGCTTGACGTCTGTGGGGTGACCAATTTGCATCTCCGGTTCTTCCTCTTCATCTAATAAAAAAAAAATTAAAAAAAAAATTATCCAACTAAAAACAATCCGACTAATATTAGAGATGATCAACTAATCCTATAAAAATATAGATTAGTCCTGATGAACCACGAATATGTGTAATTATCTCACTTTTTACTATTGTAACATAGTCTCGGAGTCAATAGTTCAGATCTCTTGGATCTTAAATTTTGATGGTAAAAAAGTGAATACGCTCGCTCCCAGTATCCTTACCAATCCGTCTCAAGTCTAACATGGAGGAGGAAAATCACGGGTGACTACTAGTCTTTGGAATAGTGACTAACACACAAGGGAGATATTTATCTCGGCTTTATCGAGATTCAAATACCAGACCTCTATAAAGTGACACATTTTGGATATCTATTTACGCTCACAACACCAAAAATAATAAATTAGTGCTGTTTTAAGTTTTAGTATGTTCAATGTGGTTTTTTAATAAAATATAGGTATTTTATAATTATTGGGGGGTTGTTTTTAACATTTTTCATGAAAATTGTAAGTTTCGATTGAATTTATTTTTTTGGTATAAATTTTTTTAAGCTTAAGTATGTTCAGTATGATATTCTTTATCTTATTCTTTGTCAGAATTTAAACTATGGGTATAAATGAAATGATATTCGAAGTGTAGTGTGTCATTTTGGAGAGACAAGAGGAAATCAGGATTTAAGGTTCAGGAGATTTGAACTATGAGGTCAAGACTAAGCTTGTAAATATAATTGAAATTTGTAAAAAGAAAGAAAAAGAGAGACATTCTTACGCTTTAGGGTGCCATAGTAGCAAAATTGTTAAACTATTTGGGAGAGTAAAGAAATGGTTAAACATGAAAAAAAAAAATGTAATGTGATTTTTAATAATTTATTTTAAAAAATCATCCTTTTCATCCATAGATTTAGAGAAAAGTGTATATAAATTATGAAAAAAACGCACCAAATATTTGAGAAATATAACGAAGGCCTTTGAGGATGTTCTTCATCTTCATCCCGGTCCCCATGTTGCCCAAACGCAGTTAGCTCTAACTGCATAAACCACGGCAACCAAAGAATAAGAATCAAATTTATAACCAATATAATTTAACAAGCTCTTACCACTTCCAATCAAATTTAATTTGTATCTTTTAAAACAAAGAAAAAAAAAAGAAAACCCTATAAATCAAGGCATTTGATAAATGGCAAATAGAATGAAAAGAATGGCATGGAGAAATTAGAATGGGAAAGAAGACAATGTAAAAATTTGTTAGAGAGGAGCTGAAGTGATTAAATTAGGGAAAGAAGGATTCAAGTGGAGTTTTTTTTTATTTAAAAAAAAAAGTATTATTATTATTATTATATTTTAGGTTTTGCTATTTTAGTTCTTGGAAGGTCTTTGGTGTCAACGCACAAAGCGCGGGAAGTAGAGAGAGGTCGAGAAGTTACTTGCTGAATCAACGGGACAAATAATTAGATGGTTAAGAAATATAACGCCGCTAACTAATTAGAGGACGATGCCTACACTTCTAAAAATATATAAATGTATATTTTTATTTATTTATTTATTTATTTTTATTATTAGTATTATTATTATTGATGAAAAAATGGTGGAGTCGTGGATATTTCTAATAAGAGAGATATATACTGGATAAACATATCGAGCTAAGAAAACAACGATGATGCTCGTGTGCCCATCCAGGGCAATGGTGCGTTTTTTTTTAAAACTTCTCACGTATCTATTAATTGAATCTTAGTTTCAACGGATAAACCGATAAATTTCTTTTTAATAAACGATTGATTTAAAATTAATGGGTTGATTGACCATTCATTATGAATACTTCTTGATTTATCTTGATAAATGATGAAAAATTTTTATAGGATCGATGATCTCAGAATTAGTCGGTATATATTGGATACTTAGTGCTAACTAAAAAAAATGATACTCACATGCTCCCTACAAAAAAAAATGTGGAACTGCCACATCAGCGGCTCCCCTAGAGCCGGTCCCACGGATATGGAGGGAGGTAAATACAGGTACACAGGTGGAAAGTGCATAGCGGAGACGTTAACCCCAGGCAGTGACACCCCGGGGATCGACCCCTGGACCTTTCAGCCACAGAACCATACACTCTCCATCTGTGCTATGCCCTGGGGACCACATGCCCCCTACCAAATAACATAGTTAGTATCTGAATGGATAATTACTCTAATCGATCATGGAATATATTTTTAACTGGTTCAAAATATCTTACTTGGGTGTCTCATTTTTCTCATGCAAAGGGATGTTGCGCTAGAACAAATGCCCCCATGCACCTCAATGATTTATCCCCTTTCAGAGAGTGTGGGGTTGACCTAAAGGGATTCTTAAAATGACGGCTTCACTTTTGTTCCATTAATGATACTCATGTTGCCCTTGAGGCAATGGTGCATCGACGCCTTCTCAGTTTCTCAAACATCTAAGGATCAAGTCCCAACCTCGATAAATTAATAGATGAATTTCTCTTAATGAACGGTTCACATAAGAATGTTGGACTGACAATGGCCGGATTAGTTACCTCCAAAATTAGTCAGCGTAAACTAGATACCTTATGTCAACTAAAAATTAATAATACTTCTGTTTGAATAATCAGCAATTGACCTAAGAATGTTCAATGGATGAGTCATTCGTTACGAACACTTTTCGAGTTATCCTGAATCAAATGAGAAATTTATGTGGAGTCTGATCAATCATCCTAAAGATTAATTAGTGTAAATTGAATACTTGATGATAATTAAAAATAAAAAAAAAATAATAAAAGATGATACTCAAGTTGAAGTCCCGGGCTATGGTGCATTTTTCTCCTTGGTGATAACAAATATAAGATGTTGTTCTGCTCGAACGTCTCACAGTATCATTTGTGCAAGTCAGTCGATTAGTAGCGATTTGCATCACGTTGAAGTAATGTGGCTATTTTTTTACGCGTGATTTGCATGTCATAGACACATTCTGCACATTTTGCATAGTGGCAAACTTAATCTTGATTAGTCAAATATTTTTTTTATGTATATAAAAAAAAAACTTATTTAGCTGGTTGATCAAATCAAGAAGCGTACGATGATACTTGAAATTTTACATTTACATTCTTTTTTTTCTCAAAATGTCAAAATAGACAGTCCTTTTTTTTTGTTAATCTATGTCGAGTTGAGAATTCCCACATCATCACCTCGTTAAGCGAAGTGATAGTTTTAAAGATTTGAAATGTAACAGCAATTTAATTTTAAACCTATGCTCAAAATCACTAAGAAACTGGGCATCCATGAATCTACTGTTAAAATTTCACTTGCATATAGAAGGCATTCAAAATAAGATATTCGCAGAACCACCAAACGTAAAACAAAAGCAATACCAAGGCATTCTTACACTACAAACTTATAGCTTAGTCCATACCTGATCATAACACATACCTCCAGGAAGCAGGGCGATCTCTCGATATCACCAGAACTCTCGATCCAGAATAGTCGAAAGTAGGGCAGTACAAATCGTCGGGGCCGATTGTTTCCTTCACATCTATCGTATTCCCTCGGTCGAAGCAAAAGGTCTGAGAATTTTCATCACGAAAGGCATCGAAGACGAAGAGCCCCAGCCCGCAGATGCCCATCACGGTGTTGCCATTTCCCCAAACTTGAGTCAGCGAGGAGTGGTGAGCGTGGGAATTGAATTCCGGCAGTTGGTACGACGCAACGAGCTTTCCTTTGCGCAATGAGTAATGCTGTATGCGGGATCGCGGACAGGCTTTGATGGGCAATCTTCCCTCGGTGCTCCCGACGAATATGTAGTCTCCGCGAGAGAAGATCGAATGGCCTGTGCCTCCGTGCTTAGACACTTTGATCCCGATACCGGACGGAACCCGAAAATCGAGCACATTGATGCTTTCTTGAGTGCAGAAGACACCATCGTTGCCCTCCACCTCCGATGAACTCACCCTGTACTTAACAAATTTGAGAGTTGCAAATTTATCTATAAAAAGTTGACGAGGGGAGAGGATAACCTTTGTTGAATGCCGCCGCTATGTTCAGCATCAGTGTTGTTTACATGAAGTGAATAGATCCTCTTTCCGGAAAAGGCAACAGACAATAGCGGCTGTGGGTTTAGAGAGTTGACATCCCAAAGGCTGATGGCTTCAGTTCCTGCTACGATCACCTTTCCTCTACTTCGCCATTGCAGAGGGCTCGAGTAGTCCATCCCAATCACAGGGCTGCTAGTCTCCCACTTCATCACTAGCTCTCCGTCGCGGATATCGTAAGCATTGACAGATTTCTGTCTGGTGGCAGTGGAGATTAGGAGCGGGCCACAAGGCTTGTACCACCATTGTTGCTGTGATGTTCTCAGACTGGCATTACTTAGCGAACCGAGAGGTATCCTAGATGGCCATGGCGATGGGGAGTTATCTGTTGAATCTCCTATGCAAAATGCTTTTACTTCTCTTGTATAATAATCCCATGAACAAAATCCAGATTCCGAAGCATTCCCAGCTGATGCCGCAACGACATATTTCCCGGAACATCCGTCTGTACCTGGTGCTCGGATTAACCAACAATCACCCCACAAATTATTCGACATGGCTGATGGTGGATTGTATTCAGCCTTGAACTGAAACATGGAAAAGTGAGTTAGTGTAAACGAGAAATTCTTTTAAAAAAAAAAACAAAGGGGGAAGATGTATAGCAGTAATAAAAGTTGAATGTTTCACCTCATAGTTAGTCATGTCATAATACGAGCAGGATCCATCGTGATGGGAAAGAAGAACAGCTTCTCCTTCAGAAACAAACCATCCGCCAGTCGAGGGCTTCTGTCCAATCTCACACAACTGATCTTTGTAAGGTCCCTTAGGTTGTTCATGCAACATCAATGCAGATTTTTTCTCCAGGTTGTCAATTTTTTCAAAATTTTCATCTGCCACGAGTTCAATTCCCCCCATGGAATAGTCGCTGACCATCTTCTTTGAGGCATATTCTGCTGCAGAGATGATTCTCGCTTGTACAGTCATGTGCTCAGATGCCAAATTCACATGTTTGCTAGGTTCACCTTGCTCCAAATCTAGAGAAGCCAAGAACTTCATTGCAATTGGATTTTCGCCAACAGAACACGATGAACCATCTTCGAGATCTGAATCACTGCGATCTGAACCATGACCTCCCAAAATGCCAGATGAGTTCCTGTCCTTTAAAAACTTATGATGCGGGAAGAACCTTGCTTCTATCACGTCATTTTTCAATTCTCTAACTGTATAGCTCGGAATGATTGTTTGATCTGTGTGATCAGGTACGCAGTTGTTTTGATCCTCACAGTTTGCTTTGATGACTTTAGAGGAATCCTGTTGAGATGTAGTAGTACCACGAACTGCATGGGCAACAGCTTTCTCGATTCCACATATTTGGCTCTGGATATCAGAAAGAATCAGCTTTGAATCATCGGGGTTGTTGCCATCCAATATCTCCTTCGTCCGCTTGATTTCAGATGCAATTTTTTGAACTTTTCCTTCCAACATCGCCAACTTCTCATGCAACTTACTAGGGTATTTGGACACAACTCGAGCACCTTTGACATCATCATTCGACTTCTCAAAAACCCTAATATTTGCAGATCGTCCATGCGCAACCTCAACTTTCGGAACTGAATCAACACGCTCCTCCTCACAGGGAATATCCTTGATCTTAACATCATATCCTACATCTTTTGACGGCTCCAATTGTACTTCCAAACAGTCTTCCTTCTTCGTATTTGATGTTGTAGCATGAGCAACAATTTCATCAGTTTGACCCTGAGGTTTCGGATTAGATACTGCATAACTTGTGTCCTTCAGGCCACTGGGAAAAAATCTTGGGGTTTCTCCATCGATAGCCTTTGAACTTGAGACCAGAAAGGTCTTATTCTTACTATTTTGCAGAGATGCATTTTCCTTCAAATTTGTTACCTTCTTCTCCAGAAAAGGAGGTTCATTTTTCTGCTTCGAGGAGTTCGAGGATCCTTTTGCATTCAAATCGCCATCACTCTTGCGACCTAGTTTCTCTGCGATCAAATCCAAGGACTTTGTATCTCCTTTAGGCTTAGGGTTACGAAGGTACGAGACGCCGCCAGTCGCAGTCGCTAATCTCTCAGCATTTCTCATCAAAGCCTGGTCGTAAAGCCCCTTCCCCGGCAGCAACGCACCCGAAACGCCGAAACTCTTCCGCCCTCCAGCCTCTGCTTCCAGATCCCGCCCCGGCGCTCTTCCCAGTTGGTCGGACGTGGAAACCCTAGGTGGTCGGCGATCTCCGCGGATGTCAGACACCAGATCGGAGGGTTTGCAGGACTTACCTCTCGGCAAAGACGACGTGGAGAAGCGTACGGCAGCGAATGGTGGTGCTGGCTTCTCCTCGACCTTGCGACGGGATGAAGAGGCCCTCCCTACTGAGACGTCCCTGGGGTTCTCCTTGCCGACGGCGACGGTGCTCCTCCGGGGAGCGGAGACAGGTCGCTTATCGTTAAGGGTAGAGTTGAGTGGTCCCTTGTTGTTCGGCTTGCACGCCATGATCTTGTTCCCCCCGCCTCCTCTCTCCTTGAGCCGCGTCGACATCTGGATCCCGGCGATCACCGGCCAGATCTGGAGATCCCCCCTTTCTCTCTCTCTCTCTCTCTCTACAAAGAGGAAAGAGTGATTTGAATTTTAAAGCTGCGAATCGAGCGGGAGAATACGAAGCCTATTGAAGTAACAGACTTAATGGGCCGACTATGATGGTTAGGCCCATGTAAATAAAAGGCAAAGAACCGGCCCAACTTGCCCGCCCTCACTACCTGACAAATGGGAAGGCGCACAGTGTTCAAAATAAAGACGGGCGCATAGAGGTGATTTGCCTTTTTATTTTGCATAAAGTGAAGGATGAAATTTTTCTTTAAATTTCATGGAGGGGAAGATTTGATATCAGATCTGAATGTCGCAATATTAGATATTCAATTCATATATTTGATTAAATGATATATATATAAAGATAGAGTGACGATGAGGGGTCCTATTCTATTGTCACGATGGATGGTGGAGTTTAAAGAATGTCAAAATTAAGATAGTCAACGTTTAGAAGTCATTTGCCGACCGGACGATGAGGTCCTGATCGGGAAGAGAAAAGTCTGATCTGATATCACCTTTGACTTGGCCATGAATCGAGCACCCGACGCTCAAATAAGAAGATGACAAAGGGAGCAGTATGCAGAAACCGGGTCGAGCGACTCTTCCACTCGACCTAGCAACAGACTCGACATCACCCGAACATTTGGACAGTGAATTTTCGGCCAAGCTGCTATCCGACTCGGCCAGCAACAGAGCATGTGAACAGTGAACTTCCGACCAAACGGTTATCTCGCTCAGCCCAGCAATAAAGCATGTAGATAGTGGACTTCTAGCCGAGCGGTTGTCTCATCCGGTCCGATAACAGATAACATGTGGACAGCGGAATTCCGACCAAGCGGCTATTCCGCTTGACCAAGCAACAAACACAATAGGTTATCTTTTAACATCCTTTTGGGAGCTAGTGTCGCTGACAACAACATGGTCAGACAAAGAATTGTACGGTGAATGGCATGATCAGACAAAGAATCATATGACGGAAGCTTCCACTGTCACTTCAGAAATATGCTTGACTTGTTAAGGTACTGTGTAAGAGACACTTTACTGTCGAGTCTTTTCAGGAAAACTTGGGGTGTGTGCCCATCTTGAAAAGATGCACGCACGCTACAGGAATTCTATATAAAGGGAGTCCAAGCATCGACGAAGGTATGCAATATTTTACTATTGCGCTACAGTCTTCTCATTGCTCCGTTTACTGCTTCTTCTTCTTCGCCATAGACTGACTTGAACGTCGGAAGGTCATCCCCGAGGCCTCCTTCCCTAGCTAGGCATTGACACCATAGGTCAAAGTAAAATTCGTAGGAGGTCAACGAAAGCACCACATCCCCACCATCTATCACGTTGGTTTTCGGACATGATCATATAATATAATAATAATTATTTTAATATATTTTTATTGAATAATGATAATAAAATGAAAAGTAAAAAAAATTATTAATATAGAAAATATCTGATCTTTCAATAGATATAAATAGATAAATATTAAAATCTGATTATCATCCTAGATAAAGCTCTCTCCCAGCATCTTGTTTTAATTAACTCTGGGTCCCAAAGCTGTAGAATAGAAGATCACTTTTGCACCCACATTGGCCAGACTCTGCTTTTCAGACAAATGCTTCCTTCCATTGTTTTTTGGACAAACACTTCTTGAACAGACAATGGCTACAAAACATTATCATACAGAGGCACGGATACTCATTGACAGCTTGGGAACATCCAAAGCCTTTTCCATCTTTCACCTCTCTCTCTCTCTTTCTTTCCCAGTGTTTCAAGTGGTTCATTATTCATCATGAACACTGAAATCTCTGAAACTTCAGTAACTGAAACTTAATCCTGCATGGCAACACATGGAAGATCAAATGCATTACTGTCTTGCTTTCTCTTCTGCCTTCTTCTGTTTGCTTTGCTCCAGCAACCTCAAATCCAGATGGAGATCAACAGCCACAGGCTTCTGCTTTCACCTTCTTCTTCTTCTTCTTCGACTCAATCATCCATGAAGCTACGTCCACAGAAGAGACCCAACAGCTCCACTTCCTCTGCTCAGTTTGAGTCGCTCCTCCACAGTTACTGTGAGTTCTCAGAGTTTTCATCTTCGATATTGTGATTGTGGCAGAGGCCAGCTCCTCTTGTTCATCTATTATATTTGTGGGCCAAGATTGAAGGTCCTTGAGTGTGTTTGTGATCGGTCTCTGTCTTCAAAACAGCATGCAAATATACAGACGATCAATATTTTTGTGTGCTCACAGTCATTTTATCTGATTAATCACCAGTTTTGTGTGGAAATATGAAGATTTCAAAAAAAAAAAAAATCTCTTTTGTTTGTGTTTGTGTAGTTGTTTTTTGTTCATGATGCTGCGGTCACGAGGGGACAGTAACATGCACAGCACGGCAAAAGAAGCCAAAGAGTGATAAAGGATATGATGCCGGGGCATGCATTTATTATTGGAGTTTTTTTTATAGATAATTTATGTTAAACATTAGTAACATGGTTTATAGGTCTATAAATATAAATAAATTAGATATTCGTGAAAAAATTAGTATTCAGTTTGATAATAATAGTTTATTTATTTTTGTTTAATATATATATAATTTATTAAATTAAATAAAAAAATTTGAATATATATATATATATATATATATATATATATATATAACTTATTAATATTTCTAAATAATATTGATGAACAATATTGATACACCATATTCATTCATAAAACTCTTTTCAATATGTGAAATAAATAATAAAATTAAATTATTAAACTCAATAATCAATTGAACAACTAAAAGTTTCAAATAATCAAATAAATTTAAATTGAGAGTTCAATAACATTCAATCAAATTAAACTTGAACCAAAATCAAGCCAAACTCGAAATAAACTCAAGTTAAGGTTGAATTGAAAGTTTGATAATATATGAACGAATTAAGCTCAAGATAAACTTTAAACAAGTTCAAATTTATAAAAAATAAACTAAGTTAAATTTGAATAATCATTTCAAAAATTTGTTTCGATTATCTTATGAATACTCAGAATTTGACGCGGCTTGTTTTCAATCCTAATGATTTATAGTGTTGTTTACTTGGAAAATTGGAAGAAAAGTCGTTGAGAGGATGTTGCGCTTCTTTTTAACTTTAACCTGTGTAATTTATTTTGGAGGAAAAGGAGGTACAATAATTGGTCCATCACCCTCTTTTCTCACTTTTTGTTCCATTCAATTAAACAGGAGAAGGACCCTTTTTCTCAATAATTCCTTTTCCTTTTAAAAGTTGGGTGAAATTTGAAAGATTGGATTTGTTTGGTCAAAAAGCTAAGAAAGGTTGAACTGTCTCTATTGATTTCATATATTACCTATACATCAACACAAATAATGGAACGTTATAAAGGAAAATGTACTCCCGGGTTACCACGGTAAAAAAAATGAGATAGATTTTTCGAATAAAGAGGGGTTAAATTTTAAGTAAGACTTTGAAAATTTGATAACATGATTAATTTTAGTTAATTTTATTGATTATGTTTAGATGATCAACTTGACTCTATAAAAAATTTTCATTAGTTGTCAGAGTAAATCGGAAAACGTACGCTATGATCAGTCCAGAAATCTAGTATTCTTTAGTTGTACCCTGATATGGTGATAATGAAGGACTCTACCCTACTGCTACAGTGAAGGTCAAAGTCAAGATGATCAACAAGTAGATGACATCGGTCGGTCGAGCGAATCATGCTCCGACCGGGCATTAGGCTCTAACCCATCGTCTTCGACACGAGGAGCAATCAAACACTCGACTCTCAAATAAGAGGACGATAAAGGGAATAGTACGCAGAAACCGTAGCCGAGTCCGCACCTAGGCCGAGCAGGCACATCGGCCAAGCACGCATAGTGGCCAAGTGATAGCACCGGCCCAACAACAGAGCATGCGGATAGTGGACTTCCAACCGAGCAGCTATCCCTCTCAGTCCGACAGCAGACAGCACGCGGACAGTGGGCTTCCAACGGAGCGGTTATCCTGCTCGGTCCAGCAACAAAGCATACGGACAATGGACTTCTGGCCGAGCAGCTATCCCGCTCGGCCTGACAACGGACAGCATGTGGACAGTGGAATTCTGACTGAGCGGCTATTCCACAACAGACACAGAAGGCTATCTTTCGACATCCTTTTGGGAGCTAGTATTGTTGAAAGTCGGCATAGCCATACAGAGGATTATATGACAGAAGCTTTCACTGTCGCTTCAGAGATATGCTCGACATATTAAGGTACTGTGTCAGAGACACTTTACTGACGAGTCTTTTTCAGGGAAGCTTTGAGATGCATGCTCACCTTGGGGAGCGTGCACGCGTGCTTCCGAAGCTTTATATAAAGGAGAGTTTAAGTATCGACGGAGATATGCGATATTTACTATTGCGCTATAGTCTTCTTGTTGCTTCGCTCTTTGCTTCTTTTCCACCGGAGATTGACTTGAGCGTCGGAAAGTCATCATCGGAGACTCCTTCCCTGACTCGGCACTGACGTCGGTTGTATTGCAGGTCGAAGCGAAGTCTACAGGAGGTCAGCGGGAGCACCGCATCTCCAGCATCTATCTCATCGACTTTCGGACGGGATGACACCCCCTTATTTGAAAAAAAAAATTCTATAAATATATTATAACTAGGGATTAAATCATGAATATTTAAATATTAAATCATGAATATTTGTACCTTACCATAGAAATGTAGCTGCGAGGATGAAAATTTTATAGCATTGGTCATCTGTCAGGATTTATTATAAGGATAATTGATGAAAAAAAATTATGAACCAAATCGTTTAGCTCTATAATTAATTGGATGATAAGAATTGATATCTGCATTAATAAATAAAAATAATTATAGAGGAAAGGGAGCTCGTTTTCATATGCCATACTCTTTATTGTGTCACTTTCTTTTTTTCAACCCGCAAGTGCTATTATTTTAATACTATTATAATAGATTTAATTAAAATTATTATAATAAATAATTATTTGTTTTATAATTGCTGTATATATAGTAACTTTATTTAATAGAATAATTTAACCAAGATTATTAATAATAAATTTGATTAAAATTATTATATATTATAGTAGTTTTGGAAACAAATTACTATTCGTTATAATAATTTTAAATAGAGATGAAGGCTTCCATGTTATTAGTGTTAAACAATATGAGTCACATGTTAAATCCAACTTGTCAAAAAAAAATAATGTCAAAAAAACAAAAATAAAAATAAAAACAAAACACAAAGCAAAATTCTCATCTGGTGCGTAGAAACGCCCCAGGTGAGAGATTTTTTTTTTTTAATTTTAAAAAATAAAATTTTAAAAATTACAAATTAAAAATCAACAAATAAAAATTAATTTTAAAATTTAAAATTAAAAACCAACAAATAAAATTATATTAGTGGTATATTTTTAACGAGGTTAAAATGAAAAAATTAAATAGCTGGTAGATCCACACAACAGCTAATAAATTCACATAAGGCTGGTTAACGGTTATTTTAATTAAAATAAATAAATTTTCATCTATACAATTTTATCATCTTACACAACTTATTTCAATTGTACAAATACCTAAATCTCTTTAAAAATTTTCTTTCTACTATTTTTCATGAGAAAAATATTTTTTTTAGAAAATACTTCTTTCCAAAATTCATAAATTTCATCAAATTATCTATATTTTTCATATTTATCAAATTATCCAAACAATTCATATCTACCAAATAATTCATATATATAGTCCATATTCATCAATTATCCATATTAAAAAATTATTAATCTAATCCAGGTGCAATCATTATGCCCACAAATAATTCATATGGTCAATTAAATTGAGTAAATAAAATTGAAATAATATTTATTTAATGTAAAATAAGAATAAAAATGAATGAATGAGTAACCGATCATAATAATGAGTATTAATATTAAAATAAATATGTGAGAATGAATATATTAATATAATATAGGTTAGCTAGTTTAATATTAAAATAATGTGTGATTAAATATGAATATACTGTGATATGTGATAATGAAGCACTGCATGTGCATGGACGAAATGTTATTTGAGACAATGCAAATTCCCATTTAGTTTTGAAAAGATTAATGATAAATGAAGAGGAGGGAAATCCCTCCGTATTGATCCTAGGATGGATTGGCGGAAGCGCTGGGACGATGTATTCATCTTTTGCCACTGTATTATAATTTTTTTAAAGTAAAGTTATTACTTTATAATAGCATTAAATAATAATTTGATTAAATAAAAATAATTTTGATTAAAATTTATATAATAGTTCTAGAATAAAGTTTTTTTTAAAAAAATGAAAAATAGAAAGAGCATACTTTATAATAGCATTAAATAATAATTTTGATTAAATAAAAATAATTTTGATTAAAATTTATTTTTATAAATTAAAATGCATTTTTTGGATAATAAAAAGGAAAAAGTATCCTTTAAATTTTTGTCTGAACCGGTTTAGGTTTTAAGTATCCTTTTCCCTGTCGAATTACCGAATGAAAGTCTACTTCTCCGCTACCGCCCCACTGGAGCTTGCAGCTCTCACGCGGCGCTCCGGCCAGTCTCTTAGTTTCCGGTACTCACGCCCTATTTGTCTCTCGTCGACTTCGCGACTTTTTTTTTTTTTTTTAGTTCTATCAGCTACAGAGAGGTATCACATTTTTTTTTAGTAAAAATTTTATTTTTTATTTTAGCTTTGTAGTTGACAACATGATTTAGGTTTGTCTAATCCTCCATGTTTGTTTGTGATATTTTTTATCTTGTTGTCAACATTGTGTTTGTGTTATTAATTGTATTCGTGTTATCATTTTTTTGTTACTTGATGTCTGTCTTTACTTGAATATGAATTTTGGGTACCCATTTATTAGGGTATCCTCTTTATAGATTGTGCCTGGGTTTCTTTAGCCAGTCAGGTACACCCTAAGAAAAGTGTTGGAATCGAAGATAAATTTTAAACTTTTTAATCTAGAGAACTTCATACAACTATATCTGTGTCACTGCACATTTGTGTCCATATCTTCCTTATTTTATGGTTTTCAAAATCATAGGCGTAGATAGGCTATTAAGGAGAATTGTTGTTTCGCTTTCTTTTTGAGTTGCTTGGAGATAGCTGATGCCTTTTGATGGCGTGTTTCTCTGTTATGGTGCCATTAAGTTGGATTGTACACTAGGAAATGTCAAGAATAAAAGTATCCTTCCTTTATATCGAATGAAGCTTTTTCAGATAGTGGTATTTATGCTCTTTTATTTTTATTTTTTGTATTTATGCTACTGTGCTAGACAACTTTATATTGTATAATTGTTATATAAATGTTCTTATCTAATGACATAACTTAGTTTTGTTAATGTTTAGAAATTTTATAATTAATGAAAAATAGGATATATTATTTTACAATTTAGACTATTTTTTATCCTAATTAGCAGTAATTTAGTTTTATTTGACTGATTATGATCAGGATTGTGTGAAAAATTTAAATATTTAGAAGGTTATAAATGGAATTATGAGTTTTACAGTGAAAAATGTGCATTATGTTATCTGGATATAGCTGATAGCTCAGGCATTGGAGATAGCTGATAGCTCATATATTGGCCAGCACAACTCTGTTTAGTGGTTGGTGTCACAGTGTGCAAGAGAAGCTATGCCACGTCCAGAGCTCCAAGCTCCGCCAGAGATATTCTACAATGAGGTGGAGGCACGCAAGTATACGACTTCGTCTCGCATCATTGAAATCCAAGTATGTTCTGTTTCTTCACCTCTTTCCTTGCTTATTTCTTTTCTTTGATTTTAGATGTAAAGATTTTTGGTTCTTTGGGTCCATTGTTACTGTTTTAGGCAAAGATATCTGAGCGAGCACTTGAACTACTTGCCTTACCAAATGATGGCATACCCAGGCTTCTGCTAGACATTGGTAAGTTTGGGTTTACTTCAACAATGCATTTTCCTTACTGTATTTGATGGGATGATTTATTAATTTGATGAGTTCTTCTTGGTTGTAGTAACTTTTACCATTTATTATTTTTTTTTTTCCTGATTGAGTTTGGTTAAAATTAATTGGGATTTGCTAGTTTTAGCTTGATTTTACTGTGTTTTGAGAATTGCAATGCCAAAAATTCTCCATTGTCATTTTTCTGATATAAATCTATGATTTTGAACCCTTAATGTTGGTAAAAACTCACACTTCTATATCGTCTGTTCAATGTATACTCACATACTTTTCTTGATTCTTCTCCTTGCCCTTTTACTTATTCTATAACTTAGGCTGTGGATCTGGGCTTAGTGGTGATACTCTATCTAAAAATGGGCATCATTGGCTTGGCTATGATATTTCAAGTTCAATGTTGGGTGAGTTGTTTTGTTGCTTGTTTACATTAAGCTTGCTTATATACCTAAATCCATTTAAGTCCTAGAGGTTGTTCATCTTTTCATTATTTATATTGTGTAAATGGTGGTTATCTTCAGATGTTGCATTAGAGGGTGAAGCAGAGGGTGATCTTTTGCTTGCAGATATGGGTCAGGTGAATACTCAGTTTCTCTATCCTTCCTAGATTCATGATCATGTCATTTTGGGCCCCGAGGGCATAGACGAATGGGTCACCGCATGGTAGATTGTAGAAATAGGCAAGGGCCGGCGAAGCCGGAGGAAATGGTCTCCCATGTGGTGGCCCGCTCAGATTCCTGATATACCTCTCTAGCTGTTGGACCAGCCATGTGAGGGCGTCTGGAGTCAGCATATGACCTTTTGTAGAAATGATCATGTCATTTGGGACTCTTGGTTTTGAGAATATAGAATCTCTTGCAGAGCATGGGGTTGGTTGTGAAACAGTTGCTGCATCTCACAATATTACTTGGTTAAACTTATGGTGTATCTGTTAACTTCATTTGATCCCCAAATAAAATACGCATTAATGGCTAATATTATGGTTAATTGAACAAGGACATGTATTTTAATTTCACTTTATTTGTTGAGATCCTCTTAACCACTAATCTACTCATCTTCAGTCGATTTTTCATATTTGTAAGGATGATTTTCTTTGAAACTTTTGAAAGCTATCATCAATGAATAAGAAAACTGAAATCCAAATACAATGGCAAGCGAAGGCTAACCTGAATCCATCGCAAGGGCCATTATTTCATACTTATTGTCGGAGTTCCTGCAAGCGCAGAATGATCTTCTACATGACTGGGTGGCAACCAAAGCTTAGTGTCAATGGGGAAGAGTCCAAGGAGGAAGAAGCTGCCAAAACCTCTTGATTCAAGATGCCCAAATCAAAGGAAGCTTCTTCCTTATATACCAAGTTCATCATGTAGGGACCATCCACCTCTTCCGCAACTCCCTCGTCCTTCGGACGCACTGAGCCCGTTGGCTCCCTTCCCGTGCCGTCCTTCTCGCTAGCTGCGTCTTCCGCTCGACTTCCTGCGCTTCTAAGCTCCTGCACACTTAGACATAGGGATCAAATAACAAACATGACCTAACCTAACTTGGTTGATCATATCAAAACAACCACGGGGTTCAACAGAATTCACATCCAATAATCTAAATCCCCCTTCATGCATTAAGCATTAGATTACTTAATTGGGGTTTAGTTTTCTTAATGACGATTGGTTTTGTATGTGTGTTAATCAAGTGTAAGCTCATATTATGGAGATTTAAGCCCACCAATGTGGACTTAATCCTTCAACTTGTAGATTTCATATTTTATCATTATTCTGAATTTGGGTTGTCTGGTGTTAGTAACTGATGGTTTGAGGTTTTTGTTTGATGCCCTATGTTATTTTCAGTCTGATATCCTATGGTATTTTTCCTTGAAGTGCTGACTTATGGGCTTGAATGTTTGCTCAATTGTTTCTTTGAATTTATCTTAGTTAAGCTATTTTAACTAAAAGGCTGATTGCAGGGCTTAGGCTTACGGCCAGGGGTTGTTGACGGTGCGATCAGTATTTCAGCAGTCCAGGTGTGTATTTTGCTGAACAAGCTTTTCTTGAAGTTTGCCCTTCTTGAAGTATTGGGAGTGGCTTTAAAATCAACTTCATTCAACTTGGCTCTCTATTTATTTGTTTTCCATTTTATTGTTCTGTTGTTGTTCTCAAAACAGTTAAATTGGATTGATATTAGTGAAACTTACCATATTTGTGTGTAAATTCAGTGGTTATGCTACGCTGACAAGTCCTCACATGAGCCAAGAACGAGGCTAAAGTAAGCAATTGATTACACACCACACTTCATTCTAGTCAGTTTCTCATCTATTCTCAACTCATTCCACTGTGCCTTTTAGGGCATTCTTTGGCTCACTATACCGATGTTTGGCTAGAGGGGCGAGAGCTGTATTACAACTTTATGCAGAAAACAGGGATCAAAATGAGATGATCTCGACTTATGCCATGCGAGCGGGTTTTTCCGGTGGCATTGTTGTTGATTGGCCGCATAGGTACGTAATTAAATTCTCAATTATTTAAAACTTGTGGCATATTTTTCCCTATGACATCCTCCCTCAGCACTGATAACTCCTGATAGTTTAGATGCCATATTATGTTTTACATAGAACAGATATCAGTTTTCACCAAATATTTATAGTTCCTTCTTGAAGAAAAAAATGTGGAATAATCATTGACTTCGAGGAAAAAGTAGAAGGCTTGATCTTGAATTTTCTATCAAAGCATTAGCAATGGGCTTGTAAACCGCTAAGTAAAATTCAATCGACGAAATAATTTGATCAGTGCGCACTTTTGGGGAGGGAAATATTTCATCAGAACAAAAGAGGAATGCCTTTTATATATAGTTCTCTAGTCTTTGTGATGAAATACTTCAATTCCTATGAATATCAACTATCAATTACAGCTCAAAAGCACGGAAAGAATATCTGGTTCTTACTTGTGGTCTGCCCTCGGCTCAAACTTACCAGCCGAAGGGGAAAGGTGAAAATGGCGAGGTGTGCAGTGAAGATAAGGAAAGCGATGCCGACACTGATGACAACCAAACAGTAAGAATTCATGGACTAACATACTTGTTTTTAGATTGATTCTCATATCATTTAGTAAACATTAGGCAGTAAAATGTATAGCAATGCTACCGATTTCCCTTGTACTTTTTCCATTGGTTCTTTCTTGATTTAAGTGAGTCTAGTGACACTTGGGAGTTTGGTGAGAACTCACAACTGTTCCTTTACAGCTGAGTTATTCAGAGTTTGGAGTGTGTGTAAGTTTGGGATCCAGTGGAACATTTACTCAATTTTTACAGTAGAAATAGCAGTAAATTGTCCTAGATCCAGTGTTTCAAGTGCATGATTGTATGGAACTACCTCAATGTCCATTTGGTGTTGGATGCAGGTTGATGTATACGATCGAAACCGACCGAGGAAGAAGTTGAAGGTAAAGAAGAAAGGGAAAGGTAGAGAATGGATCTTAAAGAAGAAGGAACAGATGAGGAAAAAGGGATACGATGTCCCTCCTGATACCAAACACACTGGTCGAAAGCGCAAGGATCGATTTTGACCGTTCTTCGATCGAGATTCACAGAGCTTCGGATCATGAAAAACCGTATAATTTTTTTGGGACAGTGTTTTTGTAATTAATCCAAATTTAATAAATCGAATTTTTATCGAATTTTTTAATAAAAATTAAATAAATCAAATTAATAAAATACTAATTAATTAGGATAAAATTTGAATTAATTTTTTTTAAAAAATTTGAAATACTGAAATAATCGTATTAAAATTTTAAATTCAATAGTTGCTTCGAGTTAATCTAACTTTTGTTTACCTTTGATTCTGTCCGAGCGCTGAGTCGATGAAAATTGAAGACGTGGTGTTCTCTGTTGCCTTGGATGAATTTCGCAGTGACGTGGACCTTCGATGAACTTGCAATAAAGTTGAGCTAGGAAGGGGTTTCCGCCGCCGATCCTCCGACGCTCAAGTCAGGCAACAGCGAGATGAAGCAGAGGTAAAATAACGAGACTGTGGCTACAGTAGATGAGAAAAACATACCTCCGTCGAAGTCTGGAGGTCCTTTTATAGGACCTCGAAGAGGCGCGTGCATGCTTCTCGAGGCGTGCACACTCCTCGAGGCGTGCACGCTCCTCAAAGCATACCTTAGAATGGTTGTGTCAGAAAAGCGTGTCTGACGCCATACCGCAACTGTCCGGTCGATGTCTCGAGAATGATATCACTAGCTGCCCTTTTTGTCCTCTTTTAAGTCTTTTGTCTCTTACTGGGCTGGACGGGATGACCGCTCGGCCTCCAGGGCGCTCGAGTGTGTATGCGCATCGGACCGGGCGAGAAGGTCGATCGATCGCATACTCGAACGGGAGTACGAGCTGGTTGATCTGTGTTTCGGCCGAGCGGATCGTCGCTCGGCACAACGGTTCCTCTATAAGAGAACTCGTGAGCGTCGGAAGCTCGACCCGAGGTCGAGCTATCTTCACGCTGGCCCAGGATTTACTCCGGCCGGTCGGGCAGGTGACTTTCCCTGCTCAGCTGAGACTTTGATTCTCCCGTGTCGTTAACCCCTTCCCATGTGGACCTCCGATCCTTACCACCGGATCAACCCTAATTAGGTGTTGTATTTTCCTCCGTGTAATTATACATTTTTTCCTTTTTTGAATGTATATATATATATATTATTTTTTATTTTTATTTATAATCAAATTTTATCGGCTTGGCCTGAACAACGAAGGCCCACGTGGTCTACTCCCGTCGTCAAAGGCGTTTCCGTGGGTTAAACGCTGCCACGTGGCACCTGTTACTCTTTCCAGTCTTACTCGTTCGCTTCGCGCCCTTAAAATAGAAAAAGAGGGGAAAATGATAAAAAAAAAATAGAAATCGAGAAGCCACAACCACAACTCACAAGCGTCGTAAGAAAACTTGTGGACAAGGTCGATGCTGTAAGAGATGTGCCAGAACGAATCTTACAGCTGATTCTTTTCCTGTGGACCGTTGGATCATCGTGGCTGTATTACGGTCCGGAGATTCCCACCAGAAAAGCCAGTGATCCTCGGCGCTTACGCCATTCAATTGTGTTACTGCGCCGTTGTCGTCTCTCTTCTCTACACGAGTCGAGAGAGAGAGAGAGAGCTTGGATTTCTCACATGGAAGTGGCTCGGCTCTCCAGTTGCGGCATCTTCCACAGCCCGCCGTCGGCGGCAGCGGCCTCCTCGCATCGGAGGACCCGCCGGCATCGATCAGTTCATCTCAGATCTAGGTTTTCCAGTATCAGAGTCTTCGCCGTGGCCACTAAATCTTCCGTTTCGTCTTCTACTCCTTCGAGTTCAGTCTCCGGTTCAGTCAATGGCGCTGCGTCGAATGTAAGACATTTTATTTATTTTTAATTAATTTTGCAAAGCTGAGATTGATTATTTATTGTGGAGTTTTGGTGGGAAATTGGTAGAGGTTCGGTAACGTATCGGAGGAGATCAAAAAGGTGCGGAAGCAAATGGAAGAGGACGAGCAGCTGGCCTCGCTGATGCGAGGGCTCCGAGGTCAAAACCTCACCGATGTTCAGTTCGCCGATGAGAGCATCCGCCTTCGATTAGTTGAGGTGCGTTTTCTGTAGCCAACAGTTTGAGTTTTGCA